>NW_026126586.1:2452500-2812500 GCF_943737965.1 Phodopus roborovskii | reverse complement strand
ACGTGTCAAGTCACAGAAATTGTGAATTGCTTTCTTCCTTAGAGTTGACCACTGTAGGTTAATCGACACAGGAATTGTCATGAAGGTGAAACACAAGCAGGCATCTGAAGAAGTCTGGCCACAAACTGCTCTGAGTGAGGTCATTGGAGTTTTCTGATGACCTTTGCTTCACATTTCCATTTTATATGTGGTAATTTATATAGACATTAAATTGTTGAGAGTAAATTACATGTACACCACCATGGCCTCAGTAATTGATGAAATTAACTCAAGGCTCTGCTAAATGCTTTGTTTATTTGTCCCCTGGAGGGAGATGCAAAAGCATGCCTTTGGAAGTCCTTGATTGAGAGGGCCTCTGGCGGCCACACCCACAAGCTGTGTGGTTGCCTTCAGTAGCCTTCAGCAGTAGCCAGAGGAAGTCATTTGCAAAACCTAGGTGGTCAGACTATTACAGTTACTAATTCACAGTGCTATTTTGATTTGCTTGTCTCTTAAGAAGAACTCACCTCAGCCTAGAATATATTTCACAGAATCTAATGTCGGCTATGCAAACTTCCAGGCAGTATTTAAAGCGTCTCTCAGGTATGAACTAATTTTATCCTAACAGCTCTATGCAGTAGCTGCTTTACATTAGTTGAGAGGGATGCATATTACTTTGAGGTCTGTTGTACTTGTGGGAACACTGAGGCACAGCTAATATGTAGGAAGCACTGTTTGCCTTCACTCTAATGTTAAGTGAGGTTGGCATGTTCTCCTAGGGAGCAATGATTCTTTTCTTCACCCTGTAAATCATTTGCTCTTAGTGCATGGTCCTCCACCTCCCAGAGGAAGGGGGATGGGTTTGTCCTGTAGGAAGTACTGAAGTGAACTGGCAGTCTCAGAGGCTGACCCCTGCTCAGGGACACCTCTGCCTTTGAAAAGACAGAGCGCTTCAGAGACTACAGTCCTTGAAAAGAAGTGATTGTTCCCATAAAACTGTCACACATTTGTAAGTAGACAATGTGTGACTCGTTATAAAGATCATCTGTCTGTATTTGCGCTTCTGTGTGTGTAACTTTCCTTTGTTGTCTCAAAACATTTCTCCTATGAGACTCTGAGTTGTTTGGTTCTGATATATCAAGTTGTGTGTGTTTGATCTGCTTGCTCTAATTTTACAAAATCCCAGGACACTGGCCCCTACTTCTTCAGCCTTGTCTTTCTTGCCCAGGTCTTGCTTTCACGTGACAGAAAACGTCTCTTAGATGCTCTGTGATTATTTGTGTGTTGTTAAATTTTTTTTCTCTTTTCTCTTCATGTTTTCATTTGAGTAGTTTTACTGAATTGTTTTCAAGTTCATGGATTCTTTCCTTCTCTGTGTTTAGTCTTCTTATTAGCGTATCAAAGGAATCATCTCAGAAGATTTTGAGTTTTTGAAATAGCATTTCCCTTGAACCATTTCTTCCAACCTCCATCTATTTGTGGAGATGCTCTCCAGCACTATCCATCATCCACCTTTGATCATGTTGATTTAGAGGACATCTTTTGTTGATACTTTTGTTATACTTTTTCTGCTCTTCTTCGGTGGGTTTCCTTGTGCTCTGAAGGCAGGCATTTGATGAAGACATCCTTTTTAGGGCAGAGTGTGTCAACGTCTCTTACTCTCTGGGCTGTGTAACTTTTTGATACTTGGAATTACGGGTCTTGACACATGAGCCAGAATCAGCATTTGACCATACCTAGTCTTTGCCCAGATTGTCCTGTCCTTCCTCACTTCATCTGACTGATCCAGTGACCTTCACAGTGACTTGCCGAGCTCTTCCTCCCCTCCTGCATCTTAGCAACTACATCCAGTTTTAAAGATGTCTAAAAACCTCTCCTAGGCGACCTGCCAGGCTAGCATGCTTCCTTCTTCCACTTCAGAATTGTTGGCGTTGAGCTGTGCTTGTCGATGGACCTCAAGTTCTTTCTTGTTGATTGTTTTTGTTTTGCTTTATTAGTTTTTAAAAAGACAGACATTTCTTTAGTATGGTGTTTCTCAGCTAATCCAGACTTCCCAGATAAGCTCCTTTCTTCCATGTTCCTTCTAATCCAAATGAAACAGCTTCGACCTAGACAAACACAAGCATTAGGGCTGACTTGTTTTCGGGCTTCACCCTCACTCCGTCCTGGGGTCCGCTGCCCGCACACCTACTTCACTACGTAGACTCTTTCACTGTTCTGCTAGGCTATTGGTCCTGCGGAGTGATGCAGCGATTTCACTCATCAGCAGCAAATCACTTGGAAAGGGACGGGACATCCAGTGGGAAAGACATGCTGCCCGTGCCCATGGTTTTCCACTCTACACTTTTAATGCTTGGTGTGAGTCCTATGAAGACTTCTATTTTCCCTGAGTTTTGCTGTGGTACAGGCATTTCCTTAGCCTCTTCCTAATTCATTGCTGTCCTGAAAATCATTCTTGATACAAAGTTGCTGTTCCATAAATAAGTTCATGTATGTCTAAAGGAATCTTTAATTTTTTTATGGTTCTTTATAAAGAAATACAAGGTTTCCAAGTTGTTAGGGTGTAAGCTCTCTAGGAAATCATTGCTCTCCTAGTCCAGGCCTTTTGGGTGCCTCCCCTCTTGCTGTTAGGCAGTGTCCTGTAGCAGGAACGTGTATCACCTCACAAGTTTTCATTGTCTTGTTCTCCTCTCCACAGTGTTAGGTGGTGAGGGCTTGCACTAGCCAGCTCAGGTTTTAATATTCTTAAAACTATTTGAGGCATTGAGAAAGTTAAATTCTTCTGTGGTTTTAGAAGGTTAATGCATGCCAGATTCACTTAGTTTTGTAGTTAAAAATCTTAAACAAACAAGCTAAAAAGACCACCTGTATGATGGCACATTTACTTTGAGTCCTTTCCAATATTCTATTTAATCCCACTTGTATTAAGAAACACACACAGAATTGACTCCAACTCTGCCAAGTTGAAGTAAGCAGGGCAGGGTAGAGTCAGTGAGCTAGGTGGCTTGAAGAGTGGTCTTCTGCCGCCTCACCCTCGGCCTCCTCCCCCTGCTCAGGTACCCTGCCGAGGCTGTAGGCAACCCAGCTGTATACATGTCTTGGCAACATGTCCACCTGTTTCTCCCAGCCAGGAAATCTGATCAACTGACGATACAGAGATCAAGTTCACACCTGTTCTCCTCCTTGTTGACCAAACAGCTAAGTGAAACAACTTAAAAGGAGAAACCATTTATTTTGGCTAATAGTTTAAGAGGCTGCAGTCCTCAGTAACTTGTCTTCATTTTTGTGACCCTCCTGTAAGGTGGATTAACATGGCTGGGAGCATGTGGAGCAGCCACTCGCCTCATGGCAGCCAGGAAGCAGAAAGTAGACCAGGGTCAAGGAGCACTCTTCAAGGGCATGCTTTCTTTCTTACACACACACACACACACACACACACACACACACACACACACACACACACTTAATTTATTTATGTTTTTATTTATTTTGAGACAAGGTTCTCCATGTAGCTCTGGCTGTTCTGGAACTCACTTTGTAGACCAGGTTGGCCTGGAACTCAAGTAGATCCATCTGCTTCCGCCCCCAGAGTGCTGGAACTAAGGCATGTGCCGCCAAGCCTAGCTCAAGGGCATGCTGTCAGTGACCCACTTCCTCTAAGGAGACTCCGCCTTGGAAAGGTCTCACCACCTCAGATGTTCTAAGTGGTTATGAGCCTGTAAATGGAATAATCAATCCTTCATAGGGTCAAAGCCCTCGAGACCCAGTCACCTCCCCAAGGTGTGGCCTCCCAGTATTGCCGCTCAGGGTCAAGCTTCTAACCCAACCCAGGAGCGTTGGGGAAGGAAGTTGTAACATTAGTTAGCAAGCTTGCATTCTCCTGTGGCTCCTAGAGGCATTATCTGCTAGTGAGGAAGGAGAAACAATGTTTCCATTCGGGTCTTGTTATGGAGAAGACAAGCTAGCTTTGATGACACGATAGGGAGGGAAGACTAGTAAAGAGTGTCCTTGCTGCCATTATTTCAAGTGGCATTCAGTGACCGGAAATCACCAGTCAGAGCCTGGCAGTATTTGTAAAGCACAGTAGAGTGTTGCAGCTACTTCCTGTCCTACACACTGGTGTGAATACATGCGTGTGCTTTATGTACTCTGTTTAGGATCTTAACTGTCTAGTCCTCTCCTTGATAACTAAGAACATCATGAATGTGAAATGTGTCTTTTGTAGCAAATTAGAATTTGTAGCAATAAATTATTAATCAGTATAGGAATGGGAGGTAAAATATGGAAAATGCTGAGGAAATACTATATATTTTTAATGGATCGGTGGATAAACACCTCCATTTATCCTCATGACTTCATTTTACCAGTAGCACTTTGAGGTGTAATTTATAGCTTATGAAATCCCCTTACTAAATTAGCATGTTGCCCTTATTAAAGGAAAATGTGTCTTTTTAGAGGCAAAGATGCATTTTGTTCTGACAAATAGGAAATTTATACATTTGTTTCACAGCTGACTACAAATCTGATTTCATGCCAACTTAAAAAAAAGTACAACCTATGCTTTAGGGACTTGGAATAACTAAGGTACAATAAATCTTACCGATGCAGTTACCACAGATTTTACCTCTTTTGTAGTTTATCATTCTGATGATATAGTTATAAAGAAATATAATGCCTGGTGGCTTTATGTTTTACTTTGTATCTCAGAGCACAAAACCCTCCATGGCTCATTTTAAAACTTTGAGGTAAATGGTACCCATATAATTTAAAGATTAGGTTTAGTTACCCTCTGCAAATTGCTTTTGGAAGTATAGATAATCAAAAAGTAAGAATGGTTTTAAGTTTCAGATATAGAATAACAATAGCTTTTTTAAACTGAGATTTTATTTGCACAGAGTCTGTGCATAGCAGGAAAAGTAGAACTAACTGCCTTTGCATGTGTTTACATGATTAGATTTTTTTCCTTTTTTGTTAATAAAGTTCAATACCCCTGTTCCTATTCTGTTCCTTATTTATGAATACAGTTAAGTTGCCAAAAAATGTATCCCAGATGTCATACACGTCCTGGAAGCAATGCTGTCTCTTAAGCTTAGATCACCAAAGATATCTGCAGTCTTTTCTGCTTTTTCTCCCTCTCAGATAATCTATCTGTATGGGAAAGGTTTGAAATACACAGTGAATGTGAGTGTCAGCTCCTAAGTGTGAATATGTTGAATTTTGCAGGAAAGCGGTGGATGCAACTCCTTTAGAAAGAGGTGCTCCCTGAAGCTTTCCTTGGGGAGCACCGTAACCCATATTTATATTGGAGGTTCCTGGGCAGCAGCATGAGGATGCACCCCAGCAGATTTTAATAACTCCATCTCTGTGGTTTTAGATGCATCCCAGCTGTGATTTGTAATTCCTCCAATGCCCAACATGACTGACAGTAATCTCTGTGCACCTGAAGTTTGCAGGACCATGACAAGCCCTGTCTATCCATTTAACATAGACTCTGTGGGTTCAGGCTTAGCCATTTCTAGCCTGGTCATATATAGAGTTGAGAAATAAAATACTCAAAACATACCAGTGAATCCAAGTGGCTAGAAAATGTCTTTCAGGCTTTAGTCTCTCTCTCTGCACCTAACCTTGGGGTGCTGCCTGAACACAGCTCCCTGCTTCCATTCCTAGACTGATTCCAAAGGCGCAGGAATCTGCATTTTCTCAAGTAAATAGGTAATTTGGGGGCTTGTAGCGCTTAGCCTGTGGGATGCTGATGCAGATCTGTTTCCACACGTACAAGTCCAGGATGCAAAGGCCCCACATGCAGATGCGTGCTGTGCTCGGCTTAACGTTCTTCTCTTGATGCTGTGGAGCCCTTGGTATTCTGTGAGCAAAGGAGTCCTGTCTTTCCTGAAAATCGTGTAGCCAGATCTGCAAATAAGGCTCTGCTTTCTGTGACTGAGAGACTCTTGACAAGCATTCGTGCAGTTATTAGCAGTATTTTTCTTGCCTGTTAGTTAGCATTAGACCAAAGTCTGTAAGGCTCTTCTGAGCTTTAGAGGTGAACATCTGTCATTTATCACAAGAGTCAGAATAGGAAGTCATAGTACACACTTTTTCAGGGAGTTCTCTTTAAATCCGTCTGACCATGAGCACCTGTGTTTCTGTTATGCTAACACACCTTTCTCCCCCCAGGATGGCACGAAACAGAAGAGAGAGCGGAAGAAGACGGTGTCCTTCAGCAGCATGCCCACAGAGAAGAAGATCAGCAGTGCAAGTGACTGCATCAACTCAATGGTTGAGGGTTCCGAACTCAAAAAGGTTCGCTCCAACTCCAGGATTTACCATCGGTATTTTTTGCTGGATGCCGACATGCAAAGCCTGAGGTGGGAGCCTTCTAAGAAGGATTCTGAGAAAGCCAAGATTGATATCAAGTCTATCAAGGAAGTGAGAACGGGGAAAAACACAGATATATTCCGCAGCAATGGCATTTCTGAGCAGATATCTGAGGATTGCGCATTTTCAGTCATATATGGAGAGAATTATGAGTCACTTGATTTGGTTGCCAATTCTGCAGATGTTGCAAACATCTGGGTGACGGGACTCCGATACCTGATTTCTTATGGGAAACACACACTCGATATGTTAGAAAGTAGCCAGGACAACATGAGGACTTCTTGGGTTTCACAAATGTTTAGTGAAATAGATGTAGACAATCTTGGACACATAACCCTGTGTAATGCTGTGCAATGTATAAGAAACCTCAATCCTGGTTTAAAAACAAGCAAAATTGAGCTTAAGTTCAAAGAGTTGCATAAATCAAAGGATAAGGCAGGCACTGAAGTCACAAAAGAAGAATTTATTGAGGTTTTTCATGAACTGTGTACTAGACCTGAAATTTACTTCCTTTTAGTTCAGTTTTCAAGCAATAAAGAAGTCCTTGATACCAAGGACCTTATGATGTTTCTTGAGGCAGAACAGGGTGTAGCCCATATAAATGAGGAGGTAAGTCTTGAAATTATTCACAAATATGAGCCATCCAAAGAAGGGCAGGAGAAAGGTTGTCTCTCCATAGATGGGTTCACTAATTACCTGATGTCACCTGATTGTTACATATTTGACCCAGAGCATAAGAAGGTCTGTCAGGATATGAAGCAGCCACTGTCTCATTACTTCATAAACTCTTCCCATAACACATACTTGATAGAGGACCAGTTCCGAGGCCCCTCTGACATCACAGGGTACATCCGCGCCCTTAAGATGGGTTGCAGGAGTGTAGAATTAGATGTGTGGGATGGGCCAGACAATGAGCCTGTGATTTACACAGGCCATACCATGACCTCCCAGATAGTCTTCCGCAGCGTCATCGACATTATTAACAAGTATGCGTTCTTTGCATCTGAGTATCCACTCATCTTATGTCTAGAAAACCACTGCTCTATTAAACAACAGAGAGTGATGGTTCAGCACATGAAGAAAATTTTAGGAGACAAGCTGTACACAACCTCCCCCAACATGGAGGAGTCCTACCTCCCGTCCCCAGACGTCCTGAAAGGGAAAATACTAATCAAAGCAAAGAAGCTGTCTTCAAACTGCTCAGGAGTGGAAGGAGATGTGACTGATGAAGACGAAGGGGCAGAGATGTCTCAGAGGATGGGGAAGGAGATTGTGGAACAGCCCAGCCAGCTGCCCGTGAAGCGCTTTCAACTTTGCAAAGAGCTGTCTGAGCTGGTGAGCATCTGTAAGTCAGTCCAGTTCAGGGAATTTCAGGTGTCATTTCAGGCACAGAAGTACTGGGAAGTGTGTTCGTTCAATGAAGTGCTTGCTAGCAAATACGCCAACGAGAACCCTGGGGACTTTGTCAATTACAACAAGCGCTTTCTTGCCAGGGTCTTCCCTAGTCCCATGAGAATTGACTCTAGTAACATGAACCCTCAAGATTTTTGGAAATGTGGGTGTCAGATTGTAGCCATGAACTTTCAGACTCCGGGACTAATGATGGACCTCAACATCGGCTGGTTCCGGCAGAATGGAAATTGTGGCTACGTTCTCCGACCAGCCATCATGAGAGAGGAAGTCTCCTTCTTCAGTGCCAACACGAAGGACTCTGTCCCCGGAGTCTCGCCTCAGCTGCTGCATATCAAAATTATCAGTGGCCAGAACTTCCCCAAGCCCAAAGGGTCAGGTGCCAAAGGTGACGTGGTGGATCCTTACGTGTATGTGGAAATCCACGGAATCCCCGCTGACTGTGCCGAGCAAAGGACGAAAACCGTGAACCAGAATGGAGATGCGCCCATTTTTGATGAAAGCTTTGAATTTCAAATCAACCTCCCTGAACTGGCCATGGTGCGCTTCGTAGTGCTGGATGATGACTACATTGGGGATGAGTTTATTGGCCAGTACACGATTCCCTTTGAATGTTTACAGACGGGCTACCGCCACGTCCCCCTGCAGTCCCTGACTGGAGAAGTCCTTGCCCATGCTTCTTTGTTTGTCCATGTGGCTATTACTAACCGAAGAGGAGGAGGGAAGCCCCATAAAAGGGGCCTTTCCGTGAGGAAAGGGAAGAAGTCCCGGGAATATGCATCTCTGAGAACACTGTGGATTAAAACCGTAGATGAGGTGTTCAAAAATGCCCAGCCCCCCATACGGGATGCCACAGACCTGCGAGAGAACATGCAGGTGTGTGTTTGTGTTTAGATTTCTACTTGCATGTCTGTGATTTGTAGATGGTTATTTTTGCTGTAGTATATTGAATTTTAAATACTTGGTAAATTGCAACTGGTTGTCAGAATGCTTACTACCAGCCTCATTCCTCATCATTTAAACTTCCCAAGCTGCAGTTACTGAAATACCGATTGCATGCTAGAGTAAACTGGTCTTGTTGCTGACTCCCAAGCTGCTTACCCATGGTCCTCTTAGGACCAGTTCAGAGCTATGTTTTTTTTTTTTTTAAACACAGTGTACATGGGAATCTCTGATGTTGTGGAATATTATGATTTCTTAGATGGAACACAAATTGATGACCTATCAAAAGGTAATGAGTTAAAGTAAAGGGATGTATTCCAGATCTTTCTTATGGAGCTCTAGTGTTTGGAAACTTTGAAATGAGCCAGTGTTCTTTTGATTTTAGAGGACACATAATTATTTACATAAAATGTTTATGGTAAATGTATTTATGAAAGCCTTAAGATGATAATGTGTTCTAAAATAACACCTTTCAGAGCAATCACTTAGGAACTGTGTACCTGGTTAAGGATGGCCACACATCTAGCTGTATAGTAGGATTGGTGAGTAATGCAGGGCTAAACCCTGGGCCTCCTTTACAGAGAATCCATAGCATTAATGAGTCATGTTCTGTGTGGTAGGTATTACAAAATGTTTCTTTATTTTTCAAAAAGATTTTATTTTATATGTATGAGTGTTTTGCCTGAATGTTTATCTATGACCACATGCATGCCTGGTATACACAGAGCCCAGAAAGAGGCTGTCAGAGTCCCTGGAACTAGAGTTACAGACAGCTGTGAGCTGCCATGGGAGTGCTAGGAATCGAACTCAGGTCCTTGGGAAGAGCAGCGGTGCTCTTAACCATTGAGTCATCTCTCCCATCACTGTTTGCCCTTAAGCCACTATTTATTAAAAAATGGCATTAGCAGTAAATGCTAACCCAGGAAACACTCTCACTGTAATAAGAACAGTTTCATTGTCTTTCTTGCAAGGTCAAAGCATAACCCAAACTGGAAGAGTTTCTCGTTGTTGAGGGTGCATGCATGTTGGCAAATCCTCGGTTCCAAATAAGCCACATTGTCCCCTGCCTGTGGCTGTTGGTGTGCGTATGGGACATAAGTCCCTCTGGGCTCCCCTGTCCTGACCCCACAGAGCCATCTGTAGTGGTGCTTACTGAGAGCCTGCTGCGCATCCTCAGGCTGCCTGCCAGAGTGGTGGGGACCAGTAGATGGCAGCCTGCCCTCAGAGGACTTGTGCTACAGTGAGGGGCGGGCGGTGGGAGACAGGGGAAACACAGGCTACTGTGAGAGATGCAGGGCTGTGAAGAAAAACAGACTTCTTGGGGGAGCACGTTTTCGACATCACAATAATTCAGTTCTGTACCTGGTCACAAAATGATTTTGAACAATGATGATGCATAGCTTGGCGGCCATGTCTAAAGCAATATTAATAAAAGTGAAATGTTTAAATTCAAACTTGTTTCCAGAACATGGATTATTAGGAGCCTAGTTCTGTAGATCTGCTCCTTCTGGCCACCTGCTCTGTCCACGGGGCACAGACATGCCTAGAGTCACACTCTGCACTCATACTATGACTTGGAAAAAAATGGGTATTTATATATAAATCCCCTTTACATATGTATACATACTTGCCACATACATGTATAGATGGGAGTTTTTAGGGTGGCTTACAGGCTGTGGTCCAGTGAGTCTAACAGTGGGTACCTACCACAGGAAGGCCCAGGAATCCAGTATTTGTTCCCTAGTCCCCTAGACTGCATGTCCCAGCTGGCCATGTGTATACACTAGAATCATGAAGAAATGGGCGAGAGAGAGAAAAAGCTTCCTTCTCCCGTGCCCTTTACATAGAATTCCAGCAAAGTGTTGACCCAGGTTAAAAGTTGTATCTTTCTACCTCAAAGGATCTAAATTAAATGTTTATCTTCCTGCTTCAAATATCCAGATGACAAATGGGTCTTCATCCCTATAATCCCTGTACTTGGGAGGCAGGGGCAGGTGGATCTCTGAGTTCAAGGCCTGCCTGGTCTATAGAGTTAGTTCAGGACAGTCAACACTACTAAGAAAAACCCTGTATCAATAAAAAAAAACAAAACAAAACAAACAAAGAAACCCCTGGGTCTTCCTGTTTCAAATTATTTAAGGAAAGCTCCTTCACAGGTATGCTTAGCCATTTAGTTTTTAGTTAATTATCTCTTTTTTATTTTGCAGAACGCAGTGGTATCATTCAAGGAGTTGTGTGGCCTCTCCTCGGTGGCCAACCTCATGCAGTGCATGGTGGCTGTGTCACCTCGGTTCCTAGGGCCTGACAACACCCCACTGGTGGTCTTGAATCTTAGTGAGCCCTACCCCACCATGGAGCTGCAGGCCATCGTGCCTGAGGTTCTGAAGAAGATTGTAACGACCTATGACGTGGTGAGTCCTCTTTGCTCTGCCCATGGGGGAAAGACATAAGCAGAGATTGCTGGCCTGTTCTTCCCTGGGTCGTGCGTTATATGCTCGTGTTGGAGGCTTGTCTCCCTGGCTCTGTTGTCCTTGAAGGGTTTGTATTGTGTCACTGTGTAGAGAGCAGGGTTCAGAGACACTTTCCTCAGTCAGATAAACATGAACTCCCTAAGGAGTGAGCCTCAATTAGCCTCACATGGATGTTCTGGCCATGCATGTGGTTAAACAAAACAAACAAACAAACCAAAGACCCTTTTGTCCCATCTTGGAACTAGTCATTGATTTATTTTGTTTCCGCTTTTCCCTCAGTCCAGTAATAAATCTGATGTTCTGAAAGATGAGTTTGAAATGCCATTAAGGGCAGGTGCTCCCATAATACAACACTCCTGGGTGGTATTTCCTTCCTCAGGGTAGCTGTTCTGGGCTGTCTTCATTTGTAATCAGCTTCATGTTAATGAGTTCTCTTCAGGACACCTGGAATGCTACATTTTTGCTTTTAAGATTTATCTTGCATTTTCTTAATCCCATGCTGCTCTTTTTGTGTTCATAACTCTAAGGGAGAATGTCTTTCTGTTGTGTGTTCATGTGTGAGGGGTAGAGAGACAGTACAACATGCACCATACCATGTATGCCGGGGTCAGAGGACAACTTGCCAGACTTGCTTCCCTCCTGTTGTGGAATCCAGTGTGGAACTCCTGGGCTCGGGCTTACAAGGCAATACTTTAACCATTGAGCTCATGCACTGGCCTGCCAAGGAGGAATTTAATTTGTGAACCGCACTAACTTCAAATTCCTAATATATGTGAGGCTGTTAGAACTGGCCGTGTGCATTAGCCGTGACGTTTTAGTCTGGCAGAGCGGGACACTCCTGTCAGGTAGGTCAGGGTGTCACCTTTTACCATTGAGGGTACTCAGGAATAACTGCTGTGCCACCACGTCCGCCACCGGAAAACGCTAGCTAAGGTCATCGGAAATGAAAATGAAGTTTCCTCCCATACATCTTGCTGTGCTTGACAAGAAAATAGGATTGGCACCTCCTCCTATCTAAGACATTTTTTACTGTTTTGGTCTGAAAACTGTAATTTAAAGGAGTTAGGTGATGGAAGAGAGATGCAGACATCTTGGGCTAGCGTTTCCCACACTGTTATGAGGAACCCTGCTTTCTTGGGATATTAATAAACATCCCATGGGGGAAGGGTACACGGAACAGTAGGGGAAATACTCCGAATGAAACTCATCAGAGGTCATCCTTTCCAGTCATTCTAGCACACCGGCCCATGGGATGCAGCCTCCCACAGTCAAGGTGGCTTTTCCTTCCTTTGTTAAACTTCCTCCTAGACAAACCTAGGGGTGTGTTTCTATGGTGATTCTAAACTCTACCGAGTTGAGAGTGAAGGTCAGCCATAACAGTAGTCACACGTTACACCAAGTGTTCACCCTACCTCCCATTTCAGCTTCCACCTCATGGAGCTTAGGACATACAAGGGACTGAGCATTTCCTGCTGGAAACAAGCTGCAGAGGGTCACTTAGTTCTCAAGAGAAGGCTAAACACACCCAGGAGAGCAGAGGAACAATCAATCCCAGAGCATTTCACCAAAACAGGTATAATAAAACACGAAAGCAACAAAACCATAGGAATGATACAGACTGTTCAGTAATAACCCTCATTATTAATGGTCTCAATTCCCCAATTAAAGGACACATACTAGCAGATTGGACTGGAAAACATCCAATGAAATAAAAGCAATTAAAATTTTTTTCCTGAAGAAAAAAAAAATCTAGGGCCATATGTATTCAGTGCAGTTACCAGACTTCCAAAGAACTAACACCAGTATTTATTCCAGAAAATAGAAAATAAAGAAATATCTCCAAGTTATTTTTTAATTATAACTTTTTGTATTTGCTACACATCTGACAGAAGGTTAGTATCAAGAGTGTACAAAGAATTTTAAAAATCTAAACATCAAGAGAACAATCAACCTAGTTTTAAAAAATGGGGCTTGGTACTAGACAGGAGTTTCAAACTATAAACTATAAATAGCTGAGTAATATTTTATTAATTGCTCAACATTCTTAGCCATCAAGGAAATGAAAATTAAGCTGTTTTGAGATTTTATGTTACCCAGTAAGAATGATGTTACCCAGATGTCAAATGCTGTCATGGATATAAGGAAAGGAACACTTATTCGTTGCTGCTGGGTAGTAGCTGCTAAAGCTACTGTTGTAAAACACTACATCTTTGAATCATAGACTATGGGGATATCAAGCTTCAACTCTATCTTTCTTAGAGAAAATAGTCCTAGATTCACTTGCCTATAAATTTCGCAAGCTATAACAATGACTGGTATGACAAGATATGCTCACCAGTACAATAATGGCAGAATGTTATGGCAGTAACCAAATACTTTATGATTTGATTTAATGTCAACTCTGTAAGATAGAACCCATACCTCACACCATATTCAGGGCCAAGAACCTCTGTCTAGATGGGCCCTTGGGGAGAATCTACTACTACTATTATGATAATGGAAATAGTATTAAACCAATTCTTAATGAGTTACTGCTATACTCACAGATTAGTACATCACTCAACACTCATCAGAGAAGTTTCTCTTTGTAGAGATGGTGAATATCACATAGATTTACAATTTGTCAAGGTGCAGACAATAAGATACTATAGCATATTTAGTCCTGAATGGGACATCTATAACACACCCCCTTCTTCCATAACTCAGGGATATTTCAGAAGAGGGGGTAAGGAGATTGTAAGAGCCAGAGGCAGTAGATGACTTCAACAAAGCAGTATTTTCCAGACACAACAGAATGGATGCACATATGAACTCACAGTAGTTGTGACATGATGCCCAAGATGTTTGTAAGCTCAAGTTTGTAAACTCACAGCATGGAAGGGGAAGGTCATCAGGGAGTCTTGCCCACTGCTGAAGAGCTATTGGTGATCAGTAGCTTCTGGGATAGGGAGAATTAGTTTCCTTCAGTACTTGCAGCATGGATATCAGTGCCTCATTACAAAGCAGTGTAAAGTTCAGAGTTTAAAGTAGAATGTTGGTCTACTACCACCTGGCTAGGCCTGTGGGCTCTCCCTGCAAAGGGAAACTGGAGCACTGGTGTTATGCAGCAGGAGTGTCTGGGTTTGTGTGAATGCTCTGGCCACACTCCTATACATACTGTCCTCTGTGAGGCCAGGGCTACCATGGGCATTATACTGTGCTGAAAATCATCTTGCTTTTCATTAGCAGACGTCTCCAGTTGCCTTTCTTTCTTAAATAACGTCTATTCGTGGTTAACCCAGACCAGAGAGAAACGAATAAAACTAGAGTAAGGCTGTGATTCAATTACTTTTAGCTAATTTGGAGTTTCTTAATCACCTTAGTCTCCTTGGAGAAAAGGCATGATATAAATAGGCAGTAATAACAGTGGAATTATGTTTAATTCCAGTCACTTTTTAAAATAATTAATTTAGTGGTAACAGCTTTAAGCAAGCATGTCAACACTCTACATGACTCTTAAGAGTCAAGAGGAAAGTTCCGGCACCCTCCAGCAGTGACTTCCTCTGAGAAATCCTCTTCAGGCAGCTCCAGGTCACCCTTCCTTCTGCAGGATGGGTGACTCGGACCAGGCTTTGAGCTGTTCTCTCTGTTATTCTGTATGCAAAATACGGCCTCTAAAGAGAGCTGTCTCTTAAATATGAGACTGAATGAGACAGAAGAACCTGGCCTGTATTTCATACCAGAGGCAGAAGCCACTGGATATATCCCTGCAGACTACATGACTGTCCAGTCAAAAGTGACAAGTCAGAAGGAAAACTCAACAAATAAGGGTTGGGGCAGGATTCCGTTCCTTTTTTTGTCTTTAGAGGAAAATAGAGATACCCACCTTCAAGAAATCAAAAGACCTTGGATATCTAGGAATCTGAAAAAGATGGGGAAACTATCTAGAAAAAATTACCAAGCAAAGAGAAATCTGGCCTATGCTACTAATTTTCTCTGAATGGCAAAAATCTCACTACTTAAACATCTATATCTCTTGACTTCTCAGAAAAGTTGTAGGTCTGACTCAATTAAAAACCAAAGCTGGCTTTGGAGTTGGAGCATGGGTCTCTCCTCTAAATCCAAGCATGCCAAGAAAAGAAAAATTCAGAGTTTCTGTCTCACATCAGAAGAGCCACCTGTGTGGCACAGAAGGTAACCAAAAATCTTGAGACTATTGTCAAAACTCTGTTATCTCCCCAAAATTCTATTTCTCCTCATACTTATTTTTGACTCTTTGGATAACTATCCATCTTAAAATTTAAACTTTCCATTTTGATATTAATGTTTAAGTTTTCCATGGTGAACAATAAATTTTCCTAACAAATCTCTGAAGTCTCCAGAATGAAGATGGGGCCCCACAACAATGATTCTGCCTGGTTCATAATGATACATTGAACTAATAAACACTACTCAAAGATCGGCTTTGGACTATTAACTGCTCAAGACAATTCCAAAGTGGCTAGCTGAGATGGTCCACCTTCGTACAACACTCTAGACAGAACTTCAGATAAGCCTTACCCAGTACTCAGAGACTGGCTACAAATGTTAATAGCTAGTCCTCATAAGGTTTAATCATTGTTTTAGTTTTTTACAGAATCCCATAGAGGTAACATTACCTGCTAGACAGCAGGAAGAAATTCTAAGAAAATGACTAGCCCTCTCCCAACAGATTTTGTTTTCTCAGAGTTATTGTCACCTGATAGGCATTGGTTATAAGTTGTAATAGGGTTGGGGGTGGAACAATGAGTTTAGACTCCGGATCTCTTTTGAAAAAAAAAGAGGGGGGAATAGATAGCACATTAGTGTATCTACTTGTAAACTATTTTAGCAACTATTAGTTTTAGACAGTTCACATTGGTATAGATTCTTGTATATTGATACATATGTAAAAGTATTTTTATATTCCTAAGATAATTTGTATAGTGATACAAATTCAAAATTATATTTGTCATGTTGTGTATGTTCCTGTTTCTACTTACAGTGTTTTCGTGCACAAATATAAAATTATTTATGTCATACTGTGTGTATGTTTCTACTTCTGCTTAAAGTGTTTTGTATATTGATACAAATTAAGGATATATTTTGTCATATTGCACTGTACATTTCTACCTCTGATCAAGATATTTTTATATATTGTTACAATTTAGAGATAATTGTCCTTATGCTATACAGATTTTTGAATATTGTTGTTTTTATAATGTGAAGCTTTAGTTGTTAAGCTACATAGGTTATTAAGAATTACAGGTGAATAGTCACCCATGTTTGTCATACTTAGAGTTATGTTAGTTAGGTTCTCTAGGTGCACAGAAATGTACTCCACATAAATAGGTGATCTTCAAACACTTCAAAAACCTACAGAATATGGCATTTAAATGTTTCAGTAATTTATAATTTTGTTGCCATGAGACAGGATTGATCCTGGAAGCACAGAGCTACTCCCAAGAGAATAGCAGGTACCAGAGACACTCCTTTTGGAGCTTATTTTCTTCTTGGCAAGGCTGGCCTGTTGGGCAAAGGACTGCCCTTGCCTCAACTGCTGACAGTAGCATGCTGTCCAGTCTGGAAAAGCAGGATATGAGGAAAAGTGACTGTTGTACCTTGCCAAGACAGTGTAGGTTAGTCTTTCAAACTTCTCTGCTTCTGGAAGGTCTGTCAGATATTCTAGGCCTATAGCCAGAGTTTGTTGCCCCAATGTTGCAGAGACTTTGGGTAACTGTCCAGGCTGCCAGCTGCGTCTGTCATTTCTTAAACCTTGTGGAAGTCACTTGTTTGCACTTCCCTGCTTACTCGGGTAATATTATTTTCCTTCTCAGATCTTTGATGGGGTCAGAGACTAGATAGCCACAGTTACTCTCTTCTCATATCTAAGACTTACACCCTTCAGGGTAGTACGGCTATCAGATTCATTTATGTTATTTGCCTGGACATTTAGTGTGTGTTTCTTACTTGGCATTGTTCTTGTTAGTTGTAGTTCCATTTTTGTTTATGTTATGACCCTTTCTTTCTCCTGGACAATCCTTGATAATTGTTCTCATTGTATATAGTTTTGTATTAGGTTTAGAACCTTCTTATTTAGAGAAAAAGGGAGAAGTGTGTGTAGTGGGCATTTGCTTCCCCCATGACCTTGAGCTATATCTGGCCTGACAGAGGTGGTGCTTCTCACTGGCCCATGTGACCTCTTAAAAGGGAGGAGGGAGGGGTCGGGTACGGTTGGGTGGCATAAAAGCAGCTGTGTAAAGGTTGATCATAGAATGGAGTAATTAGAGAATTGAGACAATTTATACATACACAAGTAATAAGAAAATTGAGACTATTTATATGTACACATGCTTGCTTTCCTGGTACTCTCTAGATGAAAAAACTAAAATCACAAAGGGGCAGACTTCTTGAACTGGTAGGAATTATGCAGATTATATGGGATTAACTTTATAATTCATGGGGTTCCTTTTTAGCATATAAGTTCTGTTTAGATGTTCATATTTCAACATTTTTGTTTTCCTTATAATATTATACAGATATAGAAATAGAAAAGATCAAATCTAAAATTCTGGGGGTTTTTGAAAATCTGTTTGAAATAATATATTTTTTAAAAAGCACTTGTATTTTAAATATTTTGATTTAAAACTAAACTAAAATTTAAAATTCAGAAATTTAACTGCAGCCAGCAGTTTATAGTGGACTAAGTGTGTCAGACTTCATAACCAGCAGTTGTGAAGGGAACAGTTAGAGCCCTTTGCATGCAGGTGGGGTGGCCAGTGCCTGGCCTATTTCAATGTGTTTGGTAGCACAGGGGACATCTGGTAATGCCATGTCCCCATTAGCTCAGAAATAAGAGGGGTTTCTTGTAACTTACAGCTCTGTTTTGACTTTCATTTATTCAGTTGGTTGCATGAAGTAAAAATACCTTATGTTGTTTCAAATATAGGTATGGGTGAGACACCCATTGTGTACAAAGGGTACTCTTGTGACTTTTGTGGGCTTGCTGTCAGTCTGTGCATCTGTCCCCCTTCTGTCCCCTGCCCAGTTTATTCTTTGAGAAGTGGATTTCCCCTCTTTCCTCTTTGTGCCATGTTCCCCTGATCTGTACCCTTTGCCTTCACCTGGCTGCCTAGCAAATTCGCATTGCTAAGGACTTCTCCAGGCTCACTCTAGAAATGCCTCCTAGAAAAACCCACAAGTGTAAACAGTTGGCCCATCTGCTATCATAAGCTACCACGGCAACGGGCAAGAAGTGAGAGCCAGAGTGTTTACTGAATTCAAATGATTAGTTCAGTAGGAAGAGCCTCTGCGCACTGTGTATACTGAGCAGTTGGTGTCAGTCACCTTTGCTTTATTTGAGTCCGTTCAGAAATGTCATTGAGGTTCCACTGATGGAGACATTTTATAATGTAGGGTTTAGTCAGAAAAAGTGGAGTGTTACAACTATGCGAGCTGAAACCCAGGTCCAAAGAGGCTCTGGGGGTGCTGTTGCTTAGGTGACAGTTACATGACATGAAGCCTCTCGGAACCACCCTTGCTTGGCATGAATGTTGTGACATTTAGAGCAGGTTGAAGGCAGAGAATTCCTGGCTTTCTGGGTTGTTGTCAGGGGTCACTCACAACCCCCAGACACTGCATAGTGGCGTCTTCTCTGGCAAGATAAGGGAACAGTTGAGTGCAGTAAGAGTCTTGTGTGATGCCACATCTACATCTTGGTTGATTCTGATAGAAATGGGTTAAAAATTTCACTTCATTTAAAAACATAGAAATCACAAAGATTTGGAACTACTCCTCCGAAATAGTGAATATCGGGATTACACTTAATTTGAAAATGAAAATTTGTTCAAATTTGTTTCCAATTGATACATTTAGGAACATTTTGCAAATATCTTCAATTTCACCCTTCCATATGCACATTCTTGTCTGTGAAACACACTAGATGAACCAGAACTGTGCCTGGGTGAACTGAACATCAACCCCGCCATGTCCCTGGCTCACTGAGTGTTAGGAGCTGTGGGCGTCCCTAAGCTGCGGTACCTCTGAGATTTCAGGTCCCCGCTTACACTACCTCCCAGCAGCTCACAGCACAAGCTGTGGCCTGCCAGCGCCGGCTTCCACTTGAGGGCGTTTTCAAGGTAAAGTGCCTCGTTTCTCAGTGTATGAATTATGGCGCTGCTGTTATCTGCTTGGTGTTTTACTTGATTCATGTTATCTCAGATTTTCCCAGGGTTTTCCTTATAAAGCAAGCCCTGTATGCTGAATTATGCAGTTTTCTGCAGTGTAGTAATATCCAGGGCTGATGTGCAGTGTTCTCACAGCCTTGTTATCCACGGTTATCAAATGACAGTGCAGAGCCCCTTTGATGGTGAACTCGACTGCTCTCCAGAGCCGAGCCGAGCCTGTCAGTGGACACTCGCTCTCCACTTTAATGTTTGAGAATTACTGTGATCGTGTTCACCTCCGGCTCTTCCCCAGATCCACATCCACCCTCCCGAGTTCATGCTCTCCCCCCACCCCAGTGTAATTATACCCTTAACTGCTGAACTATCTAGTCTTCCCCTTAAACAAGCATTTTAAATTTGTCTATGCATGCGTGTCTCGGTGTGGTATGTACGAGTGTAAGGAGGCCAGTAAGAGGGTGCCAGTTAGGAAGTTACAGGTGGTTGTAAGCTGCCCAGTGTGGATGCCAGGAGCCAAACTTGGGTTCTCTGAAAGAGCAGTGTGTACTCTAATCAGCAAGCTGTCCCTGGCTCGACACTGGGCTTTGGAGACGGCCCCAAGCCATTGGTGCTGCCATGACTGGATGCAACAGGCTGGGCAATTTATGTCACAGTTCTGGAGGCTGAGAAGTCCACAGGTGCCAACATCTGGTAAGGAAACCCTGCCGTCATCGGACTGTAAGGGAAAGTCTCGGACCACTGTTGGAAGCTCCCGCGGGAGGCATACATTGCTTTCACAGGGGAGGGCTCCGGGACCCTTTAAACAGCCGCTTCTTAGCAGGGTCCCATCAGCAGTGCCTTAAGCTTGGAGGCACACTTTCAAAGCACAGCACAGGATGCCATTCACACGATTCTGATTAGTGGCAGAAGACAGCCTTACACTGAATTGGTGCCCGTGTTCTGAAGGCCTCATCTTCAGTTTTTGTGGGCAGTTTTGTTCCCTGCTCCTGGAGTCCTCCCGCAAATTCTCCCTTGGTCCAGTCCAGCCAGGATCTTTCCCAAGCCTGGACACCACCTGACCACCATGAACCTCCAGGATGGTTCCAGAAGCCTAGGAATGTTAGTGTGGAGGGCTGGGTCCATTCAGTGACCACCTGTTTGTAAATTAGTTGGGGGAATGAAAGATGTAAATTACCATGACCACACATAAAAGAACAAAGACACTTTGACATGGATGCTCTAGGAAGCCGAGACCACCACAACCTGTTGTGACTACCACAGGCAGCCCCACCTGTTAATAAGCTCATGGATGAGCAGAGGAAGGCTTAGGAGGTCATGAGGTAAGGGATCTTCGGAGAAAATAAGAGGAAGAAACTCTCCCACTCAGAAGATGTTACTGAAGCCTCTGTCACCCAGAGAAAATTAATAGCAAATTACTGTTGTTAGAAAATCCAGATATAAAATCCTTATATGAAACCATTAACGTTCTTATCCAACATCAGCTCTCTTTCTTGTTGAGAAGCAAGTTTCAAGCAGGAAATAGTGAGATGTACTAAGTTCTTCTCATGGTTTTATTTACAGAGCTTAGGTTAACATGGGAGTTACTTTCAAAACATAGGCCTCTTACGAAGCATTTCTGTTTTTTCTAGTTTAAAAAAATATATAAATTTTAACTTCTTTACTTTTGGTTGAACTTTTCTGTCCATCTGCTTTAGTTTTGTATAAAAACCTTATATTAGACTTGAACAGATTTATTAGATGATTTCTGAGCTATGTTAAAGCCATAGTTTCCCCATGTATTAGTGTTAGAAATTTAGGAGCTATAGTATACAGGTCACTAATAAAAAGCCATTGGCAGTGACTGCATAAAGGTATTTGTACACACTAAATAATGCCATGCCCTGTGGTGGCTGGCCATTCCATCTGGCAGTGGGCATCTGTGCTGAACAGGGACAGACAAAACTATTTCACCTGAGTTTTGTAAATAACTCTGCCTGGCCTTGCATTCTATTGAAATATCTGTGTAATATACACAGAGAAGAAAAACAGCTTAAGGGAACTTCCTCATTCCCCACACATCTGCACTCAGATCTCAGATGTTTATTCACGTGCTTTCACATTAAGGATAAACTCTTCCTTTTACAGTAATTAATTGTTAAGTAGTGTCAGGTAATTTGCTCGTTGCTATAATACTTGAAACACGTTTCCTGAGTGTTGTATTGAAACATCATTTGGAAACATGGTTTTAGTCTGGAAGCCCGGCATGCAAGTTCTTTGATCTCCAGCATGGAAAAATAAACTTTAAAATTTAAGGAGAAAACCAACAACTTTGAGGCAGTGTCTGCGGTGGACATGCCCTTGCTTTCTGCACTGCCTTCCTCTTGGGAGTGACAGCCCTTGCTTTTGAGTGTCCTCTGACTGGAATGCTTTTCCCTCTGCTCAGGAGACCATGGTGTTGAAGGCAAATGGGATGGCCAGACCCACCACTCAGTTTCAGTCCAGACGCCCCTGGACAAGTGACTGGCTCTCGGGTGGCTCTTGGCTGTTCACATCTATGAGGTTAAGAACCTAACTTCCTCACGTGGACCATGCGAGCAGTCCTGTGAGATACAGCAATTGCACTTTGTACGGAGGAGGCGAGATTACTTAGATCTTGATTCATCTACCCAGCATCCGTACTATAATTGCTGGCTATAAAAGCAGACCAGGTAGGAATTTCATCCTCCTGAATCATTCTCCTGCTGTGCCTGCAGAGCCCTCAGAGCCACATCTTTCTACTCAGTCATAGCAGAGAGTGGAATGAAGACAGCAGCCGCCCTTTAGGAAGGCCCACAGCTAGCCCCATCCTTCTGGCCTGAGGGAGCTTCCCAGAAGCACCCAGACTCAGACAGTATATAAAGGCTGCAGGATTGCAGCTTAGTGAACTCTATGCTCTGGGCAAGGGCCAGGAGCTAGTCTTTAACCGTGAATACTCCAAACTATAGAACGATACAGTCCTATAAACAACTGATTCCTTCTTCAAAGGGAAATGGTGCGGACCGTTCCCAGCAGCTGAGGCAGAGTGAATGTGTTGGCTAAAGACTGCAAGTGTCTCCTTCCTGCTAGCTTTGCTGATTGTTTACTGTTCCTGCTCTCTCTGGGGATGCTTCCCTCCGGAACTTCCCTTTAACACTTTCTGTGAGTACCTGCTACTGCTCACTGATAGACCAAACTGCTCTCCATCCTGAGAATTCACCACCTTTCTTTGTACACGCTGCTTAGAAGAAATAGGGGTCATGCTCGCTACCGGTACCACTAAGGTCCCTGTAGGAAAACCTGAGCCACACACAGATCCCTATGTAGGCATCAGCGTGGATGTCCTTATCCACCCACCAAAGGGCTGTGCCTAACTCTTGTTTTGGCACACTGGTCTCTCACTGGCTGGAAGAGCAATGCATTGTAGGTGTTCATTTATCTGTCTTCCTCCCCTACCTTAATCTTGGACTCAGCAGCGTTTCTTCATTCTGCATCAGCACTTAGTTCAGACTCTGCACACGGAGTGAATGGGGAAAAGAAAGAAAAACTAAAAGGATGTGACTGGGAAGAGCTGCGGTGGAGGAGGAGAAGGTTTCTTATAGGTAAAAGGGAAAGCATAAGCAGGGACAGAGACAGAGATGTTTGCAAGACTCCAGAGTGAACTCGGCCAGACAGGGCTGGGTCATGTGAGGGGGGGGGAGCAGAGAGGGGCCACTGACCAAGAGGGTGAAAACCATCTGCCTGCACACACGCAGATACACCGCACACGCACGTCCACACGCACGCACAATGACAGAGTTACCAGCACAGGAAGCAGAAGAGCTCGCCAGTCCACACCCTTGAGATTTCTCCCAAGCCTTTTACAGTGCACACACTGTACAACTGGAAAGGGGAACGATGGTGGCTCTCGGTGGAAGGCGCCCTCACGGTAACCGGTGCTATGTTGGTTCTCGCAGCTGCGCAGCAGACTTTCCAAGTAGCACTAAAGTTAGTCATGTGCTGGCAGCATTGCCAGTGAGCATAGGAAGAGAAGGCATACTCGTCAGACAGTTGTGAACTTGCAGAAAACGCTCTGCCAGGCCTCTTGAGTTAACGCAGACTCAGCTGCGACAGGCACCATTTGCCAGTATCTTCCTTGAGCCAGCTTTTAACCCTTGCATTATGAGGTGTGATGTCTTTAATAGCGCCTTTTATGAGAAGGGTGCTATTCTGAAGGATTTAGTATTTTGTCCTCATGAAAGGCTGCATCGGGGCTGGAACACCTTTTCTGCCCACTGGGTTACCGTGTGTGTTAGCCTGTGGTGATGCGGTGGTTTGTTCTCCGTCCCGCCAGCTCTGGCCTCGCCACTGGGTTCGTTTTCATTGCCTGCTTTATTGGTGGGCCGCTGTTTGCCAGTTCTTTGGTAATGAGCTGTGGCCACCAACCTTGCTTAGAAAAGTGCATGTTTCTTCATAACTCTCATTTGGCTCAACATCAAAGCTGAACAAAGGTTACTGATAATGGCTTGGACCTTTTCAATATGCAAATTTGTGGTGGCACAAATGATTTTATATCAGCACAAAAGAGTTCTTAACTATTCCTTTTATCACTGTCTGTTCAATATGTTAAGCTGTAAGACAGAGTATTTTAATTTACATAAATTACTCAGAGCTTGAAGAGTGCATATTAAAATACTGGATTCCAAAGAGCAAGCTCCCCTGGGAATCTGGGGGTTCTGTGTCCTCTGTGAACATAAAGCTATGACTTAAAGCCCAGGAAATTGATCAGTGCTAGCCAAGTAGCTGTACAGATCTACTGCACTTAAAAAGGTATGGTGGATTATATTTTAAATAAATGAACAAAAATGTGGTTTTCTTTGACATGTACAAATAATTTAATCTGTATACCTAGTTACTACAAAATTATGCTGGCAGTTAGTGATAAGCAATACAAAGCAAAACAAAGTAAAATGTAAAGGAACAGGTGTGTGTTCAGGCCTAGGAGTCTCAATCAGGTTCACTTTCTCTGCTAGTTAAAAAATTAGAAGACAGGAAAATGTTGAGCTTGACAGGTATCAGGGAAGATGACAGGCGATCAGCAGTCGAAGAAAGGCTTTTAGCAGAGGTGAAGAGACACACACACAGTAGGCACACAGAAAAACAGAAAGACCCCTAAGCAGAGGGGACACACAGTAGGCACACAGAAAAACAGAAAGACCCCCCAAGCAGAAGGGACACTTGGGAACAGAAAATTTGTCTCTTCTCCAGGGTTGCTCTCTGCACGGTCTTCCTCTCCTAATTTAAGGTGGTTTTAGTTTGTAGAATGACAGGAAGGCTGCTTGGCCCAAAACTGTTGTGTGACAAGCCTTCATCTGGCCTTGGGCTTGGTGAGCTAGTCCGCCCTTGTGGGCTCTGCCTGCGGAAGAAGAAAGTCCATAAGGCCATTGTTTTAAGTTGCCAGACTTTGTTTCAGCGAGGAGGGTAAGGAAGAGGCCAGCCGTCCTGGAAGCTCACCGTCTTTATTTCCTGGTCATTTACCCTGTCTTTATCTGACAGCCTGCTAGAGGTCTGTTTAATTCCTCCTCAGCCAACAGCTGAATAAAGCCATCGAGAGAAACACTTTTAAGAGATGGGGTTTTTAATACTGGTTGTGATTAATGGTATCACATACTGCTAGTGGTTTCCCCTCTTGTGTGTGTGTGGGTGTGTGTGTGTGTGGTATGTGTGAGGTGTGTGTGTATGTGTGTGTGGTGTATGTGTATGGTGTGTGTGTGTGGTGTATAGTGTGTGTGGTATGGTTGGTGTGTGTGTATGTGGTATATGTGTGGTGTGTGTGTTGTGGTATGTGTGTGGTGTGTGTGTGGGGTTGTGGTATGTGGTGTGTGTGTATGGGGGTATGTGTGTGGTGTGTGTGGTGTGTGTGGTGTGTGTGGTGTATAGTGTGTGTGGTATGGTTGGTGTGTGTGGTATATGTGTGTATGTGTGTGTGTTGTGGTATGTGTGTGGTGTGTGTGGTGTGTGTGTATGTGTATGTGGTATATGTGTGTATGTGTGTGGTGTGTGTGGTGTGTGTGTATGTGTGGTGTGTGTGGTGTGTGTGTGGTATATGTGTGTATGTGTGTGGTGTGTGATGTGTGTAGTGTGTGTGGTGTATAGTGTGTGTGGTATGGTTGGTGTGTGTGTATGTGTGTGTGGTATATGTGTGTATGTGTGTGGTGTGTGTGGTGTGTGTGTATGTGTGTGTGGTATATGTGTGTATGTGTGTGGTGTGTGTGGTGTGTGTGTATGTGTGGTGTGTGTGGTGTGTGTGTATGTGTGGTGTGTGTGGTGTGTGTAGTGTGTGTGGTGTATAGTGTGTGTGGTATGGTTGGTGTGTGTGTATGTGTGTGTGGTATATGTGTGTATGTGTGTGGTGTGGTATGTGTGTGGTGTGTGTGTATGTGTGGTGTGTGTGTATGTGTGTGTGGTGTGTGTTGTGGTATGTGTGTGGTGTGTGTGGTGTGTGTGTATGTGTGTGTGGTATATGTGTGGTGTGTGTGTTGTGGTATGTGTGTGGTGTGTGTGTGGGGTTATGGTATGTTGTGTGTGTGTATGTGTGTGGGGGGGTTGTGGTGTGTGTGTGTGTGTGTGTGTGTGTGTGTGTGTGTTACAGGGATTGTTCCCTGGGCCTTGGAGTATGTTCAGTGAGTGCTCTACCACTAAGTTACATCCTAGTTCTATTGACTTTTCCAAGTATTGTCAGAGCTATTTATAACATAAATCTGATCATTTTTAAAGAAATGATCACACTTATCTAGTAACTTTTCGCAGGTTCAGGGTTCATAGCACACCTACACCTGGCGTGCAGTTCTGCCCAATCCCACACACATGAAAGTGTTCTGTTAGTCAGTGTCACTTGCCTGTTTAAAGCCTGGTTGTCCAGTGTGAGCTCATGTGTGGCTGTTCCTTTACAGATGATGCAGTCTCTCAAGGCTCTGGTTGAGAATGCGGATGCCGTGTATGAGAAGATTGTGCATTGCCAGAAGGCAGGTGAGTGAGATCCTTTAATACAAAGTAAAACCAACCCATCATCATTTCCCCTCAAAAGTATGTTCTCATTTTGATACTGCAGCTGATCCAAGCATGATCCAAGCATGTAACCCCAGCACTTAGACTCTGGAATAGGAGGGTGTTGAGGTGAAGGCCAATCTGGGCCTTGTCTCCAAAACTCAAGAATCCCTAGGCATTTCTAACATGAAGCTATGATTGAGAGCCCAAATCAATCTCTTCCTCAGTTCCGTGTTTGCCGGTAACCCTGCCAGTTAGCTGTGAGTTTCTAATGTGAGGGGAACTGGGACAAAGGAATGGTTTTTAGAAAGGACTGGCCACCTTCACAGCTGCTTAATGTGTTTGCATTTTCAGGCCTTGCTAGATTAGTGCATTATGCTCTAAAATTCTGCTTATGTGACCAGCCTCTTTGGACAATGGGATTGTGCTGCAGTGGACTTCTTGTAAACATAAAATGCCCCGTAGTGACAGTGCACTGAACTCGCCGTCCTGCTAAGCAGCAAGGCTTACAGAGGCACAGTGCCCTGCAGAGCATAAACTCTTGTCCCAAGCGCACACAGCTGCTGCTGCTGCTGCCTAAGCTTGTGAGAGAATCACATGGAAACTTTAACTATATATCCCTTCCACTTTCCCTCCATGATAAGGTTAAAAAACATCAGAAGTTTGAGCCCGCTAAATCAGGGACCATCTGTAGATATTTGCAGTTGTAATACTTGTAAAGTGTCTTGTATTGTGATTAAAAAAAAAAATACAGCGCTTTCAGTTCTCCAACTTCAAGTATCGGCTTGGGAGGTTCAGACATGAAGATAGTGCATGTTTTAAGTAAGGCTGACCTTGCTTTCTGGGACTTCTTTAAAATAAAGAGAATTTACATTTGCTGTATTTTCAGAATTAAAGTCACTGTTTTTTTTTTTTTTTTCAGAAATGAATTAAAGTAGATTGAAAATAAAGGCATGTGTGAAAATTTTTGGTATTTATTGGATGAATATTCATATTTGTGACTAATCAACAAACTCCCAATCCACATTTTTGTTAGTAAAATACTGTTAGCAAAATGTTTTATTTCTAGTTCTTTCCAAGCTGGTTCTCCCTACAGTATTCATCCAAATGCCATTTTGGCATGTCATTATCCTACACAGAATCTTGCATTAGATTATCAGGGTGTGTGGATGCAAATCTCATCTCCTACCTCACAAACCAGGCCATCAACCAAGTCTCCCAGCGTTTTGCCAGTATTATATAAGAGTCATCATATACCATCTGCTCCTACATTTAATAATTGTGTTTGAACTTCTATATGCATAAGGCTCTTGGTAGCTCTTACATATCAAAATATGATATGTGAGTCTAGTGTTATCCTTCTAGAATCTTCAGGTCATACAGAAGATATGAAAGTGGTTGAAATGTTGGGTTCTTAGAGCAGTGGTTCTTCACCGTCCTGATGCCACAGCCCTTTAACACAGTGCCTCATGTTGTGGTGACCCCAAACCATAAAGTTATTCTGTCGCGTCTCCATAACTGTAACATTTTTGGAGATAGAGCTTTGCCAAAGGGGTTGTGGCCCACAGGTTGAGAACCACCACAGGTTGAGAACCACTGCCTTAGTGTGCTGGCCAGCACTCAGCTCACCCATGAAGTGATACAGACCCCTGGTGTGTGGCGAAACTGGGCTGAAATGTGGACAGCTGTGTGCTGAGAGTTTGGAAAGGCAGAGCCAGCCTGGGGCTCTCGGCAACCTTGAGAAGGTGTTTGTGAAAGCAGTGAGGAAGGAAGGAAGTGCCCTTCCCCTGCAGCCCCCCCCCGTCCCCCCCTCATCTCCCCCCCCCCAGCACCGTTCCCTGCACTCTATGCTCTCCCATCCTCCCATCGCGCATGCTCACAGGCTTCCCCTCCAGAGAGACTCTCCATGGCCCTCTGCCACCTTGTAGTACTTTGAAAGTTGCCCACTCTCTCTGAAGACCTTTCATGGTTCTAGGTTCATGTTCGGAAAGCATTGTGATCAGTCCCTCGCTCCACTTATTCCCTTCAGTTGGTAGAAGTCAGTTGTGTATTTTATTGATGTGTTCCCTCTTCTAAATGGGACAGCTTCCTACAGCACCAAGATTGTGTATTGTCACACTCTGCATCCTGCCCAGGACATGTGTTCTAACATTCTGTGCAGTGTGGCATGAATGTTAACTAAAAAATGGGATTTGACTTTTATTTAGTATTCTGTTAAGCACATGCATGGGTATTTTGAATTTTGTGGAATTTTAAATGAACTGTTTATTAATGCAACTATTTAGTTGTGTCATTTTTGCAAATTCAGTGGTTTGTGAAATTTGATAGCTTCTTCTGTGATGGGCTTGTGTTGTTCAGCTTGATTTTGGTAAGGAAATGCTTGCTGAATTCAGCAGTTATCCTGGTGAGAGGTGGAAGGTGACCACTGTGTTAGGTCCAGGTAAGCCCTGGACCTAGAGCTATAAACCAGAATCACCTTTGGGTTGACAGTTACCCTTGCCACCTAGGCAGGAACCCTTAGAGCTTTGGTCTTTCATTTCTCATGTATACAGTTATTAGTCATATGAAGTCGTATTAGTCATATGAAGAATTACTAATTTGTATTGAGTTCAAAGACATCTGTGTAAGATTCTACTTTAGAAATAATTATCACTCCACTTGCAGAACTCCAGTCTTGCAAAGGAAGTTACAGGTCACCAAATGGCATAAGAAAGAACTGAGGATTTCTAGCTTCTAAACACAAATTTATATTCTTTCTACATAACATTTCATTTAAACAATTCAGCAGAAATAGAAATCCCAGCCCAGTCACTTTCTGAGAAGTGCTCCTGCACTAGAACTTGGAGCTTTAGCAGATCTTGAGAGACAGCAATGTGTCATTGGTTTTTAGTGGAGAGGGAGTTGGGCAGGCAAGGTTTGCTCCCTAATGAAGACCTCCAGCTATTACAAGCTGGCAGTCTGCAGGCCTCCAGGGGGCCAGACCCATACAGGGCAGAAGGACAAGCCACAGGAACAGCACTGGTGGGTGGCAAGTCTTCTCTAGTTTATTCTTTCAGGAGAAACTGGTGACAGAGAATATTGGGAGGGGGAGGGATAAGGAATATTTTAATAAGAAAACTCTGCAACTGGTAACAGAGAATATTGGGGGGCATGTAAGGAACATTTTAGTAAGAAAACTCTGTGCATGGGACTATGAAGGACTCAGTAAAAGATGTTAAAACACACATACCCTTAAAAGGTGGGCGGTTAGGAGATGGAAACTGGGTGGTGAGGGATGGAAGGGGGCAGGCCCATTTCTGAGACTTTAGAGAAAGGAAAGACCTAGAGGAGGCCATTCCCCGGCGGAGGTGCACAGAGAAGCATTGCTACCAGGACCTCAGCTTGGGGGAGCAGGCAGAAGTGAGCTGGGGGGGGGGGGCGTTGAGTCAGGGGGAGAGTGATAAAGGACAGAACCACGTGTGCATAACTCCAGGCAGTGAGCAGTAAGGGCACATGGAGGAGAGCTGAGGAAGATATATCATACAATTATTTTTATGACATGTAAACACTGATTAAATCTGCAAAATTCTTCTAGGGGAAAAAAATCTTTCCTACTATTTCTTTTTCTCATCCAATGTCCAAAGCCAACGCCTTCCTTTGACTGGTGGGTCTCTTCTCATCACTGAATTGACCTGCTTCTTGAAGGTCAGGGGAATGAACTAGGAGGAAACACTTGTTTTTATCAGGTAATTTGAAGTGGGAAATTGTCTCTGGAGGAGACTAACTTCCTGAGAGAATTAACACCTTTGGTTAGTATCTATTCCCTCTTAAAACCTCATTAAAAATGACCAAGAGCCTTTTTTTTTTTTTTTTTGGCAAAAATTCATAAAGACAAAGAGAGTAGGAACAGCAAATTTCAGAGGCTAAAAGAACAGGTGACAGTGGCCAGAGGAGTGACAATCGCTGTGTGCCACCCAGCAGAGCTGCCTGCCGGAAGCTGGCATGGCGGCGGTAGTGGTGGATGGGGTCTAACAAGCCACATCATTCCACTGCAGACCAGCCTCCACGTGCAGACGGATGCTCAAAGGTTCTCACACGCGGTCCTCCCGGAGAGTGAAAGCTTTTATTGCCTTCCTCTGACCTCGCTAGTGGAGCTGCTTCTATAATGACTCCTACATAGCTCTGCTATCTTAAATACGTTTTCTAAAATCTTATTTTGAAGTTTTAGGCTGATGGCTGAGTCATCTTGATGCACATCTATAGCAAGGCTATGCTTTAATACAGCGATTTCCCCAAGCCTCGGTTTGGAGACCCTGTTAGGTGTGAACTCATGCCCTGCTTGCTTTATGTTTATGTCCTTCCCTCTTTGGTAAATGTTAATAACTTTAATTTATCTCCTTTTATTCAACTCTCATTCCCTACTGCTCATTCATACTAGCTTTCCAACCTCCCATTTGTATGCTAATGCTATTCTGCCTTCTCTTTGCTGCTTCTATTCCGCTGAACAGTTGGCATCTACCCCATGGCTAGCATGGATAGATTTGTCTCACCTAAAGCAGCTGAGAGCTTAGCACTCTTCTGTGTGGGGAGGACTAGCAGTCTTAGACAGACCTGCCCGGTGTGGCTTCCAACCAGAGGCCTCTGTTTTTATTGCTGGCAAGCTCCTTGGAGCTCCCAGTATACCTAGGAGCTGTAGTCACCAGACGAGGATCTAGTCACCATCATCACACAGTACTGTCACATCTTTGTTTAGCCCAGCACAGAAAACTGCTAACATCGGTCCACTAGTATTCTAGCTAAACTGCAAGTCATCAGGAAGGGCTCCTGCTAACATCGGTCCACTAGTGTTCTGTCTAAACTGCAAGTCATCAGGAAGGGCTCCTGCTAACACCGGTCCACTAGTGTTCTGTCTAAACTGCAAGTCATCAGGAAGGGCTCCTGCTAACATCGGTCCACTAGTGTTCTGTCTAGAAAGATTTGCAGAAGGAAGCAGGCTCTCTGACTGGCTTTCTGGTGTCTGAATATTTCTCAGCTCTATTATTTCTCAGCTCTGTCTTAGAGAAGTAAAACCCACCCTAGGAGTTGTCCACATGCCCTCTGTGCAGAGACTTGCTATGACTTAGTCACTTGACCTTTCTCTGCCTTACTTTACTTACTGCTGGTGGCACACACTTCCCTGATAACAGCTTAGGTGCAATGGCCTGAGATTAATGCATGAGCAGTGTGTTAGGATGACTGGAGTTAAGATACTTAAAAAAATTAACAGTCATTTCATATAATGTTGCAGGATATGTAAATTACAGCACATTTGCATGAAGTTTGAAAGAAAGGGAATGGTTTCTTAACTCTTCACCTATGAAGGTGAAGTGCATCCCTTTGATGACAAGGCCTTAGAGGCTGTGTCAACATCGGGACCTCCTTGGAAAACCTAGTATGTGTCTTCATCCCTGAAATGAGGTAAATGACTGTCAATGTAACCTTTCTCTTACAGACTCACTAGGCCATCTCTGAGATATCTACCAACTGACTAGTGAAAATTGATGAAGCCAAGAGGTAGCAAGGCCAGCAGTATCCCTCCCTCTCTTCCTACCTGCTTCTGTCACCACATGAAGTCAGCAAGCAGCTGCTCTCTAGACCTGACACCACCCTTTACACTGGTGATGCTCCCTAGTCAGACCTCCTGGAGACATAGTCCTTCTAAAGTACCTCCGTATGCCGATTGGGAATGAACCATTGTGGGCACACACACGCTACAGTTTGAGAACTTCTCTTTCCAGAGAAAAGCAGAACAGAGATTCTGGTGCATCCTTGGCCCCATGTCTTGTCCCTCTGCCCTCACAGGGACAGGGACAGCTCAGAAGCAGACATGGACTGTCTGGGTGACTGAGTAATAGGCAATATACCTTCCAGAACATTGACTCCTTTTTTGTGTGTGATGCATTTTTAAAATTTATTTTTATTAATTTATATTTTACATTCCAATCCCAGTTCCCCATCCCTCCTTTCCCCCTGCTCCCTCTCCTCACCTCCCATCTGCTCCTTAGAAAGGGTAGGCCTCCCCTAGGAAGTCTACTAAGTCTGTCCCATCATCTCCTTCAGGCAGGACCAAGGCACCTCTCCATCCCCACACCCCTGTGTCTAGGCTGGGCAAGGTATCTCTCATAGAGAATGGGCTCCACTAAGTCAGTGCATTAGAGTTAGATCTTGGACCCACTGCCGGTGGCCTCGCATATTGTCCCAATCACACCATTGTCACCTATATTAAGGGAGTCTAGTTTGGTTTTATGCTGGTTTCCCATTTGTCAGACCAGAGGCAGTGATCTCTCACCAGCTCGGGTCGGCTGATTCTATGGGTTTCCCCATCATGGTCTTGACTCTTTTGTTCATATTATCACTCCTCCCTCACTTCAATTGTACTCCAGGAGCTTGGCCCAATGGCTAGTTGTGGATTTCTGTATCTACTTCCATCTGTTTTTGGAAGAGGGTTCTAGCTTCTCTGGGGTTGTGGATTGTAGGCTGGGTATCTTTTTCTTTATGTCTGGTATCCACTTATGAGTAAGTACATACCATATTTGTCTCTCTGGTTCTCGGTTACCTCACTCAGGATGTTTTTTGTTATTGTTGTTTTTGTTTTATTGTTTGTTTGTTTTTACTAGTTCTGTCCATTTTCCTGCAAATTTTAGGATGTCATTGTTTCTTACCACTGAGTAGTACTCCATTGTGTAAATATACCATTTTCTTTATCCATTCTTCAGTTGAGGGGCATCTAGGCTGTTTCCAAGATCTGGTTATTACAATTAATGTTGCTATGAACATAGTTGAGCAAATGTCCTTGTGTGAATTGGCTCCTTTTCATATGTAACTTTTACTGGTGACATTTTTTCCTTTGCTATAAGCAAAGGGGAGGGGGGTGGCTTGCCCTTCCTGGGGCATATACCCTGCCATCCAGTTCCAGCTGTGAACACAATTCAGACGCAACCCAGAATCACTTGGGGGCTTGTCTACATCAGCCTGGCCTGTGGGCATGTTTCTTAGGAATTGTCTTTATTCCACATTAGCTTATGTGACATTACCCACTATGGGTGGCAGCATTCCCTGGGTCTGAGTCCTGAATTGTGTAAGAGTAGAGAAGACCAGATGGTCACTAGACACACATACATTTATCTCTCTGCTGTCACCGGAGCTGTGATGGGACTGGCCACTTCAAGCTCCTATCCATCCCCTGCCACATGTGAGCCACATAAATCCTTTCTCCCCTAAGCTGCTTTGTTCACACATTTTATCACAGAAGCGGGAAGGAAGCCAGGGCAATTCTGAAAGCTCGGCAGCATCCTTACACTGATTGCCGAGCTCGCTCTACTTGGCCATCTTCTATAATAATCATTAACCTCCTAGCGCATCTTAGAATTACTTGTATTCATAAACAGTATCTGTTTTCTTTCATCTAAGGTATAAAGCCTCAGGTTTGGGCATCTGCTTATTCATAGCACACTCCAGACACCAAGAACAGTGCCTGGGAGGACTTGCACAGAGCAGTAAACTTCCCTGTGTGACAAATGAGGCTGGAATGCAGGCATGGGGCTTTCTACTGAACTCTTAAGGCCGCAAACGTGGTTACTGGACCACTGAACAGTTTCCATGTGGCTCACACTACAGTCTAAAGGCTAGGCTGACAGTATTGACTGATACATTGCTTAGGGATGGTAGGATAAAAAGGGACATGAGTATGACTTGCATTCTCTATCCCATCCTTGAGAGATGGAACTGCTGCTTGCCACTGTGGGTAGGTTTGTTTAGGGTCAGCTCAGTGTGACTTGCCCAGCTGACTTCCGTGCAGGGTTGAGAGGAGAGGTCTAGACTGGAAGCTGTGAATTTGGAACCCATAAATACAAACATGACTGTGGACACCTGAGCCCCCAGGATTTCTATGTAAGGAGGTGCAGAATAAGTACAGGCGCTTGAGGTACAGCAGGCTGAGCGACCAGGTGAGTGCTGATCTGCAGGAAGGATGCTGAGGCATGCTGATGGGATGCTGAATGCCCTCCATCAGATCCTCAGCACCCTGCATATACACATAGCAGTAGCTTGGTGAGGATGTCAGGGAAACTGGTAACTGTCTCATGGCTGGCCTATGTAAGCTGGGTTCAAAGTCAGGAAAGCCATATGGGAAGTTTCAGAATTGTAAAATAAATAAATAATATATATATAATATATATGTATATATATATATATTGAACTAGCAATTCTATTTTTCAGAGTCTTTGTACAGATATGATTATATACTTGGCAAAGTCTTCTTTGTAATGGTGACCACCTAAGGTACATTATACATCTGTATAATGAACATTAGATATTATAATATGTATGTGCGTATATACATATATGTGTAAAAATATGCACATACTGATTTTATAAAAACGCATAGTATTTGCAGTATTTATTTTATCAATGGGGCTAGAAGAACAGAGCCTATCTCTGTGGTACCTCCTCTCTGGTTCCTCAGAGGTAACAGCTCTGTTGGAGAGGGACTTGAAAATGGAAAAAGGAAGACTATGTTCTGTGTATTAGTTTGTAGGTTTATGCTTTTTAACTTGTGTTGAATCATATTATCTGCCCAAAGGTAAATAAAACGTAAGAGAATTGCAGACAGGTATGATGGGGTGGGTTCTGCATGGTGTGGATATATCTATATAGCTATATCAATATATATATATATAGATAGATATAGATATAGATCAAGATATCTATATCTCTCTATATATATAGATATATAATAGATAGATAGAAAGATAGATAGATAGATAGATAGATAGATAGATAGATAGATAGATAGATAGATATAAACAAACCTTGGGTTTTGCTAATGCTAGGTAAGTATTCTTTGCTCTTGCCAAAGTGTGGAGGAAGGCAAGGAAGCCTCATCTTAATAACTGGTGAAGTGGCCCCTGCGTTTCTCTGTGACAGGACAGGGGGAGTATCTTGCTGAGCTTAATGTTTCTCCTATTAACCAAGTGAATCACATGTCTGCTCATAGCAGTTAAATTCCACAAAGCATCAAGTTATGCAACTTCACTCACCTAGATTTACCCAGATGGAAATGCTGGCAGAGAGAGGGAACCACAGCTAATTCATTCACAAATCGCACTGCTGTGGGTTCAGCATCACAGGGATCTTGCCATCCATCTGGTTTTAGAGCTATATTTGAGAGACCTGGTTTATCTGTTCTGTCTCATGTGGAATGAGATTTAACAGTTCAAAATCCATCCTAAAATAATTGGGCTTTTGTTGATGCCAAGACTGTTTTGGGAAGATGGCCAAGAAAAGGAGCCTACTGGCTGGGGCTGTTGGGAAGTAACTGGGTGTTTCCACACCTCCACAGGATGGAGATGAAATAGCCCTGTGCTCATAGCATGCCCACGCCTGACCTCACCCTGAGCTGGGCAGAGTCCTTGACCATGACTGTCCATTAAAATGTGTGGTGTGTAAACTAGTCAGGCATGAGCAGAGGAGGGCATGTGTTCTCAGGCAGTGCGGTGTTTTCTTTTAATACTGTCGAGGAGTTGACCCCTCTTAGGTCATAAATGTCCCTGTCTTTTAGATTCCATCTTCCAGGAAACAGCCTACTTTACCTAATTTGACAAATTGGAAATAAAATTATGTGGTCTAGTTAAGTTTTGACATTCAAAACTTTGTATTCTTTGATTTCAGTTTCCATCTTCTGAAACACACACACACAGATAGATACTCTTGTGTTGTTTGATAGAACATTTTAGAACAGACAGCAAAGTAAATTTTCGGCTGAAAACTAATTGTTAGTATGGTTACTGCATTTCCATCAGCAATTACTGGAATCCACAGATATAAAACCCATGGAAGCAAAAACCTGCTATTCTTAATTGAGCAACTTAAAATCACTTAAATAGTTTAAGAGGCAAAATAAAACTAATCTTTAAGTACATCAATGTCTCTCATGAGTGTTTTTTAAAAAAGTTTTGCCACATGTTGTATACTGTACCTCCTACATTTCAAATTTATAGAAGAAACCGTAACCACTGTATTTAAGAGGGTACCTATTTTGTATTTGATTATGAAAAATGGCTCTGATTTTAGTGTAATGAGGAGAAGATTCCCTGCTTCTCATTTGGCCCCATCTGCTTTCACAGCAAGTATTGCCTCTTTGTGTTTCTATTAATATATATATATATATATATATACATACATACATACATACATATATATACTACATACATACACTTACATGTATACTCAGTGTGTTTCTATTAAGTATATATGCACTTATATGTATACTCTGTGTTTCTATTAAGTATATGCACTTGCATATATACTCTGTGTGTTTCTATTAAGTAAATATGCACTTATATGTACATTCAGCATGTTTTCCATGTAGAATGACTAAGGCTTTACTTAGTGTTGTTTGTGATGAGAATTACAAAACAACATAAAATTTCTCTTCAGTATACTCTTGTATAGTTGTGTGTATGTACACTAATATTCTGAGTTCGTTTAATTAGATTATTTGAAAATTGTATATCCATTTATTAGTTTTGACTAAACATGGCAGTCTACCAGTGTTACCTTGGCTTTTGTCATTAAATGTGAAGCTCCTCAAACTTTCCCTTAAAATGTTTAAATTATACAGTATTTTGAAGTAATATCTAGATAATTATTCGAAAGAAATACCTGTATAAATCCAAATCTCCAGTGTGGCTCAGAGGTTAGGAGCCCTGACTGCTTTTCCAGAGGTCTTGAATTCAATTCCCAGCAACCACATGGTGGCTCATAACCTTATTTAATGAGATCTGGCGCCCTCTTCTGGCCTACAGACATACATGCAGATGGAACACTGTATACATAACAAATAAATAAATCTAAAAAAAAAAAAAAAAGAAGATACAAGAAATAGACTTTGTTCCTGAGAAGAAAAGAGCAGTGTCCTGTTCGCCCGCTATTGTTGACCTGGTTTCTGGTTTCTATTTCTGAACTTGGAGATTGCATCTGCAGCAGGGTGCTTAATGACCTTCTCCACAGCAGCAGCCAGTGTGCTCTCAAGAATGCCAAGACTCCACAGGCTCGCACACATGGTTTAAAACTTCTCAGTACTGATACTGCAGATGTCTATCACAGACATAATCTCCTCAGGTTAAAGAAAATCCCAGTTGTTTTCAAACTGTTTTCTTATCTCTAATCCTATGAAAACTACTTAGCTTTCTGGCTGGAAGACCCCATGTTTCAGTCCCTAATGCTACAGATGAGGAGCAGGCCCCACAAAGTCCTCTTGCTATGCATCCACCCACAATGGTGGCAGCTCACAGGTGTCTGCTGATGGGTTTCTGGTCATCAGCGGTTTCTGGTTTTATTACCCCAGAAGAGGCAACTTTGGGTAGTTCTTTATCTCCTCATCCTGTTAAGGTCTGTAAAGACTCTACTAAACAGAGCGTATAAAATCCGTGTGGGCACTACCACTGTGCACCACAGTTGAGGGGCTGTCACTAAACCCCTGCAGTCCAGACCCACAGGACAAGATACAGTGGTCATGGCTGGGCACGTCTGAGCACAGAGGGTATTCTCATGCCACTGGGGTTCCTAGCATAGCTAATAGGAAGGGGAGGGTCAGAACTCCCTCCCACCAGCGGCTGGAGAGCAGCCAAGATTGTTTCTGAACAGTGATGCAAACTGAGGCCCAGGAGCCAGCCTGCCAGCATCATCCCAGACCTGTGCTGCCTCCTCCCTGCCTGTGTCCCAGGCTCTGGGTGGCCTGCTGTCTGCTGATGAGAGACACTCAACACATGGCCTTAGTCCTCAGAGCTTCGTGTGGGAAGGGTTTTACATGATTACTTAAGTGAAGTCAGAGGATGTTCTTAGTGTGGTAGTTTGAAAGAAAATGACCCCCAAAGGGAGTGAGACTATTAGGAGGTGTGGCCTTGTTGGAGGAAGTGTGTCACTGTAGAGGCAGGCTTTGAGGTCTCGTGTATGATCAAGCCATGCCCAGTGAGACAGCTCAATTCCTGTTGCTTGCAAGTCAACATATAGGACACTTGGCTCCTTCTCCAGCACCGTGTCTGCCTGCACACCACCATGTCCCACCATAATGATAATGGACTCATTCTCTGAAACTATGAGCCACTTTGTAAAAGTTGCCATTGTCATGGTGTCTCCTCACAGCAAAAAAAAAAAAAAAAAAAAAAAAAAAAAAACCCACACCAAGGCTCTTAAGTTTTCGGATGTAAATTTGTGTGATTACTTTTAGTTTATTTTATAAGAATAAAATAATTGAAAACAACCTGCTATTGCAATTTATCTTACGGAGTTTTCTATTGTGCCACATGGACTTTCTTATCTTTAGTATGGCATGTTTCCTAGTAAAAAGTCCTACGTTGGTTTTACACATACACATAATTTGGCTGACTCCGAACAAAGCATTGGTATGTATTCCTGTGCCACCGTTTAATGCTGTTAGCATGGTGGCTATGTGATACCTAAAAACTGCCATTGTGTTCTTTAGCAAAATTATGGTAGTTGTGCTGTTGCTTAAGCACAAGTTTCTGTTTTTAATTTGCACGCATGCACCTACAAATCTGTTTTTGCAAAGCACTTGGGTGTGTTTAAGTATTGAGTTTTGGTATAATCATGCTTACTAGTGGTGTAATCAGTGAATGTCATTTGCCGACCATATGTTTTCATTTCAACAATCAAAGAATTACTCTCATTATCCAAACTGGTGATGTCTTTTGTCTTTAATAGTGTAAGTAATTGACTACTGATTGACAGAAACAGGAAAGTGCTCTAAAAAGCCCACAGGTCTAATAGTTCCCTTTTTCTTCTTGAAGTAAGTGTTCCTCATTAAGTTTCATGTTAGAACAGTGTTGAAGGTAATTTAAAAATTCATGTCTTTGTGAGGTAGGCAGTGACTAGAAAGGAAGATGTAGATCTTGCCCCCCCCCCACGGCCCTCCTCCCTTGAAGGGCACAGTTGACAGTCTTGTCATTCCTAGATCTTCACCTGTTGTCACTCAGCCTGGCTTTCAGTGTGTGCCTACTATTCACACTCTCCAGTCTGTCCCAGCTTCCTACCCTCTGTCTAGCTGTCCTCCACGCATTCTTGCTTAGAACCAACCCTTCACCCATCCCAGACTCCTAAACCATAATCTTCCAGGGCAGGACGTCTGCATTTTAGGTGCCCTGTGGGTGACGAGGCTTGAGGTCCTCTCCCTAGCGCTTGTGCTTTTCAGTGAGGTCTGTCCCCATCCTCGCTGGCAAGCTATCAGAAGCCCCACACCCATAGCCACACGCCCTGTAAAGCTTCTGAGTGACTGCACCCACTGCCCTCTGCCTGCTCATCAGCCACAGATCCCTCCCCATGCCTGTGCCCTTTCACTTCCCAGATTAAACAATGGGGACTTTAAAAACAGATCTGGGGCAGGCCTGAAGGCTCCGGTTAACATGCTTGTTTGTCTGATCTTTACCAGCCACTGTAGAGCTCTCTCTACCTGTTAAACAGAATATGTTTTACAAGGAGAAGGGGCCGCTTTTAAGTTTCTTAATAAGATAGGACATTTTTTCACTGGGGTAGTCCTTTGCTGTAAATATTTGGAAATAGGAAGGAGTTTACTTAATATCTAACCCAAACAAGTCCTTTATGTCTACCATGGAACAGTGACCTTAGAAGACTCCCTGTGATTTGCTAGAATAATTCCTGGTAAGTTATTGCTAAGGTGTGTGTGTGTGTGTGTGTGTGTGTGTGTGTGTGTGTGTGTGGTATGTGTGTGTGAGTGTGTGTGTGGTGTGTGAGTGTGTGTGTATGTGGTATGTGTGTGTGAGTGTGTGTGGTGTGTGTGTGTGTGTGTGTATGTGGTGTGTGTGTGAGTGTGTGTGTATGTGGTATGTGTGTGTGAGTGTGTGTGTGGTGTGTGTGAGTGTGTATGTATGCGTGTGTGTGTGTATGTGCTGTGTGTGAGTGTGTGTGTATGTGGTATGTGTGTGTGAGTGTGTGTGTGGTGTGTGTGAGTGTGTATGTATGCGTGTGTGTGTGTATGTGCTGTGTGTGTGAGTGTGTGTGTATGTGGTATGTGTGTGTGAGTGTGTGTGTGGTGTGTGTGAGTGTGTGTATGTGTGTATATGTATGTGTATGTGTGTGTGGTGTGAGTGTGTGTATGTGTGTGTGGTGTGTGTGTAAGTGTGAGTGAATGTGTGTGATGTGTGTTTATATGTGTGTGTGTGTGGTGTGTGTGTGGTGTGTGTGGTATGTGTGTGAATGTGAGTGAGTGTGTGGTGTGTGTGTATATGTGTGTGTGTGGTGTATGTGTGTGTATATTTGTGTGTGAGAGTGTGTGTGAGTGTGTGTGGTGTGTGTGTATGTGTGTGTGGTATGTGTATGTGTATATGTGTGTGTCTGTGTGTGTGCGTGTATGTGTGTGTGTCTGTGTGTGTATGTTCATGTAGATATGTACACATATGAGTTTAGAGGACAGAAGTCACCTGCAGTTCCTTAGCCACCATTCACTTGTTTTTTGAACTGTCACTTACTGTTCTGGAGCCCATCAATTAGAAAAGTCTAGCTTGCCAGCTACTCCCAGGAATCCCCCTGTCTCCACAACCCAGATACAGGATCACAAGCACACACCATCACACCTGGCTTTTGTGCACAAAAGGTCTGGAGATCACATTTGGGTCTATGCTTGCAAGTGTCTTAGTGTCTCTATTGCTGTGAAGATACCACAACCACAAAAACTCATATGAAGGAAAACATTTAATTGAGGTGGTTGCTTGCAGTTCAGAGGTTTTAGTCCATTATCATCATGATGGGAAGCATGGCGGCACGCAGGCAGACATGGTACTGGCTACATCTTGACCAAAAGGCAACAGGAAGTGGACTGTGACACTGGGAGTGGCCTGTGCATTGGAAACCACACAGATTTCCTCCAGCAAGACCATACTTACTCTAACAAGGCCTCTCCTCCTAATGCTATTCCCTCCAGGGGCCGTTTTCCCTCACACCATCAACTTCCACTCCCTGTCCCCCAAAGACTTGTAGCCGAATCATAATGCCAAAAGGCTTTCTTTAGGTCCAAATTCAAAAGTTCCCATAGTCTATCATAGTCTCAAACTTATTTAAAAGCATAAAGTTCAATGTCTCTTCTGAAATTCATGCAATCTCTTAACTATAGAATCAAAATAAAAAAGCAGCTCACATACTTCCGGCATATAATGGCATAGGATATACATTACCATTCCAAAAATGTAGGAAGGGTTCTCAAGGAAACTCTGGACCAAAGCAATACTGAAAACCAGCTGGGCAAACTCCACACTCTGCATCCCCATGTCTGATGTCAAAGCACGCTTCGGATCTCTAACTTTGTTCAGCTCTGTTGACTGTTGCACACTTCTTCCTCGTGGGCTGGTTCCACTCCATTAGCAGCTCTCCTCAGCAGGTGTCCTGTGACTCTGGCATCTCCAGCATCCTGTGCTCTCCAAGTTGACCCAGGCTTTAACTTCACAGCTTCACACAGTGGCCTCTCTAAGGTTCCGTGTAGGTTCGCCCCTGACACATGCCCACATCAAAGACACAGAGGCAAATCCCATAGTGTATTTCTTCTATCCTTAACTCAAAAGCTGGAACACATGGTTAAAGCTGCCAAGTTCTGCTGCTTGTTGGGGCAAGTTGTTCTCTGACCATAGCCATTGCACTTCATGTGATTCATGTAGACATGAACACAAACACATACACACACAAATGTGTAAGTGTATGAATGTAAAAGAAAATGGATTCCACTTTAAAATAAGTAAACAATAAAATTTCAAGTAGGGCCAGTGATACATCTCATTGTTAGGACGCTTGTTTCTTGTGCATGAGACCCTGACTTTATTCTCCATTACCATAAAAATAAAATAAAATAAATACAAAGTAGAAAATGTCTTACCAGCTTGATATTAATTTTATATCACTGTAAATACAGTAAATAGTAAACATGACCTTTCTCAGCATCTGTCAGTAGGAACTAACCACATTCGTACTGTACTGGTCATCCAACAGTTCAGGCTGTGAGTCTGCTAAAAGCAGGAGCAAGAGGTCTGCCCCATTGTGGAGTGAGGCTGCGCCTGTGTTAAAGGAAGGAAAATGAGGTGTTATGATCAGTTTTCCCCGCAGGCCTGGTCCCAGAGCTGTGCCAGCCCCTAATAACACACAGGGATGCTGTATTAGATATAAAGCTGTTGGCCTGTTACTAGCGTTTCTTATTGGCTAGCTTTGCCTTATATATTAACCCATTGCTATTAATCTAAGTGTTTCCATGTGGTCTCATCTTACTGGAGAGAGGGACTGGACCGGCTCTCTCCGTCCTCCATCTTGAATCTCCTCCCTACTTCTTCCTCTCTCCTCCTTGTCTCCTAGTCCGGCCTATCTTGCTTTTCTATTGGACAACAGTGCTTTATTCACCAACCAACACGAGAAACATATTTACAGAATGACATCTCCCATCAATGAGGTACAGAACGGGACATGCATTGTGCTTCTCCTCTGTGAGAAGGGAGAGATTGTGAGTCTATGACGTGCTTCTGTCTGCACAGAGAAAGCACACAGGGAGATGAGGAGTGGGGAAAGGTAGAGGAGACCAGGAAAGATGCAAGACCCACCTGAATATACCTTGATAGCCTTGGAATCACGTTAAGTTTTGATTAAGTTTTGTAAATTTATTTTTGGAAAATGATGTTTTGTAAAACTAAAGCACATAGACACTGACACAAGCAAACAAGCAGTGAGCCAACAGTTGAACCTAATTATGCTTTGTCCATGATGCAGTCACATATTTGACAGGACTTACTGGTCATGCTCAGTAAGACCTACTCTAAGGTCAAAAGTCTTAATTATTACCAGTCACAGTGTCTGGTTAGGAATTAAGATTTCTTACCTAAGAAGGAACAGTAAGCATGAATTTTCAAAAGTTATATAGAAACATTAATTATATTTGAATCCAAAGAACTGATAAGATCCCTCCTTTTTGTGGGGGTGGTGAGGTATTTGAAATAGGGTTTCTCTGTGTAGCCCTAACTATCCTAGAATTTGCTCTGTAGACTAGACTGTCCTTGAACTTACGAAGATCTGGAATCTCTTTAAAAATGTTTATAGCTGCTTGTCTTAATTATTGTTCTATTGCTATGAAGAAACACCATATAAGGCAGTGTATAAAAGAAAGTGTTTGAAGACTTGCTTACACTTTCGGAGGATTAGAGTCTGTGGTCATCAATATGGGGAGTAAAGCATCAGGCAGGCAGCCATGGTATTGGGGGCATCAGCTACAAGTTTACATGTGATACACAAATAGGAGACATAGAGAACTGACTGGACTAGAGTGGATTTTGGAAACCTCAAAGCCCACCCCTAGTGACACACCTTATCCAACAAGGCCATGCCTCCTTGTAACCCTGATAAAGAAAGACCAGTGCCTCATGTCTTTGTCTAGTTTGTAGACAAAGGTTCATCTTTGTATTGCATTATCTGTAGAGGGTAGAAACTTAGTACGGAGGCATGGGAACTGTGCCTTCAAGAGAGAGGAGATAGGAACCGTGGTGCACAGGGTAATGAACAAGAAAGGATAGGAATGGCAGAACAAGGTGGAGGGAGGAATATGGGAAGGGATAACTAACACTAAAGCACTTTTGAAAAACCCATATGAGAATCACACTATAGCAATAAGCTTCATTCGTGTGTGTGTGTGTGTGTGTGTGTGTAGTTTAAATGGTCTTACCTTACAGCCGGGGCTAGCAAGTAAAAACCCAGTAGCAGGAATGGGTTACCTCTTTTTTAGTTTTAGCCAGTGAGGTCCCATATATCCCCAAGCATTACAGACTATTACCATTATTCACAGTTATCCTCTGGAACCTGAGGAGTGCTGAAGACACCACACACTTCACTCCTACAACATGGGTTAATCAAGCTGATACTTACCTGGAAGATTCATAACTACTGGCCAGCTTTCATGGTGCTGGAAGGTGCTATGCACACTCTCAGAAGAGACAAAGAATCATCAGTCACACCCAGTTCTGACCCCTTGTAAGCTACAACAACTGGCCGGACAAGATGTGGCCACTGGTATAATAATGGCATGGATGGTACAGGAGTAACCAATCACTTTCCCTATGAGGTGAAAACCATACCTGTGTCACTGTTAAAGGAGCCATGAACCTGTAACTAGATGTGCCCCAACCTGGGAGAAAACTCAATACTTTTATCTTGCTAAATGGACATAATGTTAAAACTGTTCCTAATAACCCATTGCTATACCCATGGCTTAGTACATCTCTCAACCCTTATCAGAGAAACTTCTTCTTATAGTATATGGCGATTAACATAGAGACCCTCAGTTGATCAATATGCAGATAAGAGACTGTGAGGGCTGAGCAAATACACATATGTTTATCACCTAGCTTTATGTCTACTTGACACATGCTAAGTCTTTGGAGACTTGATTGAGAAAATGCCTGCATAAGATTGGACTGTAGGCAAGCCCGTAGAGCATTTTCTTAGTTAGTGATTGGAATGGGTGGACCTAGCCCATTGTGGGTGGAGCTGGCTTGGGCTGGGGGTCCTGGGGTCAACATGAAAGCAGACTGCCCAACCCATAGGAAGGGAGCCAGTGAGCAGCTCCCCTCCATGGCCTCTGCATCAGCTCCTGCCTCCAGGTTCCTGCCCTGACTTCCTTCAGTGATGAATACGATGTGGAAGTGTAAGACAAACCCCATTCTCCCCGGGTTGTTTTTGGTCATGGTGTTTCATCATAGCAATAGTAATCCTAACTAAGACAACACCCTACCCCAAGGCTCAGCAATCTTTTTGGTAGAGAGGGTGGAGAGATTGTAGGAACAGATGTGATGTATAGCATCAGGTAAATAACTTTTCCAGACAAAGCAGGAATGTTGCACATATGAACTTACAGTCGTTTGGACAACATGTACAGGACTTACATAAGCTCAAATCAGACAAAATCCCAGAATGGAGTGGGGAAGGTCGGTACAAAACCCCACCACTAGTTGAGAAGCTCTTGACATTTGACGCCTGTAGCAAGAGGGAAAGTCATTTAATGATGTGACCCTAATGTGGCAAATACACTCCAGGGTAGGCTCCATGTCCAGGAGGAGTTGGGCGGCACAAACTGAATTCAGCATTATGTTGGGGGGGGAGCTCAAAACTGAGTGAGGAGGGAGGCGAGGGTGACTCTGGGATGAGTTAGGGAGTGAATATTATCAAAATACAGATATAATATAAAATAATATTAACAAAAATGTCATTTAAAATGTAATGAAAATTCAGTAGCAAGACTATTATAAGGGAGAGAGGTATATGTGAGATCATGCATGTGTACAAACACACACATACACATGTACACACTCACACATACACAATATAAATATCCTTGGAGAAATAACTAGCTCTGGGAAGTCTTTTTCTGGATTTCTAGAATTCTTTTTCTGGAAAAGAATGACTTTTTCAGAAGGCAGGTATCGAAGGCCAGCTGGGTATAGAACGGTGTGGGAAGCATTTTGAAAGGGTCTCATTAGCCAGGACAGAATGGTTGACCATAGGGGAATAAGCAAAGACAACCTATGCATTATAATGACTACACATGGAAGGACTCTTCCCTTATTGTTATGAAGATCCTTCTAGAGAAACTCTTTTGAAAGCCGATTGGAAATAGTCATTGATTAAGTGAGCTTTGAAAAGCTCCTTTAGTAAGTGTAATGTTGGAGGAGCATCTCCTCTTCCCTATAGGTTTGATGTCTAACCTTGTATTGACCTCTACCGATGGGAAGTGTGCGTCTTTGTGTCTAGTTCATCTCCTGTGCCAGGGTTGGGTCCTCAGTAGAGATGAAGTTTACCCCCGAGACTCTAGATGCCTGTGTCTGTCTTAGCTCCTTTTCTGGCTGTTGGCAGCCTCTGTCTAAAATAAGCAGGTGGCGATGACCACCCGCAGACCTGTGAGGAACATTCACTGGCCTCTAAGACACTCTCCATCTCTCGATGCGTTGAGTTTCCCATGTTTTCTCTCGTCATATTCTCAAATAGACTTGTTCACGTGCAGCTTGGAATTGGTAGACATGTTCCCTGCTCATTACTTCTTACATGATAGGGAAGTGATAACCTCCATTCGTTTGATTTCTTTCAGCCATGGAATTCCATGAACACTTGCACAGCATAGGCACTAAGGAGGGCCTGAAGGAACGGAAGCTGCAGAAGGCCGTGGAGAGCTTTACCTGGAATATCACCATCCTGAAGGTACGGAAGAGGACACCGATACGATAAAATGCCACGACCAAGGCAACTTACAGAGTTTATTTTGCTTACTGTTCCAGAGGGATGAGTCCATTATGGCAGGAACACACGGTCATAAGCAGGCATGGTGGCCAGAGCCAGAGGCTGGGAGCTTATATTCTCACTACAAATAGGAAACAGAGAGCAGTCTGGAAGGCTGTAAAACGTCAAAAGTCACTCCCAGTGACACAGCCAGGCCAGGCCTGCTAAAGCTCCCAGACAGCGCCACCAGTGGGGACCAAGTGGCCATGATGTATCAGCCTATGGTGGACATTTGTCATTTAAGCCACAACATTCCAGTTCTTGCTTCCCATAGGCCCATGGCCATATCACAGTGCAAACTGGATTTAGTCTACCTTCAGACAGCCCCATAACCTTTCATAGTCCACAGCCTCTTCTGAGATTCAAAGACAGTCTCTACTTGAGATCCCCCTGTAAAATAAAATACAAGATTACATACACCCAACATACATATAATGGTGCAGAATATACACTACCATTTCAAACCGGAGGAATGGGGACAAAGGGAGGAAATACCGAACCAAGGCAAGACTTGGCAGGTGAAATGCCAAGACCCATGTCCTCTCCCAGGGACATGGGTGTGGATGGCTCGGCCCCTCCAGCTTTGCTTGGGCTGACCGTGCCCATGTGTACCTGTTGGTGGCACACAGCTCTGTCATTCCCAGCACCTGTGGCCTCCACTGTGTCCCACGTTCCCTCTCACAGCTCTATGTGAGGGCCTCTCGGGTCCTCTTGCGCTCAGGGGCCCGAGAGGCTCTCTGAACCTGGAGAAGACTGCTCAGCATCTCCACTCCTGTACCCTTTACCCCTCTAAACCCAGCACCGTTTGGACGGCTGTGCCAAGTCTGTCCGTCCGCTCGGGTGGGCCCTTCCCCTTGAATCTCGTCAACAGACGCGCTTGTATTCGGTTGCTTTCCAAGAGCAGAGGTTGACGAGGCTTTCTTAGCTGGAGATTTAGCTGGGTGGGTCTTGCACTGAGGGCAGGCTTCCCTTCATTCCGGCCCAGAGCAGGCCTAAGCCTCTCTCCACCACAACCCTCAGCTGTGACATTAAGCTTCCTAGTGCCTCCTTCCCCCCACCTCCATATTACTTCTTTCTGACCTACTTACACTTTGTCGTTGCAGGCCTGCATACACATTTTCAGTAATAGCAATGCCTTAGAACCAACATTATTTTGTCGTGAAATTTCTTCTGCCAAAAAACATTAGTTCCATAATTTTTAATTCAGCCTCAGGCAACTTCTCGGGGCATGGGCAGAGAGCAGCCAGATTCTTTGCTGCAATGTCGTAGGAATGGCCTCGAGCCCAGTTGCTACTGCTGTTTCCCTCTGAAACCTCTTTTCTGTAGTGGCCTCTGTAGGAGAGAGGTCTCCTTGGTGAGGGGTGAGGAGGTGCCATTACCTGTGAGTGTCAGAGCAGCAGTGGACACACACTGGGAGCCCCTACGAGAAAGCGTCTCTCTTTTATCTCTTTCATTTTTAATATTGTAGTATAACTACATCATACACCCTCTCTCTTCTCCCCCTGTCCTCTTTCAAATTCATGGCCCCTTCTTTCCATTGTTACAAACATATGTGTGTGAGTGTGTGTATACATATATACATATTTCCAAATACATAAATGTAGCCTGCTCAATCTGCATAGTCACTTGCATGTGTGTTTTCAGGGCTGACCTCCCTGGAAGACTTATTTCCCTACTCTGAGCATCTGAGCTTTCCTTGGCGTGACTTACATTTCTTGTTAAGCTGTGTCTGTGTGTCTGTCTGTGTGTGAGAGAGAGAGAGGGAGGGAGAGGGAGAGAGATCTGGGACTGTCCCCGTGCACACATCGTTTGAACTCTTCATCTGATTTTAAATTTCACGGTATCTAAGCCGTGCCGCTGCCTCTCTAAGCACTGTCGCTCCGTTCTGAAGTCTAGCATTTGCCGTGAGCCTTGTCCAGTGTATGGAGTGGGTGCTGGTAGAGAGCACAGACGAGCTCTACAGTGAGCCACACTTGCGTCCTTGTGGACCTCCTCCTCCTCCCCTGCTTCAGTCCAGCTCGGCGGCTGCCCTGGATCTCAGGCTGCCGTGTTCGGCCCTGCTCTCAGACCCCCCGGAGCCGCTTCCCGCTGGTGGTGCCACTGTGCTTGGTGTTTAGTTTTCTATCTTTACACAGGTCCGGTGTCACTGACTCTTCTCTCCTCTCCGTAAGCAGAACACAGAGGCCATCGTTAAATTTGGACCTCCCTTGTTTGGTCAAGGCTTCCACTGAACTATATCAGCTTTATGAACCTGTTAAATGAGATCATGAGAGACCTCAGGGAACTGATAAAACACTGCATTCCTGCCACCAGAAGCCCTTAGGGCCCTTAGTGACCCTTAGGGCCACTGCTCTGCCAGCTTAGCCCTGTGCGTCTCTACATTCTTCCTGGCCAGCTAGTTCCTGCTCATACAGTGTCTGCTGCCTTATTGCCAGGCCTCTCCTCTGCCTCCCATGACTGCTCTTCATGAGCTCTGAATAAGCGAGCCCTTCCTGATGTTTGCTGGCTACAAGTCTAGAACTTGTAGTTCTAGACCCACAGGGATAGAGCTCCTCAGATTGTCTTCCTCAGCCCCAGTCCACAGTCTCCAAAAGATGGCTACCTTCCCTGGCTGCAGGTTCCTACTGCTGGGTAGCAAACCACCTGAAAGCTAGTGACTTAACATGTACCCCCCTCACACACACACACACACTCCACACACACATACACACTCACACACATACACACACTCATACACATACTCACACACATACTCACACACATACACACTCACACACATACACAACACTCACACACACACTCACAATATACACATATACACACACTCACCACACACATACACACACATACACACTCGCACACATACACACACACTCATACACACACATACACACTCACACACATACACACTCACACACATACACACTCACAATATACACATATATACACACACTCACCACACATATACACACACATACACGCTCACACACATATACACACACAATACACACACTCACACATGCACACTCACACATACATACTCACACGCTCACACACATTCACCACACACACATACACACATTCACACACTCACACACACTCATACTCACACACTCTCATACACACACTCACACACATACACACAACTCACAATATACACCCACACACATACACACACACTCACACAGAAACACTCACACACAGTCATATACACTCATACTCACACACTCTCACACACACACTCACACACTCACACACACTAGCTGGGCCCTTTCCCTGGTCTGTGTGGTGTTGGCCAGGGCCACTCAGAAGGCTCTGCTTTGTGTGGGGTTTGCCCACTCTGGATGCAGGGAGTCGGCTTCACTTGTGGGACTGGCATCTCTCTTAGGGGCGTGGGCCGGGGCTTGGATAGTGTGTGCTTAGTGGGTTATAACCCAGGCTGCCATCAGATGGAATGTCCTGCTGGTCCTCATGTCCTACACTGTCTGCCCTCAGAAACAAGGATGGGAGGGAAACTCTCTAGGAACAACAGACCTGCCAAAAATAAGTCAATGACCCAGGTGGTGTCTAGGTGTGCTGTGGGCTTTCTCCATCTTCCTAGGTACAGCACTTACCTTAGGGACTTGAAGACTGTCCTTCCAGATGTTTCAGTTACTGTGTTACCAGTGAAGTCATACATTGCCAGTTTTTCTGGAAAGCTGTACTTGATGGAAGCTAATTCTCTATTTAAATAGTGTGTAAAAACGTGGAGTGGCTCAGAAAACCAAGCAGCTGTGTTCATCCTTAGCAGGCTGCTCTTCCTGATTGGTTTAAAGCATAGCACATCCCCAAGGACCTTAGGGCCATGCATTGATTGCTCAGGTAACGTGTGATCACAGAATGTGTGTGAGAGAGAGGCCCCTCCCCATGAGGGAAGTGATCACACAGAATGTGTGTGAGAGAGAGGCCCCTCCCCATGAGGGAAGCGATCACACAGAATGTGTGTGAGAGAGAGGCCCCTCCCCATGAGGGAAGCGATCACACAGAATGTGTATGAGAGAGAGGTCCCCCCCATGAGGGAAGCGATCACACAGAATGTGTGTGAGAGAGAGGTCCCCCCATGAGGGAAGTGATCACACAGAATGTGTGTGAGAGAGAGGTCCCCCCCATGAGGGAAGTGATCACACAGAATGTGTGTGAGAGAGAGGCCCCTCCCCATGAGGGAAGCGATCACAGAATGTGTGTGAGAGAGAGGCCCCTCCCCATGAGGGAAGTGATCACAGAATGTGTGTGAGAGAGAGGCCCCTCCCCATGAGGGAAGTGATCACAGAATGTGTGTGAGAGAGAGGCCCCTCTCCATGAGGGAAGTGATCACACAGAATGTGTGTGAGAGAGAGGCCCCTCTCCATGAGGGAAGTGATCACACAGAATGTGTGTGAGAGAGAGGTCCCCCCCATGAGGGAAGCGATCACACAGAATGTGTGTGTGAGAGAGGTCCCCCCATGAGGGAAGTGATCACACAGAATGTGTGTGAGAGAGAGGTCCCCCCATGAGGGAAGTGATCACACAGAATGTGTGTGAGAGAGAGGCCCCTCCCCATGAGGGAAGCGATCACAGAATGTGTGTGAGAGAGAGGCCCCTCCCCATGAGGGAAGTGATCACAGAATGTGTGTGAGAGAGAGGCCCCTCCCCATGAGGGAAGTGATCACAGAATGTGTGTGAGAGAGAGGCCCCTCTCCATGAGGGAAGTGATCACACAGAATGTGTGTGAGAGAGAGGCCCCTCCCCATGAGGGAAGTGATCACACAGAATGTGTGTGAGAGAGAGGTCCCCTCCCCAGGTGAGGGAAGTGATCACACAAAATGTGTGTGAGAGAGAGGTCCCCACCATGAGGGAAGTGATCACACAGAATGTGTGTGAGAGAGAGCCCCCCCCATGAGGGAAGCGATCACACAGAATGTGTGAGAGAGAGAGGCCCCCCCCATGAGGGAAGTGATCACACAGAATGTGTGTGAGAGAGAGGCCCCTCCCCATGAGGGAAGTGATCACACAGAATGTGTGTGAGAGAGAGGTCCCCCCCATGAGGGAAGCGATCACACAGAATGTGTGTGAGAGAGAGGTCCCTCCCCATGAGGGAAGCGATCACACAGAATGTGTGTGAGAGAGAGGTCCCCCCATGAGGGAAGCGATCACACAGAATGTGTGTGAGTTTGTGTCGTGCCCTCCCCAGGTGAGGGAAGCGATCACACAGAATGTGTGTGAGAGAGAGGCCCCTTCCCATGAGGGAAGCGATCACACAGAATGTGTGAGAGAGAGAGGGCCCTCCCCATGAGGGAAGCGATCACAGAATGTGTGTGAGAGAGAGGCCCCTCCCCATGAGGGAAGCGATCACACAGAATGTGTGTGAGAGAGAGGCCCCTCCCCATGAGGGAAGCGATCACACAGAATGTGTGTGAGAGAGATGCCCCCCCATGAGGGAAGTGATCACACAGAATGTGTGTGAGAGAGAGGCCCCTCCCCATGAGGGAAGTGATCACAGAATGTGTGTGAGAGAGAGGCCCCTCCCCATGAGGGAAGTGATCACACAGAATGTGTGTGAGAGAGAGGCCCCTCCCCATGAGGGAAGTGATCACAGAATGTGTGTGAGTTTGTGTCGTGCCCTCCCCCCAAGGAAAGTAATTGCATAGAAGGTGTGAGAGCCCCACTGTGAGGGAAGGGCCCTGTGTGCTGCTTCTGTAGTGTCTCTCAGGTGCAGAGCTGATCCTGGCCCACTCAGTTTCCCCCTCCCCTTCCTCTCCTCGGTCTTCTTGGTCTGGCCCATCTGCTCTCTAGGTTCAGGTCGTGGCTACTTCTGCTGTGGGACTGTCTGACTGTCTGACTGTCCTCCCCACCTGTCTCCAAAATGCCTGTGCTGTGCCAGTAGGTGAGCCTGCCCACCTTACCACAGGTCTGTGACAGGGACATGAGTCGGAGCAAATATAGAAAGCAGTAGTCTAGATCCCATGGTGCCCAACAATGGCTGGATGCTGGGGGTGATGTTTCCTGGGGGCATGACCTGCTTCCCCACATTTTATCACTCATCGTTCATTCAAGCACGCGAGCTGGAAGCCTCTATTTCCGCTTCAGTGTTTAAGTCACGGGAAGTGTGTCAAGATGCTGAATACAGTGGAATGGTGGGAATTCTATCTCATTTACTCAGTGGTTGGTGAGGTCCAGCTGCCTTTATCTGGGGCTCACATTTACTTGAGAGGAACATGAGATACACATAGAAATCGAAGTGTATTTCAGTGCAATTTGCTGTTCAGATTCTGCATTGGCGAAAGTACCCAGTTTGTCTGAGTTCAGCCTCTTTGCTATGAGATAGGAGCAGCAGAGTCTCCACGGACATGAGACATGTCCTCTACAAGGCTGACACAGGCATTCATTCAGTAAACGGTGGCTAGTGTTCCCAGAAGGCTTTGCTGTTTTGTCTCTGACACAACAGAGGCTTTGTGGTTTCAGACTTCCAGTCCAAAGCCCTTCTGAGCAGTTTCTGAAAGAAAAGTCCTAAGGGCTAGAGCAGTTGCTCAGCACTGAGCACTCTTCCGGGAGACCTGATTTTGAGTCTTAGCACCCACATAGCAGCTCACAAACATCTGTAATTTCAGTTCAGGTGGTCAAACACCCCCTTCTCGCCTCCTCAGGCACTGCACAGACATGGCACACAAATACATAACACATAAAAATAAACCTTTTATAAAAATGTAAAGAAAACTTTAAACAGCCCCTACATTTTTAAAGGGTCTTTTACTTTTCTATTGCATTTTTAAGTTCATAGCAAAGCTGAGAAGGTTTCAAGGTTTCTCACGCCCTGTCGTTTGCAGGCATCTCCTCTATATTATTAACTAGTATGTTATTGAAGATTTTTGTATCTGTGTTCACTAGGGACGCAGTCTGTGGTTTTCTTCATTGTGACTTTCCCTAGTTTGTGTATTAGATACTGCTGGCTTCCTATGATGATCTTGGGGTAATCCTCCTGCATTTCTGTTTTTGAAGAGTTTAAGACCTGGTTGTAGTTCACCACTGGAGTCTGGTAGGATTCTTGTAGCAGCATCTTTAAAGGTGACTCTGTGCCAAAGTGAGGACCTTCAGCGTTTTGGCCTAAATGTATTGGAGTTCTTTTGAGATGAAAACCAAGTAGAGTGAGTTACAAAATTCAAAATGGGCTTTGAAACTGAGTGCAGTTTGAGTTTTTCATCTGGAACTATAGAGCCAGCTTGCAGAAGCCTAAGAAACTAGCCACCTGTTGTCTGTGGCAGCCATGTCCTGGAGTCCTTGCCTGTGCACGCTGCTCTGTGCACGCTGCTCTGTGCTCACTGTTCGTAAGCATCACCTCCTTCCGCCTCCCTGTCCTTTCCCACTGGGAGCTCAGCTTGCGACTTCATTTCAGACTCACACAGAATAGCACTGGGACAGTGAGCCCCCCCCCCCCCCCCGGGATCCTGTGCTGCCTCAGGGACAGTGATTGGGCACTTGATTGATCTGTTTCAGATGCCATAATGGCCCACCTAAGTTTGGGAAACAAAGGTAACCAAGAACCCTGTTGTTACACATTATTCCATGCCTCTGGGGGCTTTTCTTTTTAAAATTTCCTTTCATCATGTGGTAGTTCTATATATGCTAACAAAGAGCAGCAAAGCCTAGATTTCTTATTCCTATGTGCATTAAAAATCAAGTGTCACTTATCATAGGTCCAGACACTGGAGAAAGACAAAACCGAAACAGAATATTGTAGAGAAGAACTGCGTATTTTTATTTTACATTCACTCAACAGATACTTACTGATCACTTACCATGTAACTGGTAATGTTCTAGGCTAAGAGGATCCAGCAGCCATCAGGAAACCCACAGAGCCAAAAACAGTAATGTCAGGTAGCAGTACGTGTTGAGAAGTAGCACAGGAGATCTGTGGACAGGTTTTGTTCTGGTTTTGGAAGGAGCTCTCAGGGTGAGTATTACTGAAACGGGAAATTGCTGAGTCAGGAGGACCTGACAGGTCAGGGAGTGAGTAGTGGGCCCTGGTTCAGTCTGCACATGGAAGGCCGCTTGGACAGGACCTGCTGGGTGGAGTAGCCTAGAATAGTGGTGCTAAGTGAGCAAGGCAGGGGACGAGGGGACAAAATGCCTGCTGGGAGGCAGGTCACAGGGCCACAGACAAGGACTTTGATCCTCAGCACCTGGGCAGCCACTAAAGGGTTTTCAGCTAAGAGAAGGTTTGTTATGAATGGGTCATGGTTGGATCTCTCCGACTGTCCTGAAGAAGACGTCCTGTCCTAGGGTTAGAGGACTATGGTAGTAGACCAGGGTGTAGCCTGGGAGTGAGGGTGGCCCTGAGAACCTGATTTGAAAGCTAAGGCACAAGTTGCTCTTTGCAGGTGCAGTGGGCCGGGTTAGTTTTGATTTCAACTCGACACAAACTAGAGTCATCTGGGAAGAGAGAAGTGAGAAATGCCCCGCCAGATTACGAGGCTTTGAAGCGTTTTCTTGATTAGTGTTTGATGTGGGAGGGCCCCAGCTTACTGTGGGCATTTCTACTCCTGAGCAAGTGATCCCGGATACCCTATGAAAGCAAGCTCGGCAGGCCATGGAGAACAAAAAGGAAGCAGCATCCCTCCATGGCCTCTGCGTCAGCTCCTGACTTCGCTGGGTGATGAAATACAAGTTGCTTTCATTTGTGGTGTTTTATTGCAGAAGTAGAAAAGTAACTAAGACACATGAGCAATGCCTTGACTGAAAGCCGCCTGGGAGAAGAAGGTTGTATTTCAGCTCACGGGTCACAGCCTGTCATCAGGAAGCTAGGGCAGGAGCTGCAAGACCCATAGCTGCTTCCTGCCTTGCTTCCTCTGGCTTGCTCGGCTTGCTTTACACCCGAAGGCCACCATTCTCCCCAAACCACAGTAGCTTGGGACCTGCTACTTCAATTAGCAATCAGAAAAGCTGCCCCGAACGTGCCCATAAGCCAGTCTGATGGAGACATGTCCTCTTCCCAGATGTGTGACGCTGACAACTGATGCTAACTGTAAGGCTGTAAAGTTAGCTTTTTTTGTAACGTTGCAGCATGCACAAATTTCTTAATTTCTTATAAACCAACAAAGAAAGGGAATTTGAATTGAAGAATGCATTGCTATTTACCTTAGCACCCACAAAAGTAAAATCTCTAGGTATCTATCCATTTAGAAAAATATATATTAAACTTTTATGAGGGAAACTATGGAATGCTGACAAAGAAATCCAAAAGGACTGAATAATGCAGAGTCCCAATCTGGGAGGGTTCCTGGAGAGCCGCTGGTCTTCCATCGGTGACAGAATACCAGTGAACCCAGCTCTCCTGTCACTGAAGGAACGCCTCAGCAACAGGGTAGATTGAGTGTGAGGGCAAGCCAGCAGGAAGTCAAGTTCCCTTCTTCCATCCTTTCCTGTGGCCTGCCCCCAGAAGGTGTGGCCCAGATTTATTGTGGGTCTTCCTGTTTCAAGTAATCTGATTAAGAAAATCCCTCACGGGAGTGCCCAGAATCTGGTTTTAGTTGATTTCCAGATGTAGTGAAGTTACGACCAACATTAGCCATCATAGATGTGACCCAGTGTTGGCAAGATGTCAACTTGTAGATTCAGGACAGTCCCAATCCAAATCCCAGCCATTTACTCTGCAGATACCAACAAGCCCATTCTAAACTGTGTGTAAACACCCAGAGTAGCCAGTGCTGCATCGAGGAGAAAAACCCTGTGGTAATAACAGTATTGACGCAGGGGTGGGGGTGGCGAGGCCACCTGACTTCAAGGTGAGACTGCTGTGCGGCCAACTGCACTGCACTCCAAAGGCCAGTGCTCCCACAGCAGTGGGCGTCAGGGTGAGGGTTTGCGGTCGGGAGGATGGGGGAGCCTAGGAGAGGTCTTTGTAGCTAGCACTGGGCTAGGCCTGTGTCTTAACTGCATGGGATAAAGTAGCATACAGCTAAGGGGCACACTGTACAGACGCCATGCCCTGCTTCTGATGTTATACTACAGCTGCGTGAGATGTCACCATCCGGGAGTCTGGAGACAAGCATGTGGGGCCGCCCACTACTGTGTGTGGGCCTCTGTGGTTTGGTACCACTGCATGGTTTCTCGTGAGGCAATCCTCTCACACCCTGGTAAACAGGGTGGTAATGAATGATTCCGAGTGCGATTGGATGAACCAGTGACTGTTGGCGTTACTTAGAGGAGCACGATGCACTCACAAGGCCTGTGTCACCAGGGTCCTCTCTGAAATCTGCAGGCAGCCTAGTGCTACCACGGAGCAACCTACACTGCCCCAGCCGTTGGGTCCTTTGTATGTTATAGTTTAAATGTGAAATGCCCCCATAGGACACCTAGCTGGTGGCACCGTTCTGGAGCTGGGTGACCGCTGGAGTGCAGCCTTGGGGGGAGATGATGGGGGGAGGAGATGACTGAAGGCTGGCTTGAGGCTCACGGTCCAGCCTGACTTCCGCTCTGCTCGCTGCTTCCTGACCACGTGACCTCCTGTCACGTGCTTGTCATGCGCCACAGCTCCCCCATGGCGGTAGATGGTGGCTTCGAACTGCTGAGTCCAAAGGGGCTCGTGCTTCCTTGAGTAGCTTTTGTCACAGCAGTGAGAATGGTAACCAGTACACTGCATAGCGTACTCCGCTTCCCGGGATGGGGCCCCGCCCCCTCCAGGAGGGACATTCTCACACCAGAATAAACATCTATAGGGCAGTTTATTTCAGAATAAAAATGATTTTAAACATTAAAAGGAACAACCAGGTGGTCCGGCAGTCACTGAAGGTCTAATATAAACAGTCCAGAGAGGTGGCCGTGTTTTAAGTGGGAGGAGCTGAAGGGCAGGCCCCGTGGAGCGCGGGGTGGAAACCAGAACACAGCAGACGCGGTACCAGCGAAGCCAGATATCCCGTTTGCACACTCGGGATGCTGTGTTTCCAGACTGTGCACCAGGTCCAGCGTGGCCTGCTGTTTAATAATGCTGTCTAATTCATTTTGTTCTAGGGACAAGCGGATCTTTTGAAATATGCTAAGAATGAAACCTTGGAGAATCTGAAGCAGATCCATTATGCAGCTGTTTCTTGTGGACTGAACAAACCAGGAACTGAAAACTCTGAGGCCCAGAAGCCACGCCGGAGCCTGGAAGTCATCCCTGAGAAAGCCAGTGATGAAAATGGAGACTAGGGGCCTCCCTACCATGGTAGAGTCGCAACCCTAGGGCCAGTCACCGAGTGTGCTGCACTCACTGAGGAAAATACCTGGGATTTCAAAGCACAACTGGAATACTGATTGCAGTCTGCTACAGCTGTGAAATGTGTGCAGGAACCCCTGTGTGAAGGCAAATAAACTCTTGAACAAGAAATTGTATCCCTGGCCCAAACATGCTGTATTTACACAAAACGCCCCGCGTCCCACTGTGAAGCAGGGCGTTCTTTCTGGCTCTCTCTGGTTCCAGAAGAAACAGCCTTTTCCTACGTGAAAACAGTTTGCTCAGGTGGAAGTAGATTGCATTGTTTGTATTTATTGGTGAGAGGCTAATCTGCATATCTTACTTGTGTGTGTGTGTGTGTTTGCCAGTCTTGGGGCTGCCGAGGATTCGGTGGCAGAATGGAAGAGCTGCCTGGCTGAAATGGGCCATGTCAGCGTGGGCAGCCGGATGGAAGTGGCACCTTGTACAAAGTTTTTCATTGTATGTTGTAGTGTTCACATTAAAGATATCTTTTATGATATTTCTCCAACAACAGTACACGCTTTTAGTGCAACTTTAACCTTAAAAATGGCTGCTTGTGACAGCTTGAAACAGTGGTTAAGTGGCAGATTGTTCATTTTAACTGAGGCTCCACACTGCCCCCTGCAGATCCCAATAAACTCCCTAGCCAAGGGTCCTGCTGTCTGCAATCTGCATAGGAGTGGGAACAGTGGGGGGCAGGCCACATTTCCATGAGGAGCCACCGATGGACAGAAAGTCTGTTTCTTTTATAGGGAAGGACACTGGTACCAGCGAAGTTTCTAGTCTGACCTTTGGTTTTGTGCTTTGAGAGACAAGCACACTCCTTCCCCCTTTGAAGAGCTCCAGTACTCAGCAGGCCTTGGCATCTGGTCAGCCATTCAGGCATTCACTTAGGCAATAGGTGGCATCTCACAGCACCACTCAGAAGCCATTGCATTGCTAGAGCCCGCCCAGCCGTCTAACAGTGCTTGCCTCCATTGGCCCTTGGCTAGGTGTGAGTGTCACTGGAAAACAGTTTCTTAGATGATACCAGATAATCACCAGTTAGGCTGAGGATCTTGACTAAGAGACGAACCCCTGATGGAGAAAAATGAGTGGACAATAACAGAGAATAGCTTATAGGAGCAGAAAGTAATGGGTAACTTGTTAGCAACCCTTGACCTTAGCAAATAGCAGTGTTCCATTGGAAGTTAAAAGGTACAGAAATGGTCTCTAAAAGTGGCTTAAGGTATGGTGAAGTGAAATACAGCTTTTGTGTAATAATGGCAGTCACACAGTCAGCTGTAAGACACGCCATGTGCTGTCCCTTCTGCAGGCCTAGGGTCAGTGGTTTTAGTAGAGGCCATGGGAGCACCTATGACCCTGCTCTCCAGAGACTGACAGGAAAGTGAGGGTAGCATTGCTGCCCGACCCAGCCCTTTCCAGACGTGGATGCTGTGGGTGCCCAAGTCCCCATATGCACCGCGGCCTCGTTGGTGCTAATGACAAGCTTCCTTTGGCTGCCTTGTCAAAGCCATATGCCAAGTGGTGGAGAAGGGTGGGTAGAGAAGGGTGGGCGCAGTCTCAGGAGGGCAAGGCAGACGCTATCCCCTGCGTGTCTAGTCCTGTCCTGAGGACAGTCCAGTCAGCAGAGCCTGAATTCAGGTCCCTTGTTCGCATTCAAACGGAAACAAAAGACATTTGTCAACCTAAGCAGAATCAAGGATTTACAGGCCTCGGGAACAATGCTGACCCGTGAAGGCTCCCTGGGCCACTTGGCATCCAACCTGGATAGTTACCCCGCTGCCACACAAAAATGAGGCCCCGCTTTGGGGTTTCCGAATTTGTGGGGAAAGTCAGGGTGCTACATTGGTTGACTTCCCGCCAGTAACCGCATCTGTTCATGGGTTCGGCCATGGGAACCACCTTAGGTACAGATCCCCACGGGTCAGACTTAGCGTATTGACTGCATTGTGTGTGTACCAGCACAAGTGTACTCCTGTTCTGGGGCTGTGTAATCCAAGACAGGGTCGGAACAAACAGGTAATAGGTAAATCTTCACTGAGGATGGACCCAGGAAACTGAAGAGCTGGGCCAAAGTGCACAGAAAATGGCCACCACCTGCTCAGTCCCCTGGAAAGAAAAAGTCACATGTGTGAGTGAAGCCAGGTAAGGTCGCTAACTGTCAAGGTGACGTCCCACCCACATCTGATGTGCTAAGCACATTCTGTCACCGCTGCACACTGAGTGAGTCGATCTACTAAGTTCATCCTGTGTAGACATGACACCTAGTGAATTGAACTCCACGTGTAAGTTTATCCTGTGTTGACATGCTAAGTCCAAAATCTGCTTTTGCTTAAGCTATGACTTCAAGATAAATGGGCAATAAGCCATGGAGAACCATCTGCTTACTTCTGCTACCATGAGACTGAGACCCAGGGACCAGACTCCTTGTGTGTGTGTGTGTGTGTGTGTGTGTGTGTGTGTGTGTGTGTGTGTGTTTTGGGGGGGTCGATTCTTCTTAGGTTGGGTGTCTAAGACAGCATAAGGAAAATGTCCTTGTCACCCACATTGAGTTGGGGCCCACACAGGAGGGAAAGTCTAGCTTACATCGCCTCACGGTTGGCCGCCTCTTTTAGCATGGTATAAACGGAAATTTGAACACACTCACTGCACAGCCCTGCTTCAGCTGTCCAGTGAGGATGCCAGGCATGGACAGGTCAATCTGCAGCTCCCAACTGTTGCCTCTGAAGTCAGCATGAGCAGACCTAAGCTCTGCCATCGTGTGGAAGCACTTTCTATTTCTTGGGTTTGTGAAGGAGGGACTCTGTTGAGGCCTAGGGATGTCTTCAGAGTGCTACTATCCCTCCCTTTGTGACGGCTTAGGTCTTAGATGTCTCCCAAAGGCCTGTGTCTTACAGGCTTGGTGCCCAGTCTGGGGGTCTGAAATCATTGCCATGTTATTGAAGAAGATGCTGGAATATCCAGCCCCTCTTCTTCCTTTCTCTTTGCCACCTGATGACCAGTAAATGAGCAGTTTCCTGTGCCACACTTAGCCTGTGATGTGCCTGCTTCCCACAGACCTTCTAACAAAAGTGCCTTCTCTCCCTGCTCCTCAGATGTGGGGGCGTGGGGTGGGGAGTCAGGTGACTTCGAGGAGCTAGCATGTTTATATGCCATGCAAACCTGCAGAGTGCTCCTGCTGAGCATGGGGGAGCACCAGGCAGGCCAGGGGGCTGAGCATGAGGAAGGGAGAGGCTCGGGGGACCTATGGGCTGCCCCTGGGGTCCAGCTCTCCTCTCCTCAAGGCAGTGCTGAGCATTAGCCTCATTTATTTCCTCCATTGTTTTATTGATCTTATTTAATTGTGGCAAATGCTATTTTTTTTTTTTTGGTCGAAAAAGTTAGATTCTGGTAAATATAAATTTCCTAGTGCCTGTGGTCCAGAGAAATAGCTCAGTAGGTAAATGTCAATCAACCCTGATACCCTGAGGGCCACCCTAGGACCCACATGGTAAAAGGAGAGCTCCAACCCCTGCAGGTTGTCTTCTGACTCCTCCATGTATCCAAGGGCACATATACACACCAAATGCATAAGTGTAAAACATAATGAAGTGTGTGCCTTCACCTGCCGTCTCTCACCTGCGCTTTCATGGAGATGCTCTGATGCCTTCAAACCCTGCCTTCCTTTCTCAGTGAAGTTCTGGCTCTAACCAATTATCCCCGAAGACCAACAGCACCAAGCATCTAAGGGCCAAAGCTGAAACTGAAGACAGAAATTCCATCTAACTACAGCCACAGAAGTGGAAAGGAGCCAGGGGTTAACTTGTGTTTAAATGTGACAGAACTTACCAGAACAGACAGTAACAGGAAGGCTCTCCTTAGATGACTGTACTCTACAGGAAAATACTAAACATGGAAAAGAGAAGGCTTTTTATATGGACAAAAGCTAATGGAGTTAGATACCACGTCATAGGTAGTTCCAGAAGCAGAAATGGATCTGCACAAGGAAAGAAGAGAAAAACTTGTAACTATACGAGTACATTTTAAAATTAGTATCATTACTTTAATCTTTTTAATAGGTCACTGGCTGTTTGAAAAGAACACACTATGAGGCATATAGAATATGCAGTATGACAACATAGAACCCTAAGAGAAGAAACAGAGGTACCTACACCATGATAACAGTATGGTGCCTTAGTGTTCTGATGCTGTGAAGAGACACCATGACCACAGGTGTTCATAAGGAAAAGCATCTAATTGGGGCTGGCTTACGGTTCAGAAGTAGACCGTTGTCGTCACGGTGGGGGGGGGGTGCATGGTGGCACACAGGCAAATATGGGCCTGGAGAAGTAGCTGAGAGAGTTCTACATCTGGATCCACAGCAGCAAGAAGACAGACACACTGGCTCTGGCTTGGGCTTTTGAAACCTCAAAGCCCACCCCTAGTGACACACTTCTTCCAATAGGGCCACTCCTTCTAATCCATCTCAAATAGTGTCACTTTCTGATGACTAAGCACTCAAATATATGAGCTGATGGGGGCCATTCTTACTCAAGCCACCACATTCCACTGTCTGGCCCCCACAGACTTGTGGCCACATCGTAATGTAGAGATGCTTTCAGTCCAACTCCCAAAGTCCCTATGGGCTACCACAGTCAACACTGTTTAGTTCAGTTTAAGGTCTCTTCAGAGACCCATGGCAATCTCGTAACTGCAATCCCCTGTAAAATAAAAATAAACAATACAAGTTAACATTCCAACATGGAGGAAACACTGGACCGAGGCAAGACCAAAACCCTGGGCAAACTCAAGATTCTGCATCTGATGTCAAAGCCATCTTCAGAACCCCAACTCCTTTCAGCTCCGTTGACTGCATCACACTTCTCTTGTTTGAGGTGGCCCCACGCCTTGTTAGCAGCTCTTCCCTGGCATCGCTAACATCCTGGGGTCTCCAAGGAAATCACAGTTTGATGGAATGGCCTGTCTGGGCCTGGTGCATGCCTGGTCTCAGCTTTCCTTAGCTGAGAGGGAGATTCCACAACCCCTACTTGACTCTAAGGCCAAACCTCGAGGCTGAAGCTGCTTGATGGGGCTGCAACTCGGCCTCTCCATTCAGATTCCTTTGCATCAGTTTCCTTTGTTAATGGTTTCCTTCCATGCCTAAAGCTGTTACTTATTTTTTAAATTCCTTTTCACAAGTTGGAAGCTTAGTTGGTGAGGTCGTCCCTTCAGGCAGGCTGGGCTTTCCTGTTTCCTAACTATGCAGTGCCTTGTCTTTTGAACAATTTTCCTTTGAGTCCCCGCTTGCCTGTGACAATCAAAGTCATGAATGATAAGGACCCATAAAGGGATATGGGGAAAGCACAGCCCAAACAGCCAAGGTGGATGTTAGTAGTCAGGTATCTGTACTGGCCCGTCCTTGGGGTTCTGACAGGACACGCCCTCAGCTGCAACCACTAAGAGCACACCACCTGTGCACATTCACTTTGTTCCCTTTTAAAAGGGCCCTGCCCACCTCCCATCCTTCTCTCTCTCCTCCTCTTTACTCTCTCTCCCCTCTTCCTCTTCTGCTGCTCCTGTGGCTGGGGAGCACAGCTGGACACAAAGCCCACAGAACTGGAGAAGATAGAGTGACAGATAATCTGGCTTCCACACAAACAGAGCTCTGTCTGGAGTGTAGAAAATGAGGCAGGAATGGACTCAAGAAGCCACTGCTGTAAGCCAGGCAAGCCATATCAGACTGGGATTAGTGGCTCACACCAGAGTCAGGGAGACAAGGTCAGATTCAGGTGCCTTGGACTTGGCAGGAGAGAAATGAACCCAAAGACCCTCCATTTTTCACCTGGGCAATACAGAGGGCCCAATGCAGAAAGGGAGGCTTGAGGAAAGGCAGGCCTGGGTAATAACAGTAAAGTGGGCATGCTCAGTTGAACTGATCTGCTGTATGTGTAGATGTTCAGGGCAGGCTGGGGTGTCAGAAGTGGGCAAAGTAGACAATGCCCTGGATCACAGGACATCATCAGATAAAAACCAGCACTGGCCACACCCTACCTCCACCCTGGCCACACCCTCCACCCTGGAGTCTGTTTACTGTAAAAACTCAGTGACTTCACTTTTAACTTTCCCCTGCTGTTTATTTAGCTACAACCTCCCCAGTTCTGTCTATTCTTTCCAGAACTCTCCTTGACAGGCATTGCGGCCCCTGCTCAGGGGTCTTCACTTCTGTCATTTCTTCATTTGCTTTTGTCCCATGTCTTAAGTTCCCTGACTCCTGCCCTCTAGCTAGTCAACCCTGTGTTCTTATTTTGTGGCATAAGGAGCTATGTAAATTGTTCTCCCCCTGCAGTGTCTCTGGTCAATTCTATGTGTCTTGGCCCTTCTCTTGGTACTAGTTTTCCATTTTCAGTCAGGAGGCATGGGGCTCAGTTTGTGTTCCTAGAGACGTACTTCTGGGCATGAGTCTGGGATACTTCCTGTGCAGGTATGCTGCTGATCTGACCTTCTAAGTTGGGAAACTGAGGTACTGTGTGAAGGGCGTCCATTAGCTGCACCAGTGGGAACCGGCACGCAAGCTGATGTCTTAAATGGTTTTCACCTTTGTAAGGTGTAAACTCTTCTGACAGACAACCAATGACTGATGTACAGATAGCCACTGTCGGCTCCAAGTCCACCATGACTTCGTGTGTCCTCAAGGACATGGAACACGACAGCTCAGAGCTACAAACTCTCCTGGTTTGGTTTCTTGAGAGATGGGGGCTCCACTTCCATGAGAAAAACTGTTTCTGGAGGTCCCAATTGCTGTAGATGGGCTGACTGTACACAGGCAATCTCAGCTGCGCCTGGTGCTTTATGCCTATAATCCCAAAAGAGGAATCACTGAGTTCAAGACCAGCTTGGACTACTTAGTGAGTTCCAGGCCAGCTTCAGCAGTCAACAAACAAGCAAAACTAGCAAAACTAGGAAAACTATCTATAAAATCTTTAGGTCAGTTTTATGAAATTTCTACTAATTTTATAAAATTATAGAAACTATCTAAAATATGGGAAAGTTTCTACTAAGCTGAACGCAGTAGGTTAATCTTGTGCTCTGGGCCAGACACTGTGGGATGAGGACACAGTCCCTGCTGGTAGGAAGTCTCAGGGTCTGTGCCCAAGCCACGCAGCTGTCATCCATTTGCTGCCCTCAGTCATTATTTAAGACCTTAATAAAAATGAAGTCTAGCAGTCATTCTGAATTAGCTTTTCTGGCAGCTGCCATCTGAGAATTAAGAATTACCCAGAGCCAGTCAATTCTAACTGATACTTTTTCGTGTGGTGTCAGATTGGATTAAAGGAAATATTGTGGTAGAATGAAAGGCTATGCTTTTATTATTGCTTCGGTTGCTTCCAGATAACCACTTTTCATGGTGGTAAGTAGACCATAAATTCTTACAACAATAACAGACTCAAATAAGTAGGCTGTAGAACCCACATGGCTGCTTGTTTACTGCTCACTGAAGAGGATCTGGGCTCTGCCTTAAAGTTCAGGGTTGGTCCAGATTAACCAAGGAATTCCCGAAATTGAGCTTTTGTTCAGTTCAGATCAAACAGCCTTCGATGACCTGTAGAGTACAAGGGTACAGAGCCACAGAAAGAGCCCAAACACAGGAGTGATAAGATTAGGGCAAAGAGATGACGAAGGGGAGGCAGGGAGCCGGGGCTCTCGTTCCTCTCCACCCGGGGCCAGCATGCTTGCACTGGGCCTTGGATTGCACAGCTGTTGGCTTCCCTGTAGGCACCACCAGCTGATTCCAGTCACAGATATTAGGAGCAGCCACTGTGAAGAGAAGCAAGCTTGCCTTCTACCATCACAAGCAATGAGCTGGTTTCCCCAGCATCCAATGGCTACTCTAGGCAACAGGCTCACAAGTTAAAAATGGCTGGCAGGAGGAAGAAGTCTGGGCATTCATAAGTGAAATGCGGAAGGTAAAGTTTCAATAGTACACACACTTTATGTCATAGTAACTGAATTTCAAAGTCACAAAGCCCAAGTTAGGTGAAACTGAAATACATCCTAACTCTCCAATGACCACAGGAAGCTAGAAGTTTAAAAAAGCCCTAAATACCTTAAATTCCAGGCCCTGTCCCCTGGCAGTAAGTAGGCAAAAGGTCATATTCTTTGCTGTTTATGACAGGACCTGTGAGTAATGAGCTTTGTCACCCCAACCAGGAGCCCACGCAAATGCCAACCTCCGGGGCTATAGAAAACTGATTGGTCTATAAAGCATGGGCTTGGATGGTTTAAATTGATTGGTCCGCACCGTGCAGGCTCTGAATGCTATGAGATGATTGGTTTAAGATGTGCGGGCTTTGCTGTAACCCTATAAAAGCTGTCTCAATTCTGTACTCAGGGTCCTCAGTCCTCTACCCCTGCATGTATTATGACTGTGGACCCCAGTGCACTTGGAATATAAAAGACCTCATGCTTTTGTGTCAAGACTGCTTCTCGTGACTGATTTGGGGTGTCGCCTTTCCTGAGTGGGAGCGTGAAGGTCTACGCTCTACGGGTCTTTCATTGGGTGCATTGGCCGGGATACCGAGACCACCCCTCTCACCTGAGAACCAACTTAGAGGTACGGGAATCCCCTCTAATGTGTGTGTGTTGGCCGGTGTCTCTGTTCTGAGTATCTGTTTTCTGCTATGTGTTTTCTGGAATGTGTTCTTGGTTTCGGTTTGCAGCTGTCCTCTTGGGATGTAAGGACCAGGGGACCGTGATCAGCAGACGTGCTAGGAGGGTCACAAGCTGTTGCCCTGGAACGGCAGGGGGTGTAGGAGGCCTGGGGACACCCAGTTGTTAGCTTCCTTCTCTCGGTCTGTGGGACCGAGCTCTGTTGCGGCCGTTCGAGTCTTGCCTGTTTGCGGGAGACGTGGACGGGTCGTGTGTGTCTGAATCTGTTAGTGGCGCCTTGGGGGACACCCTGGGAGGTGAGAAGGCCATTGGCTTCTGTCTGTCGGTTGGTCGGAGGACCAAGTCTGTTGTTGAAGTGGAAGCTTCCTCCTCGTCCCTTCGATTCTGATGGTAGAAGACGTGGACAGCTCGCCTGTATCTGTCTTTTAGTTTCTGTTTCGTGCGTTTTCGTTCTGTGTGTCTTTGGTGTCTTTGTCTGTAATTTTATCAGAGGACTTACTGTGACTGAGGACTCCCCCTTAGTTTGACTCTTGACCACAGGACTGAAGTTAAGCCTTGGGCCCATAATTTGTCAATTGAGGTTAGGGAGATTCTGGCAGACTTTTTGTGCCTGAGTTGGCGGACATTAGGTGTTGGATGGCGTTTCATTCTGAGATTATCCAAGCTGTTAAGGCAACTGTTTTTCAGGACCTGGCTCTCATCCTGACCTGCCGCCAGAGAGCACTTGTGCAGGTCCATGTTTGGAGGAGACTGTGAGCAGCGTGCACATCCCTGTGCCCTGGAGTGTGCTGCTTTGGCTGCCAGGGCGGAGCTGCAGCTGAGCGGCCATGACCCTGCCGCTGTGCACGTTCGGTCCCCCAGTGTCGGGTGGCCAGATTGCAGCCTCCTGGGCTGGCCCTTCTCTTCAGATCTTTGTAATTGAAACTGATCTTTGTAATAATTGGAAAACTAACCACCCACCACCCCCCTTCTCAGAATCCCCAACGCCTTAAGGGTTGGTGGAGCCCTTATGTTCTCTCACCAGGCTATTTGAGATGATTGTCAACAGCTGCTGCTAGAAAAAAACGTCCTGGGGCCGATGGGCGGCCCACACAGGTGAAAAATGAGATTGACTCGGGATTCCCCTTGGCTCGCCCCAGTTGGGACTGCAACACTGCCGAAGGTAGGAAGAGCTTGAAAGTCTATCACCAGGCTCTGGTGGCCGGTCTCAGAGGCGCTGCCAGGCGGCACACCAATTTGGCTAAGGTGAGAGAGGTGATTCAGGGACCAACCGAACCTCCCTCGGTGCTTCTTGAAAGGCTCCTGGAGGCCTTCAGGCGGTTCACTCCCTTTGACTCTACCTCAGAAGCCCAGAGAGCTTCAACGGCTCTGGCCTTCATAGGGCAATCGGGCCCCAGATATTAGAAAGCAACTCCAGAGACAGGAAGGGTTACAGGAAGCTGAGTTGTGTGATTTAGTGAAAGAGGCAGAGAAAATGTATCACAAAAGGGAGACAGAGAAAAGAGAAGGAAAAAGAGAGAGAGAGGACAGGCATGACAGAAGACAGGAAAATATTTGACTAAAATCCTGGCCACAGTGGTTAAAAAAAAAATAGTAGAGAGAGAGAAATTAAAAAAATTTAGAGCAGGCCCTAGACAGTCTGGAAACGTGGGCAACAGGACCCCACTCGACAAGGACCAATGTGCATATTGTAAAGAAAGAGGGCATTGGGCAAAGGACTGTCCCAAGAAGAGAAACAGGGGCCTGCAGGTGCTAGTCCTGGGGGAAGATAAAGATTAGGGAGACAGGGTTTGAACCCCCTCCCTGAGCCCAAGGTAACTTTAAAAATGGAAAGGCAACCAATTAAACTTTTGGTGGATACCAGAGCAGAGCATTCTGTGCTGATAACAGCCATTAAAAAATTAAAAGGCAAACAATCTTGAGTAATAGTAGCCACAGGGCAATGGCAGTATTCATGGACTACCCGAAGAACAGTGGACCTTGGTGTGGGCTGGGTACCCCCTTCGTTCGATGTTACATCCCACCAGCCAACATGTTTTGCCTTTGAATGGAGGGACCCTGACATGTGCAGAACTGGGCAGCTCACCTGGACCTGACTGCCCCAAGGGTTTAAAATTCCCCAACCAATTTTGATGAGGCCCTTCATAAAGATCTGGCCAGCTTCAGGATCCAACACCCCCAGGTGACCCTCCTCCAGTATGTGGATGACCTACTTCTAGCAGGGGCCACCCAACAGGACTGCTTGGAAGGAAGAAAAGCACTGATGGTGGAATCGTCTGGCCTACGCTATCGAGCCTCAGCCAAAAAGGCCCAGATTTGCTGAAGAGAGCCCCCAGACCGAAGGGTGATCAATGACCGCATGGCTCACTACCAAAGCCTGCTTCTCACGGAGAGGATTATGTTTGCTCCACCAGCCACCTTCAACCCTGCCACTCTTCTGCCTGAGGAGACTAAACCAGTGACTCATGACTGCCATCAACTGTTGGTTGAAGAGACTGGAGTTCACAGAGATCTTATGGACATCCCACTGGTTGGGGAGGCGCTGACCTGGTTCACTGATGGAAGCAGTTCCATTGTAAAAGGTAAAGAAAGGGCTGGGGTGGCGGTGGTGGATGAAACCTGCAGAGTCTGTGCCAGCAGCCCGCTAGAAGAAACCTCAGCACAAAGAGCTGAGCTCAGGGCCCTTACACAAGCCTTGCGGCTAGCTGAAGAAAGTCCGTAAGCATTACATGGGCAGCAGGTATGCTTTTGCAACTGCACATGTGCACCGGGCTATCTATAAACAAAGGGGGCTGCCTCAACCATGGTGACTAAAAATTACTGAAGAAAAATTTCCAAAGATTTAAAATACCTAAGGTAGTAAGACCAGACAATAGTCCAGTTTTTGTTGCCCAGGTAAGTCAGTAACTGGCCAAGACATTGGGGATTGATTCAAATTACATTGTACGTGCAGACCCCAAAGCTCAGGTAGAAAGGATAAATAAAACCATTAAAGAGACCCTACTAAATTGGCCTCAGAGACTGGTGTTAATGATCGGATAGCTCTCCTACCCTTTGTGCTTTTTAGGGTTAGAAACACCCCTGGACCGTTTGGGCTGAGCCCCTGTAAATGGTTCTATGGGGGGGGGGCCTCCACTGGTGGAAATTACCTCTGTGCATAGTGCTGATGTGCTGTTCTCCCAGCCTCTGATTGCTAGGCTCAAGGTGCTCAAGGGGGTGAGACAGCGAGCATGGAAGCAGCTCCGGGAGGCCTACTTAGCGGAAGGAGACTTGGAAGTTCCACATCACTTCCAAGTTGGAGATTCAGTCTACTTTAGATGTTACCGCGCAGGAAACCTTGAGACTCGGTGAAAAGGCCCACTTTGCGGCCATTCCAGAATATGTCCTCTTCCCCTGGACCCACCCCCACGCCACTTGAGGTTATAGGACTCAGGAACAGCCTCTTACAACTGATCATTTTTATTCCTATCTTGTTGCTTACTGTTGAAAAATTGTTGCTTTTGTTAAAAAACGAGTAAGTGTGGTCCAGATCATGGTACTTAGACAACAGTACAAGAGCCTTTCCGGCCAAGAGGAGGCTGCCCTTTAGTCCTCCAAGTTCTAAGATTAGAACTATTAACAAGAGAAAAAGTAGGGAATGTAAGGATGGAAAAATACAGCCTAACTCTACAATGACCATAGGAAGCTAGAAGTTTAAAAAAGCCCTAAATACCCTAAATTCCAGACCCTGTCCCCTGGCGGCAACTAGGCAAAAGGTCACATTCTTTGCTGTTTACAACAGGACCTGTAAGTATGTGAGTACAGGAAATGAGCTTTGTCACCCCACCCAGGAGCCCAAGCAAATGCTGACCTCTGGGGCCTATAGGAAACTGATTGGTCTGTAAAGCGCTGGCCTGGATGGTTTAAATTGAGTGGTCTGCACCGTGAAGGCTCTGGATTCTATGAGATGGTTGTTTTAAGATGCGTGGGCTTTGTTGTAATCCTAAAAAAGCTATCTTACTTCTGCCCTCATGGTCCTTAACCCTCTGCCCCTGCGTGGCGCATGACTGTGGACCCCAGTGCACTTGGAATATAAAAGACCTCATGGTTTTATATCAAAACCGCTTCTCTTGAGTGATTTGAGGTGTTGCCTTTCCCGAGTGGGAACGTGAAGGCCACTGTTCTGCAGGGTCTTCCAACACCTCTTGAGCCAGTCCTCCCCATGGTTCAAATGATTCTAGCACCATTGTCTTCCATGAGCCTATGTGTACGGCTCTTAAAGCATTCCACTGCTTTCCAAACCCAAAGTACCAACGTTCAAATTCCTCCCAACAAAAACAGTCAGGCCTATCACAGATAGATCGCAGTCCCTGGTACCAATTTCTGTCTTGATAAGGATTTCTGTTGCTGTGAAGAGACACCATGACTGTGGCAACTCTTACAAAGAGGATATTTAATTGGAGTTCCATTCATTATCATCATGATGGGGAGCATTACATCCTACAGAAGAATAGCTAAAGGTCTTAAATCTTGCAGGCAACAGGAAGTCAACTGACGGACACACCAAGGGCTGCACGAGTCTATACAGGGAATGAAATTCCATGAAGCTACACAGCAAAACACAAAAGAGTGAAGGCTGGACACGTAGCTTGGGTGAACCTTGTCTAACACACACAAAGTCCTGGGTTTGAGTCCCAATAGCAAATAGGCCAGGCATCGCAGCCCATACCTATCATCCCAGCACTCCAGAGGTACATACACAAGGGTCAGATAGATGGTCAAAGCCAATATCAAGTGTGGGCCAGCTGAGACTCTCTGAAAAAGTGAAACTGAATGTTATAGTTTGAGTCTAAACACGGTCCCTGAAGGCTCATGTGCTGAGAACTGGGTCCCAGATGGTGCTTAGGAGGTGGAGACAGTAGGCTCTGAGGGTTCATCTTCATTTCCCTACCTTCCTTTCTGCTCCCTGGACATCCTGAGGTGAGCGGCTTCCTTTTCTCCCTTATAACAAGCTGAAAGACATGGAGCTCTGGTGCTGTATATGGAATCCATTTAGTCCTTGAGCTCAGAGAGCTCAAATCACTCCTTAAGACATTAGCTTAATGGCTACAGGATGCCTGGGCCTTGGTGGTGAATGGCTCCTGTCTAAATAACAATGGACTTGGCCCAGATGGGTTTACACTCACCCTGAAGGCAAAGAGTATATGCAGTATGGAATATCTTTAGGATTAAGGGAAGTAATGGAAATGGCCCCACTTTTGGTTTATTACTTAAGTTAGTGTATGAAATAAACTGGGTGTATACAAGATGGACTGAATCTGCCTTCCTGACATTATATTATGTCTCTGTATTTCTTTCATTGTTGATAGCTAGTCTTTCCCTTGTCCACACACCCTGACTCAGGAACTGACCCAGTGTTGATCAGCTGGTTCTGATTGCGGGCCCCACAAACTCCAGTCCATGGTAGAGCTTTGTGTCCATGGGCTGAATTTATGAGGCAAAAGAAATGTAAGTTTACATCAGCTGTAAATAGCCTAGACACAAGTAAGATCATTCCTAGCTGGAAGGTTTTGTAAGACCCTCAGAATGAGGAGTCTCCCAGTTTCGGTCGGTATCCCCAAGAACTCAAATGTCCAGTCCAGTTGCTGCAACACGCAAGAGGCTTTAATGAACAGGAAATGTTTGTGGAAACAGGCTCCCTTAGCACGCAGGCTAGAGAAAAGCCCCATCCCCCAGGCACAGGTGTTTTTAAAGGCAAACCCACAAGCTTAGGGAGGGGGTGGGACCCTCTGTCCATTGAGTACCTGACCCTTTGATGCTGGATGGTCTCGCTATTAGGGCCAACAGACCTTAGGGCCTCAGGGTGTGCTAATTAATCTTGTTTGGGCAAACCGGAGGTACAGTTATCTCTTTGTTTCTTAAGGACCCTATTCACCACTTGCTGACTCACAAGAAAGGAGGGGCAGTGTGAATTCTTGGTATCTTGTTATCGCAGGGCCTTGTGAGGGGAAGTTAGCAAATTCCAAGGAACAGATATTGGTCTGGGTTAGCTTTCCAGGTTAGTCTGGCCTTCATTTCAAGTGGGGTGTTTCTTTAACTTTACTTTTTTGTCTTTCAGTTTGAGTGTAAGTGAGAAAGTCAGTCAGCTTGATTTCAGGGCTGTTCACCAGGCCCTCGTAATTTATTTCCCATTTTTCCTTATAATGAGGGTTTATGTATGCATAATGTTGCCATATGATTTATCTTGCTATACTGTAAACTCTCCCCAGTTCTCACTTAATTTGATCATGATTTTTCTGATGGGCATGTACTGCTGAACATATCTATTTAGGATTTCAACACATGTGTACCCATGTGTACTGGGGCATGGAACATGTCTGTCCCCCCAGTGGTTACCATGCCTTTGTTTTGGGAATCTCTGAACTCTTCTGTCACTATACCAAACCCACTATACCCTGCAGTCTTTCTGTACACAGAGTCCAACCTAGTGCTCCTGGTAGCTGTGTTTCCCTACTTCTGTCCCAGCCTATCTCCTGTACTCGATCTCCTCTGACCTCTGGTAGCTTCCCTCTACTCTCTGTCTCCCATGATCAGTGGCTTTATCTCCCACGTGTGTGACTCTCTAGTCTCCCAACCTCTCTTTTTTCACTTGGTATGATGTCCCCCAGTGCCGTCCACATTGCTGAAAATGAGATTTCATATTTTTTATGATTGAGTAATATTTACATTGCATTTTTAATCAGGACCAACAGCCAACTCCCAAATAAAGACTTAATATTAAGTACAAATACTCATCTAATAGCTTCGGTTATTACTACTGGGCTATTACAAACTAAATTAAACACACTCTACCATATGGCAGTACCTTTTTCCAACATAGAATATCCATCTTGTTTCTCTCCGCATCTCCTGACAACTCCACCTTCTTCTACCCCGACCGAGCTCTTTGTCTGCAAGTCCCACCCAACCTTTTCCTGCCTAGCTATTGGCCAGTCAGCTTCTTATTAACCAATGAGAGTAATTTATAGCCACAGTGTACCAAAAATTCTTTCACAGCAGTATTTGTCCACTACATTTTCTTTATTCATTCGTCCTTCAAAGGACACCTTAGTTGATTTTATTTTTGTTATTGTGGTGTGTTGATTTTATTTCCTTGGATATATATTCAATAGTGGGAGGGAGCAATAGTTTTACCTAAATTTTGAGGACCCACCATACTGTTTACTGTGATAATTGCACCAATTTATGCCCATCACCAGTGTGTGAGGGTTCTCCCTCTGCTCCTTTACCAGCATGTGTTATCTTTGGCCTTATTGCTAACAATTGTTCTACCTGGGTTGACTTCATATCATATTGCAGTTCTGAGTTGCATTTCTTTGACTAATGACATTTAAAGTTAGATTCATTTTGGTCATTTACCTTTTGTTTGAACAATTAACCCCCTTCTTGGATGCATATTTTGCAGATACTGTTCTCTGCTGATAGACTTCTACTGTTTACCCTTTGCTCTGGGGTCAAACCCAAAACTAAAATCTGGCACTGATGCTCTAGCAACATTCCACTATGGTTTTTTAGTGGCTTTATTTTCAGGAATTTGAAACATTTTAATTGGGTTTGTTCCTTCCTCTCCTCTCCTTTCTGTCTTCTTTCCTTCCTCCCTTCTTCCCTCCCTTCCTCCCTTCCTCCCTTCCTTCCTTCCTTCCTTCCTTCCTTCCTTCCTTCCTTCCTTCCTCCCTCCCTCCCTCCCTTCCTTCCTCCTGTGAATGTTAGGGATTGTTCCCAGTGTATGCGTTGGGTGCCTTTGTCAATGCCCAATCTGTGTGAGCTTGGTTGACTCTGGGTCTCTTCTGTCCACGGGCCTGTGTTGAGTTTTATAAAGTGACAGGCTGCTATGGCTGTTGTATGTTTGAGGTCAGGTTTGATGCCAGCTCTCCTCTTTCTGCTTGGTTGCCTTGGCTGGTTCAGTTCTTACATTAATTAGTAAAGCAAATCTAAGCATACTTAGATACTTAGTACTCATCCTGGCACTCTCTGACATCTTCATTGACTCAAACCAATGATTTGACTTTACAACAACAGGAAGACCAGGAGAGGCTGGGCAGGGAGGAACAGGCAGGAACAGTGACATTGGTGCCAGCATCAAAGAATAAAAAGCCTCTTCTTCCCTTGTCAAGGACAACATCTGTAATGTTCAGTATCTGTCAGGTGCATTTCTGTGGGCAAAGCCCTGTGTCCGCAAGGCCAGTGTCCCCAAGCACTCTGCTGGGGTTCTGCCATGTGAGCAGTTGGACAAAGCATGGCCTTTTTATGCTTCCTGTGGTGGGGGCTCTGCTACTACTGGGTGTTGTGTGACGTTTGATTACATTCGGATGTTCCCGAGACTGCCAATAAAATCTGTTTGAATCAGAGAGTGTAGCTAGCTACTAGCTAAGGACAGAAAGAGCATCACAGGAAATATCAGGGAGGTGCGTAGGTAGGATCTAGGCGTTTTTGGATGGAGGAACGAGACAGAGGAGGTCACTGGTCATTTCTCTGCTGCTTCTCTGATCATTCAGGTTCTGATTCTCCAGGTTTTATTGATAAGGAATGATTAGATAAACATGCCAACTGGGCCTTCGTGGTGAGTGTTCACACCTGCTCCTCACACCTGCTCCTCACACCTGCTCCTCACACCTGCTCCTCACACCTGCTCCTCACACCTGCTCCTCACACCTGCTCCTCACACCTGCTCCTCACACCTGCTCCTCACACCTGCTCCTCACACCTGCTCCTCACACCTGCTCCTCACACCTGCTCCTCACACCTGCTCCTCACACCTGCTCCTCACACCTGCTCCTCACACCTGCTCCTCACACCTGCTCCTTCCACATGTCCCGAGGGGCAGCCTGTGTCCTCCAAGTACGCAAAAGAGTTAGGGTTCAGAGTATGCAAACTTCTCAGGCTTGTCACAGGCTCTTCCTGAACTCAGGGCTCATGCCCACAGCCTTCCCTCCTTCCTCTCATACCTGCCCCTTGAATGGGCTCCTTGCTATCAGGTCTTAGAAGGAGATAGTTGCATAAACTGTGGTTCATGGAACAAAATTAGCTGTCACTGGAATCCTCTTGTGTGGTCTCTGCTGCCGCCATGGCCAGCAGAGTAACAGTCCATGAGAGGCAAAAAGGCAAGGCAGTTCAATAGTTTGTCTTGGTTCAAAATTTGAGTCTGACTGTTGGGAACTAGCAGCCAGCTGACCCCCCGCCCCGACGATGGGCGGGACGCTCATGGCCGTGTCATTGCTAGGGCTTACCTGGCTGCCAGAGGACTCAGTTAAGCATGTGCAAGCCCCCTTTTAAAGCAAGCTTGCCAAGTGTGTCGCTCTCTCTCTCTGGTCCCTCTCTGGTTCCTCTCTCTGGTCTCTCTCTGTTTTCTCTCTCTCTCCTGCTTTTGGTTGGCCACCAGCTACCCCCTTTCTCTCCCCTCTCTCAATAAACTCCACATGGGCGCTGAGTCTCGTGTTTATGTTTCTTAGGCATTAGCTGCGCAGCAAAAGAACAACACTGACCCTGAATAGTTTAGGCATATTTAGCACAATTTGTTGATAATGAGTTGATAATGAACTTAGTCCCATTTGTACAATAAAGCTTAAGGTGTGGCTACAGTAAAACTCTTTGTAAAGTATACGTAACACTTTCCATACAGAAGGAGTCTGTAGAGCGACAGGTTCCCAATGAGGGTCTAGGGAGGATCCTGAGTGGTCTTGGGCACACAGAGAGTACAGAGGTCCCCGGGTTGTTGACCACCTCTGCTCCCAGCCTTCTGTATTGGTTTTGCATCCCTTCCTTGGAAGAACAAGCTGTGTGCTTAACATCCCTGCTTTCCCTGGTGCTTATCTGTGAGCTCGAGGGCCTCCACGCTCCGCTCCCCAGATCCTCTAAGCAGGGAAGTCTGGGTCAGCCTACTGGAGGCTGATTTCCCCTTTCTTTGTAGGGAAGGGTACCCCAATATCACATTGGGCTAACCAGCTGGTTTCCAGGTGCAGGAGACAAGTGTGGTCAAGGGAGGCAAGCAATGAGGAGGCACAGACAGGTTTTTTCTGTGGGGGGAGGGGTGCACAGCAAGACTAAACAGATTCCTCCAGCATCCCAGTGAATCACAGTTGTCACCTGGCTGGGTACATGCAAGGCATCTGCACTTGGCTGTGTGTCTAAGTCTCCAGCAAGACAGCTTGGTGTGGTATGAGATTTTCACAGAGGCATCCCTTCTGGACCCCCAGGACACATTGTCCCAGGCACCAGACTGGGTCTCCTTCCTCTCATGAGGTTGGGAGACACCCTAAATTATTCTGGGATGAAATGGATTCTTTGCCTGCATTGTTTTTTTGCCCCTTGAGTGACAGTGAGGGCCTTGAGCAGATATTTTAACTGAAAACGCCCCACATGGTCACTAAACGTGGCTGCATTCCATGGCACTCAGTAACATTATGGTCACTTTCAGCTTTTGAAGAGTTATTTTATGAGTATGGGTTTTAATCTACATACGTCTGCACACCATGTATGTGCAGTGCCTGTGGGGGCCAGAGAAAGGGTGTTGGATCTTCTGGTACTGGAGTCACAGGTGCCTCTGGAAAAACAGGAAGTGTTCTGAGCCTTTCCCACAGTCACTTTCTTAGGGAATTATTTGGATTTTTTTGGTGTAGGCATTGATCAGGCAGACCAGGGCATGAGTTTCAAGGACACTATCAGCACTCAAGGTCAAATACACTGGGATAGGGTGGAGGTTGCAGAATCAGATACTGCGGTTAAATAAGGATCAGGATAAACAAATAGGCCGAATAGATGTTTATTCAGGGGAAAATAACTTACAACCTAGACAGATGAACACCAGCAAGTTCCCCCGGATGCTCTCCTCTCCAAGTCCCACCAGTCAGAGAGCTCCTCCTCCGACCTCCTTCCACAGGTCACTTCCGCCCCTGGCTCCACCCCCTAATGGGCGTGCTCAGTGCCACAGGAGACAAAGTGAATATCCCACTATAATCAGAAGGGATTGTCTCCAAGACGGACACATTTCTCTCCTGATGCTCTTTGGAGTCCGGTGTGATGCAGCCAGCTGTCAGGCAGTGCTCTCTGCCTGAAGCCACAGCTGTGTCCCTAGGAGGACCCACCCTGAAAGGAGGCTCATTCTCAGTTCCCTGGGTAGTGTTGTAGAAGGTGAGGTTTTTTCCCTTTTGTATGAAGCTGCCTCTGACACTGTGAACTCTTGAGTACCAGAGCCTCAAAGTAGACTGTGTCCCCAAAACTCCATGTGCAGAACAGCAGGAACCTCCCACTGACTCAAGGTGAAGGGAATAGAAAATTCTCTTCTGTCTTGAGCACTTGCAAAAATGTACATGTTCTTACCAACATCCTTTTTTACTTTTTGAAAATTTATTTATTTTTCAAGAACAGGGGATAGCCCTGGTTGGACTTGCTATGTAGATCAGGCTGGCCTGCACCACTACATGGGGTTTTAATTAAAATTTTCGATCCAATTTATTTTTCTCATATTCTTTCCTAATTCCCATCCCAATGTCAAAGTTCCTTCTCTCAAAATAAATACATAAATAAATAAATTTAAAAAGAAAGAAACCCACAAAACCAAACCAACCAACTAAAAACCCCAAACTCAAAACCAAAGCATGGAGACCATTTTGTGTTGGCTTATGTCTTAGGTAAGAGTTTCTGCTGCTGTGAAGAGACACCGTGACCATGGCAACTCTTATAAAGGAAAGCATTTAACTGGGGCCGGTTTACTGTTTCAGTCTTCGGGGTGAAAAGTATGGTAGCCGTGGTGCTGGAGAGGGGGCTGAGGACTCTTCTAGAGTTTGATCTGCAGGCAGTAGAAGTGTCATACTGGATATAACTTCAATACATGAGACCTCGAAGCCTACCCTAACAGAGACACACTTCCTCCCACATGGCCACACCTACTCCAACAAAGCCACACCTCCTAATGGTGGGCTAAACACTCCCTGTGGGCTAAACGTTCAAATGCACAAACCCATAGAGGCCATTCCCATTCAAAACATGTGGATACAGCAGAGTCAGTTCACTGAAAAGAGCTTCTTGGTTACTGATGGTGGGACTTTGTGCCCACATCCTCGTCTCTGTGGCTTACAATTATGCCGGCCTGCTGTGTGCTGTCGCAGTTTCTGTGAGTTCCTATGTTCTGCTCTGTCAGGAAACTCGGTTTCCTTGGTATCATCTGCCACCTGCCGCTCTTACAACCTTTCTGCCTCCTCTCCTGTACAGATCACTGAGCCTTAGCAGGGAAGCGTGACGAAGACATCTCACACAGGATAGCATGTAAGTCTTTGGCTGTCACGCATCGCAGCTGCCAGACCTAGAAGGTCTGTCTGAGAGGCTTTTCTGTGCAGGAGGAACTTAGGGAAAGTGACCTACCTTGGCAAGGCAGAGTCAGTAGGTCAGTCAGACCACCAGGGTCCTCCATCGTTTGGGCAGATTCCTGGCAGCAGACAAAGCATGGGCAGCTCTTTGTCCAGTGGGCAGCATCACCACAGTCCAGGGGGAGTCTCCTTTGGAGGGAGCCTCAGCTGCTGCTACCAGAAGCTGGGATTTTGTCTGTCAGGGAAGCTTTTTCATTAAATGCTTCAAATTCAGCTGGCCACTCTGAGGGGCTTGAGGGTTGGTCATCATCTAATCTATTATGTGTACCCGACTTTGAACAAACTTTGTTCTTAATTACATGCCTCAGGCTTAATCTTGATAGCATATATAGAAGGCTGAAGCTTGTCTCCGCAAATGGGACATTTGTACTAGCATGACTACAAGCATAGTTCTGAGCACATTCCAGAATTTGATCATTGTAACTGCCCATTAACCTGCATGTCTTTTTATTTATTTATTTATTTTATATAACCAAGTCCATTTAAATGAAAACAAACATTTATAGACAATATTTGGGAATTTGGGCGTTGTTCTTTCCAAACTACTTCCTGCTGGTAAGGGGCACTGACATGGGGGATTCAAAGAAGATTCAGAAATCCTGGCTGTAGTCTGTAAGGCTGCTTTGTCCAGCTGTTTTGAATGTAGGATCACTTGGTACTCTGTTTCAGGTGGTCTGGCTTGATCAAACCACATTAGTCTGGAAGGAATCCACATCTTTTCACAAAATAGAAATCCTTTTCCCCAGTAACTTGTCCTTGAACTTAAATTTTGTAGTCAAAGCAATTTTTTTTAAATTTATTATTTTACATGTCGATCCCAGTTCCCTCTCCCTCCCTCCTTCCCTTCTTCCCTCTCTCCTTCCCTCCCTTTTACCCTCTCTGCCCTCTCACATGCACTCTATATGTAGGGGAATGCCATCCAGTTGGGGTCATGTAGATCTGACAGGTCATGTGAACTAGGGACTAGGGCTTCTCTCCTGTCTCTAGATTAAGGCAGTTATCCCTCCATGGGGGATGTGTTCACAAAGTCCTTTTGTGCACCAGGGATACATCCTGGCTCCACTGTCTGAGGTCTCTTAGACTGCTCAGTCCTTCTGGCTGAGACCCATATTCAGGGGGGCCTGAGTCAGTCCCATGCTGGCTTCCCAGCTAAAAGTCTGGTGGCCTGTTAGCTCCTCCTTGTTCAGGTAAGCTGTCTCTATGTGTTTCTGCCGCCTGGTCTTATCCTCTCCATCTGCATCTGAGTTCTACTTCGACTCAGTGTTTATGTATGGGTGTTTGATCCTGTTTCCAACAGGCATTAGTTGAGGGCTCCATGGAGAAGTTAGTTGTTGATCTCACTCTCCGGGAAGGGCATTTATGGTAGCCTTTCCATGGAAGCTCAAATTGTTAGTTGGTGGCAGTCTTGTAGTTCTCTAGAACTTTGTGTTCAATTTTATCTTCAAACCAATACTGGCTCCCTCTTTTATGTTCTCTCTCTCTCTCTCTCTCTCCTATCTTCTATTCCTAACCAGGCTCAATCTTCCTGGTTGCACATGTTTTCCTTTCCTCCCCCTCGTTTTCTCCAACTTCTCTCTCCATTTGCTGCCCCCCCCCACTTCTCCTGAGCTCTGGGGGACTTGTCCTTACCAGTTCTGTGAGGAACTTTATATGAATCTCTTAGAATACACCTTGTATCCTAGTTACTCTGGTGGTGTGAATTATAAGCTGGTGATCCTTTGATCTAGGTCTAAAATCCATATATGAGTGAATACATACTTTGTTCCTCTTTTGTGACTGGGTTACCTCATTCAGGATGGTTTCTTCAAGTGCCATCCACTTGCCTGCGAATTTCAAGATACCATTATTTTTTTCTGCAGAGTAGTATTCCATTGTGTAGATGTGCCACATCTTCATTAACCATTCTTCAATTGAGGGGCATCTAGGTTGCTTCCAGGTTCTTGCTATTACAAATAGTGCTGCTATGAACATAGTTGAACAGATGTCTTTGTTGCATAGATGTGAATCCTTTGGGTATATGCCTAAGAGGGGGATTGCCGGGTCCTGTGGTAAACTAATTTCCATTTTCCTGAGGAACCACCATACTGATCTCCAAAATGGCTGCACAAGTTTGCACTCCCACCAGCAGTGGAGGAGTGTTCCCCTTTCTCCACATCCTCTCCAACATGAGTCATCTTTGGTGTTTCTAATTTTAGCCATTCTGGCAGGGGTAAGATGGTATCTCAAAGTTGTTTTGATTTGCATTTCCCTGATAGCTAAGGATGTGGAGCATTTTCTTAAGTGTCTTTCAGCCTTTTTGATTTCCTCCATCGAGAATTCTTTCTTCAGTTCTGTACCCCATTTTTTAATAGGGTTATTTGGTGTTTTGTTGACTAGTTTCTTGAGTTCTTTGTATATTTTGGAGATCAGCCCTTTGTCAGATATAGGATTGGTGAAAATCTTTTTCCAGTCTGTGGGTTGCCATTTGGTCTTGTCCACTGTGTCCTTTGCCTTACAGAAGCTTCTAAGTTTGAAGAGGTCCCATTTATTAATTGTTTCTTTCAGTGTCTGTGCCCCTGAAGTTATGTTCAGGAAGCGGTCTCCTATACCAATTTGTTCAAGGGTACCTCCTACTTTCTCTTCTAAGAGGTTCAATGTGGCTGGATTGATGTTGAGGTATTTGATCCATTTGGACTTGAATTTTGTGCATGGCGACAGACATGGGTCTATCTGCAGTCTTAAGGCTTTCGATGACTGCTTCCATTTCATTGCGGGTTATAGGTCTATTTAAGTTGTTTCTCTGTTCTTGATTTAATTTTGGTAAGTGATAGTTATCCAGAAATTTGTCCATTTCCTTTGAATTTTCAATTTTGTGGAATACAGATTTTTTAAAGTATGACCTGAAAAATTGTCTGGATTTCCTCTGTGTCTGTTGTTATGTTCCCCTTTTTGTTTCTGATTTTGTTAATTTGCATGTTCTTGCTCTGCTTTTTCATTAATTTGGATAAAGGTTTGTCTATCTTGTTGATTTTCTCAAAAAACCAACTCTTCGTTGCATTGATTTTTTTTTTTGTTTTTTTTTTTTTTTGTTTTTTGTTTTTTGGTATTGTTTTCCTGGTTTCTATTTTGTTGATTTCAGCCCTCAAGTTGATTATTTCCTGGTGTCTACCCCTACAGGGTGAATTCGCTTCTCTCTGTTCTAAGGCTTTCAGTTGGGCTGTTAATTCTCTTGTGTGACTATCCTCTGTTTTCTTCATATGGGCACTTAATGCAATGAACTTCACTCGTAGCACTGCTTTCAAGTTGTCCCATAAGTTCGGGTATGTTGTGTCCTCATTCTTGTTGATTAGAAAGTCCTTAATTTCTTTATTTCTTTTTTGGCCCAGGAGTGGTGCAATTGCACATTGTTCAGTTTCCATGAGTTTGCAGGTTTTCTGCTATTTGTGTTGTTGTTGACTTCTAATTTTAAAGCATGGTGGTCCGATAAGATACAGGGGACTATTCCTATTCTCTTGTATCTGTTGAGGTTTATTATGCCACCTAGTTTGTGGTCGATTTTAGAGAAGGTTCCATGTGGAGCAGAGAAGAAGGTATATTCTTTTGTCTTTGGATGGAATGTTCTATAGATGTCTTAACCCCAGTTGAGACATAACTTCTGTTAGTTCTTTTGTTTCTTTGTTGAGTTTCTGATTTGTGGTCCTGTCTAGTGTTGAGAGTGGTGTATTGAAGTCTCCCACTCTAACTGTGTGAGGTTTTATATGAGCTTTGAGTTTTTGTAGTGTTTCTTTTACGAATGTGGGTGACTTTGTATTGGGGGCATAGATGTTCAGAACTGAGACTTTTTGTTGATGGATTTCTCCTGTGATGAATATGAAATGACCGTCTTCATGTCTTTTGATTAATTTTGGTTTGAAGTCTAACTTGTTAGATATTAGGATAGCCACGCCTGCTTGCTTCTTGGTTCCATTTGATTGGAAAATCTTTTCCCAACCCTTTACCCTGAGGTAATGTCTATCTTTGAAGCTTAGATGTGTTTCTTGTATGCAGCAGAATGATGTATTCTGTCTTCATATCCATTCTGTTAGCCTGTGTCTTTTTATAGGTGAGTTAAGACCATTAATGTTGAGGGTGACTAAGGACCATTGATTGATGATGCTTGTTTGATTTAGGTTTGTTGTTGGCAGTGGTGTTGTGAATATATTAGTTCTGCTTTACCCTTGTTTTGTCATTTAATATCTTGTTTTCTCCATCTATAGTGATTGAGAGTTTTTCTGGATATAGTAGCCTAGGCTGGCATCCGTGCTCTCTTAATACTTTAGAACATCTATCCAGGACCTTCTGGCCTTGAGGGTTTCCATGGAGAAGTCAGGTGTAATTTTGATAGGTCTGCCTTTATATGTTACCTGTCCTTTTTTCCTTCTCTGCTCTTAATATTCTTTCTATATTATGTATGCTAGGTGTTTTGATTATTATTTGTCGAGGGGTCTTTTTTCTTTGGTCCAGCCTATTTGGGGTTCAGTATGCTTCCTGTACTTTTATGGGCTTGTTCTTCTTCAGATTTGGAAAGTTTTCCTTGATGATTTTGTTGAATATGTTTTCGGCACCTCTGAGCTGGGCTTCCTCAACTTCCTTTTGCCTATTATTCTTAGGTTTGGCCTTTTCATGGTGCCCCACATTTCCTGGATGTTTTGTGTTAAGGATTTGTTGGATTTATGATTTTCTTTGGTCGATGAATCTTCTTGTAGTTTATCTTCTGCGCCTGAGATTCTCTCTTCCATCTCTTGTATTCTGTTGGTTATGCTTGTGTCTGTAGTTCCTGATGTTTTTGCCCAGTTTTTCTATTTCCAGCATTCCTTCAGTTTGTGTTGCCTTTGTTTTCTCTATTTCAGTTTTCAAGTCTTGAATCATTTCCTTCATCTGCTTAATTGTTTTTTCTCGGCTTTCTGTACTTTCCTTAAGGAATTTGTTCATTTCTTCCACTTTTTTGTTTGTTTTTTCCTCCATTTCTTTAAGGGATTTTCTCACATCTTCTTAGAGGGCCTCTATCATTTTTATGATGGTAATTTTTAAGTCGTTCCCTTCTGCTTCCTCTGCTTTGTTGTTGTGTTCTGTTCTAGTTGGTGTAGATTCCCTAGATTCTGGTGGTGTCATGTTTGTTTATCTGATGTTAGGTGTTCTCTTGTATTGCCTTCTTCCTATAGCTTCTTCCAGTAGATGTTGGTGGGGTCTCCCCCTCTCTCTATGGTACTTCCCCGGTGGGCTTATGTGGGTCTGAGATTCAATATCTGTAGCTCTGTGGGGTCCAAGCTCTCTAGGAGGTTTCTCCGCAGACAGGGATCCAGGGATGAGGTCAAGGATGAGGATCCAGAAGAAGATGCCAGCAGGAACTCACAGTGGTCCCGCATAGATAGTCCTCCAGCAGAGGACTGGAGGTGGGGTCAGAGACCAAGCAGGTGGAAATTACGCGTGGTCCCGCGTGAATAGGCAGGTCTCTTTTTGTTCAGAGTTGCTTCTAGAAGTCTCCAAAGTAGGGTGGACTGTTGGCTCCACCCTCTGTCCCAGTGCTCAACCAGAGCGGCAGGACCATGGGTAGGGTAGGGCACAGGGTGGGGGGGTAGGCTCGTGGTGGGATGGGTGGGGGTGTATCAGAGCTCCAAGGGTGCTCTCGATGGGGACAGGAGACAGGAGGAGCAGGATCAGGGGCCAACCCAGGGAGTTCGGGGTGGGGGAAGAGGTTGTAGGGGACAGGCAGCCCCGATTGGGCCCAGACTCACCTCTGGCCAATAACTGGCAGAAGAAGACAAAGGCTGAGCTGAAACTTGGGAAGGTTTTGCAGGATAGTCGGATCTCACTGGAAACTGGAACTCTCCAACTGAGGCCTCTTTCTTTAGCAGAGGCCCAGATTTGGGGGTCAAGGATCTTGCAGGCAGGAGCTCAGAGTGGACCCGCAGAGATAGGCGGATCTCTGGGAGGCTAACCTGCATGTCTTAATTTCTTTAATTTTCCAAGTTAGTAGCTTTTCTTTAACTTTCTTTTTATTCTATGTGTCTTTTGTATCGTGTATCTTGATTCCATTTATTTCTGGGTCTCTTCAAATCTTCCCCATCTCCCCTAACCCCCCAAGTAAAACAATGGTCATGCGTTGGTGGGTGGTGGGGAGGAGGGCATCTCTCCTGCCCATGCAGCCAGGTGAGTGATAGGGACAGCTCTCCCTTGCTCACCTCGGGGGCTGGGTCACCCTTACCTCTGACCACCTGGCAGCTCTCCGTAGCTGAGGGGCAGGGCCCACTTTCCTAAGTGCAGCAGCTGGTAAGGCTTTGGGCTGTAAGTGGTGAGAGGTAAGTCAGGCAAGTTAGTAGCCTATTATAAAATTAGGACTTTAAGTTGTAGCCCTGTTAAGTCTGAGCCTTAAAAACTGAAGGTTTAACTGAAGATCCTTTAGCATCAAGATTAACTTGAAACCACGAATACAGTTCACAGAGAGACCAGACCCTTTCGTGATCCTTTCAGAGAGTAACTTTACAGAATATCACAATTTCTTATACGATCAGTATCTAAATAGCTAAAGTGTAACAAAATTAGAAAGACAAAGAGGCTAGACACATAGCCTCAAACCAGTTTCTGTCAGCCTGAATGATCCTTAGGGATTCATAAGCCAGATATCATTCACCAATCCTATGTTGATCCTTACCTAGTGTTTTAGAAGCCTGGTGTTGAACAGTTAGCAAGGTTGTAAGTTTTTCAGCATACATCCCAAGTCAGCTTCTGTAACCTAAGTATACCTATGTAACCTTAGGCATTTAAAAACCGTAATCAAACATTTTATCCATCAAACACATGTTGTTCCTTAGCTAACACTTTTATTCCCAGGACAAGAATCATCATCCAAAATACCCTGGAGACTTGCTGCTGCCTCCTCAGTCTATAAAGAAGATGCTATAAGCAGACTCAAGAGGACCAACAAGCTTGCCGTGTGCTGCCCAATAGCACGTCGTCTTCTTGTTCACGGAAGTGAATGTACATGGCATGTGCTCTCTTTTACCTTACTAAAGACAGATGTCCGCCTCATGGCTGCTTCCGTCCTGATGAGGTCATCAGACAAGATGGCAGCCACCTGGTGGCTAATTTACCACAAGATGAGCTCATTGACACACACCCATTTTTCTTTAAAACAGCCCTCTTTTTTCCTAAACAAGTTGAATCTAAGTTACATATAAAGTATGTTGTAGCAAATTAAGATTACCTATGTATAGAATTTTTAGCTATTAACTTTTTGTTAAAAGTTTGAAGCTGTTTTTGCTAAAGACTTTATAAAGGATTTAAAACCACACCCAATGAATGGACAAACCCTGAGATAGAGTTTACACAATAGTCTTACAAATCTTGACATAAAGTTTGTATTTTATCAAAGGTTTAGAGGTGTAAGGGAAAACAGCAATTTAGAGTTAATAAAGCCAAGACAAGGCAGATTGGGAATAGTTCACTTTTCAAAGCTTAATACTCATGGCGGCTTCCCTGGGTTCTTCTGTTTTGCTTTCTTTCCTCCTGTCTGAGTCCAGGACAGAGATTCTGGAGGAAACTTCTCAACAGGCTTTCTGTGGTCTTAGGCCTGAATGCAGTGGTCAGAGATGAAGTAGAGAGCAGACAGTTTAGAGGGACATTTGGGGGCTTTGATTGTGAGGCGAGCTGTTACAATGTGCATGGATTTGGAAATTGAGTGCACCATCACTGTCCACTGAGCTGTATGAGGCAGAGCGGTTTGCAGTGAGACAGGCAGCCTTAATGGAGCCTCTGAGTCTGAGGAGGAAGAGAGGTTAGAGAAGGCAGGAATATGGCCACTGGGAAGACCCCACGCTGAGAGCCAGGAGAGATGGACTTAGGAAAAAAGGTCACTAACAGGAACTCCACCAGAGGGAGGAGTCCAGTATCTTAGGGCCCAGGAGGGTGTAGAGAAGTTCCTGATGTGCCTGCTAACGAGAGGGACAGGGGCAGTCACAGGGAAAGGTGAGGAGGCTCTGGGAGGAAGCTGAGAGCAGCCAAGCAGAGATGACAAGCATGAGGGACAGAGCAAGCTCCAGGGGCACGCTGGTGACAAGAACTTCAACCCAGGGTGTCCCAAAGCAGACCCAGAGACTTATCAGAGAGGAATGCCCCAAATCACAAAGGAGAGGTGTCCCATTTGATGTGATAGTGTCCAATAGGGCAAGAGGAGCCACTTGATTCATGACACGACTTTTGTAGCAGTAGTAGGTTCCAGAAGCTGACAGAGACAAGAGCAGGCAGCTGCAAGGTGACACTTGCCAGACAGAGGACCAGGATGGAGACAGGGCCTTTCCATGTGATGGGTGCCCGAGCCAGCAGAAACAAACAACAACTTGGTTGTTGGGGGGGGGGCCTTGGAAAGGGGACCATTTGTGTTTCTCCTGTTTTTGGCACCAGATGGCAACATGACCATGTTATAGTAGGTTCAGGTTTTGTTCTCAGTCAGGGGCATCTGGGAGAGTCCAGAGAGAGAAGTAGCCTGAACATGGCCGGAAGACTGGACCTAGAGAGAGCAGAGCAGAGCAAAGGGGGAGCGCACACAAGACAGACAGCGAGAAGGGATGGACAGACAGCGAGAAGGGACAGACAGACAGACAGCGAGAATGGATGGACAGACAGACAGCGAGAATGGATGGACAGACAGACAGCGAGAAGGGACAGACAGACAGTGAGAAGGGACAGACAGAGCGAGCGAGAAGGGACGGATGGACAGCGAGAAGGCGAGAAGGGACGGACGGACAGTGAGAAGGGACAGAGAGCAAGCGAGAAGGGACGGACCGGACGGACAGACAGCGAGAAGGGACAGAGAGCGAGCGAGAAGGGACAGACAGACAGTGAGAAGGGACGGACGGACAGCGAGAAGGGACTGCAAGGTTGTCAGGGGTAGCTGGGGGGCGAAGTCCATGAGTTCGGTGAGTTTAGGGTTAACCAGGGAAAGGGGGACAGGGTAGAGGAAAGGCCTTTTGAAAAGCCATGTGGACATCTATACTGTAGAAGCTTCCCAAAACATATGCATATGCAAAATGGACCTAAGTGGGGTCCCCGGGTAATGAGGGAGACCACTTCCTTATTTTCATGATGGGTGGACAAAGGGCTTGGAGGTGGAGTGCGGCCTGCTGAACAAACCCCAAGCGGGGTGGCTCTGAAATTTGCATTACATGCCTCAGTCCCCAGATCGGCTCAGGGGAGTGAAGTACGGCTCTTGCTTGCCACTTCTAGGTGACCTGAGGGTTATCCTCTCTTCAGGGCCTGCCACAGGCTTTCTTTGAATCCCTGAGAAACAGAATTCGGAGAAGCCAGCAGCCCCTGCCCTGTCACAACACCATGCCTCACACATTTGCTAGCCTCGCACTTTCTTTCTTACACCTCGGTATTTTTTCTAATGGTTGATTTTTATGTGCATTGGTGTTTTGCCTGCATGTATGTCAGTGTGAGTGTGTCAGATCCCTGGAACTGCAGTTACCACACTCAGTTATGAGCAGCCACGTGGGTGTTGCAGAACTCGGAGCCCAGAAGCTGATGGCATCCCAGACTTCAGCCGGCTGTGGCCTGAGGGCCGAGCACACCGTCTAAGACAGGTGCACAGCTCCTGCCCTCTGAGCTATGTGGTGACAACCAGGTGTAATCACACCTGCCACAGGACTGGTGATTCAAGCATCCCGCCCCAAACGGACCGGGAAAGGAGGCTCCAGAGACACCCTCCCCAGTGTCCCTCTTAACTGGGAGAGGGCCTGGGGGACATAGCCCTGGCATCTCCGGGGTGACTGGGGCAGGCAGGCAGGGCTGACAGACACCAGGTTCCCCGGGCCTCTGCTGTGCTGTGTTCCTGCTGGAGCAGTGGGCTTTCTGTCCCATCATTACTGCCTGGGTCCCATTCTCATCTGTTGAGTGCTACAGCTCGCTGGTTAGACTGCACGTTCCAAACTGGAGACCCATCTGTTCACGATGACTGCCGACTTGGATATGAATACACGCAGCAGGGGAGGGAAGGCTGGGAGAGACTGCGGCCTCAGGACAGCTCAGAGATGAGCCCTGCTGGTTTGGGCATGGGAGAAAGATACCACTACTTAACCACCCTTCCCCAGAGCTTAACCCTCTACCAGTTACTCTGCTGTGATAGAACTGGGGCCCTGGGGGTGTAAGGCCACCGGCCACATGGAGCAGACAGGGACAAGGCCTTGTTCACAATGGGCTAATTGGAGCACAGGGAGGGTATGGACGCAGGGCTTGGCTTGGGAAGCTGAGTGGGCACGTATTAAGGTAGGAACAAGGAGGCAGGAGCTGGCTCTGCCATGTTGGGCCATGGACACCGAGGGAGGGAAGGCTGTGGTGAATGCCCGTCTCTCCATGGTGGTCTTAACTGGTTGCAGCTCTGTGGTGGGAGATGTCACTATTGCAGCCCCATCCCCTCGGTTTTTGGCTCAGTTTTGAGTTTTTCTAGACAGTGTTCCTCTTTGTAACAAGCGGCCCTGGCTGTTCTCAAACTTGCTTTGAACTCAGAGATCCTGCTGCCTCTGCCTCCAGAGCGCTGTGAATGAAGGTGTATACCACTACCACCAGCTCCCCTCAGTTTTCTTAAGTACAGCCACTGGGTCCCCATGGCCACTGGTGTGAGTGTGTCCCACCGAGTGTCACTGAGTGTTTGCTGGAGTCCTCAGTGGAGCACCCTTACAGCAAGGGCTGGTGGAGACCTCTGAAGCTACCCTGCATTTCCTGAGCTCACCGTTCACGACAGGGTCAGGTGGCTGACCTGACCCACACTCCCGCCCCTCCTCCAGGCCTTCATCCGGTGTCCCTTCATCTTTGGGTGTCTGTCCTGCTCCTCCTGGAGTTTCAAGAGGACTGTTTGTCTCTTCAGCACAGAGGCAGCTTCCTCTTTGAGGGTGTTTAGTCATATCTCTGTAGACACAAATAAGATGTGGAGGGAGCCCTCTACGAAATGATCCTGTCTGTCCCCAAGTCCATCTTACAACATGTATTCAGACTCGAGGTTGGCTGGCAAATTCCAGAGTCAAAGTGTTCCACTTGGGAGTGCCAGAAGCAACTCCACAGGGACCAGCTGGCAAATGAGGAGACCTAGTCCCAAAACTCACATATAGAGGTGCTGCCCCGGCTTTGGATGGTTCCTGTGTCCTGCGTCCTGTGTAGGGGAACCCCTGCCTTGCCCAACAGCTTCACACGGTGTTACCTTGGCTCCCCGCCCCCCTTGGCTTCTCCTTTCCAACCAAGATCTTCCTAGAATCAGGAAGAATGGAGCTGCAAGAGAAAGCTCAGCAGGAAAGGAGCCAGGGTGTCCCCAAGGTGGAGTGTCCTTCAAACCTGATCCTCTGAGTGATGCTCTGGGGCAGAGAGCTGAGTGAGGTAGGAAGAAGTTCCTGGAACATTGGTCAGATGGGGAGGGCTAGGGACTTCTGGTACACACGTGACCACTATTAGCCTGGAGAACTTTGGGTTGAGTAAGCTAGTTCCTGTACCTCTGTGATGGCTCTTGGCTGCTGGGACATTCTCTGATCACTGGCTGGCTGCTGGGATGGGCCTAAGCATACAGCAAGCGCGGCTCACTTGCTGGTGCCCTGGCTTCATCTAAACTACCCCCCCCACGTGTCATTTAAGATGTTAAGTGCTCCGATCACCTCCTTCCCTGTGACCCTGTGCTGCAGGAAACCGACATGGCTGACATGGGGAGGGAATGGCAAGCTGCACTGGAACAATGGCTGAGCAGGGCCGCCTCAGGGTGGGACTCCACATCAAGGGGCCTCTGGAGTCCACACTGTCCATGGGAGTGTGGACTTCTTCCCTCAGTGGCACTTCCAGAGCCACATCATCCCTGGAATGGCTCTGTCACCCACTCAGACTGTGCTTCAAGCGTCTTAGCCCGTGTAACCTTCGCTGGGCAGACACGTGAAGGCCGGCACTGGTGGTATCTTGCAGGTAAGGGAGCAACCTCAGGAGGCTTCTATGGCCACGTTGCAAAGGAAGAAAAGCAGGTGTGGCTGAGCCATGTGTAGCGCCAGCCCTACCTGGCCAGGCACTACCTCACCTCAGAGCCAGGTTCTTGGAAGAAGTGGACGTTTGGCCAGTTCACAATGGTCACTACCAAAGGAGGAGTCATTCCCTACACCAGTCTGAGCTCCAGCATGAAGGCTCCGGAGGACACCAGTGATGCTGCCAAGGCTCCATTAACTACACAAACCCAACCTCAAGAATAGGACTACACCTTCCACCCCAATATGACCATGATGCTGAAAATATGAACTGGTATTTCTTATGAGACAGAAAAAGGCTTTGAGCCTAGCATGGCAGAAGTCATCTGACTGGTGAAAAGGCTTGGCAGTTCTCCGCAGCTTCTTTTCCAGGCTCCCATTTCCCAGCAGCTCCTGCTCTGGATAAAGGCAGGGGCCAGGGCCATGTCCCCAGGGGAAAGATGGAACTAGCTGATGCAGAGTCACAGGTGCTCCCCACTTTACCCTTGGGTGGCCACTGGGAGGGCTTTCACACGACAAAAAGCAAACTGCACCAGCAATGACATGCTCTGGCTAGGATACTTCTTGCATTTGCCCAGCTCCTCTGACACTAAAGGCAGCCCTGGCACGCTTGTCCAGCACAGCTAACCCTGTGCGGAGATCCAACCCTGCAAGGAGGCAGGTCACAGGGAGCTGGCTGTGTTCAGGAGTTACATCCACTTGGCAGTATGGTCATTTCTTTTCAAGCTGCAGTTAGTGCAGGTCATCTTTTGCAAACTGAGCCAGGGAGGCCCCATGACCTTGGCACACCCGTAAGACAAGGCCAGTCTGTGACCCTCTGTGTAGCACATAGGCACGTCTTAACTCCCAATTCCAATCTGATCAGAGAGGACTGCATGAAACACAGACTTGTGCAAAAGAGTAGACAATGGGACTTAGTCTAAGCTTGGCATATATATATATATATATATATAAAACTGTATTTAGCTGCTATGATCAAAATGTGAGCAATTAAAACTGATGATCACCATGTGGTTAAAGAAAAAGTTCTCTATGTCCAGGGTTTTACAGTGTGAATTAGACAGAAATACCTGATACAGTAACAGGGAAGGAATGCACTCTGCACCAGCAATGTAGGCAACAGAAAGAGAAGCAATGTTCAACAAGGAAGAATGATCACTTAGAGAAGACAGCACTTTCCAGTCCTGTTTCTTCCGAGCAGAAAGCGGGCTGACTGGGGACCACAGGGACATCTGTGTGAACCCAGGGGCACTCATGTGGCATCCACACAAGCACAGGATGGGGGGGCACGGGCAGGGTGAGTACGGGCAGGGTGAGTACGGGCAGGGTGGGTAGGTTAAGGACTATGAAATGCCCATCAAATGGCAAGGAATCAGTTTGCCAGCTTCTTGGCCCCGTGGATAGCCAGTGCCGTTCAGCTATGACCTGTGTTCTCAAAGCAAAGGGAATGTTGGGAACAGTGCCTCAGCTGGGACAGACATGACCAGCACTGTCGCAGGCCTGGAGGGATGAGTTGATACTTCCTACCTTAGGTCTAAGGGTACTGATGCCTTCTTAAGTCAGGCCTTCTGTGAATTTGCTCATGGCAACCTTCCCTTGGGGGATGGACACGCATCGTGTGGTGGCCCTGGTTCTTACTGAGTGTCTTCATGGGACACAGAACTAATCCTCCTCAAAGTGCCGGGAGGACTTGTCATAAGGCCCCGCTGAGCCTTGCCACCGAGAGCCATCAGCCCTGCTGTCTAGTGCAGCTAAGGACAAACCCGCATAGTGGATGGCTTGAGTGTCCTCGTTTTCCCAGATGGAGCAAGCATCATGGCATTAACATATTTGTCTGCAGAGAAAGACGGTGCCATGAAGGGGAGGGTCACTGCTCGGGACTCTGCTGCCCTGAGGAGAGGGGCAGAGGGCAGATGTAACGGGCGGCATCTGCCAACAATGCCCGCTGTTTCTAGCAGAGTGCCTGCTTGGCACAGAAAGCCCTTGACCTTGCAGGAAAGACGTGTTGTGCCCGATACCGCTCTGTACCCTGCCAGCAGAGGAGGGGAGGTGTCACACCTACACCAGCCCAGGTGGAGCAGGGGACAGGCAGACCCCTCCTTGCAGCCTGAGTGCCCAGAGTGGGAAAGGGTTGAGTAGGAGCCCTGTATCCTCTGGGACCTGGAATGTTCTTTAGGGGTGGGGGTCTGGGCCTGGGTGGTATGAATGTGGCTTTCTCCTCATTGAACAGGCCACCTTAAGTTAGGGCTGCCTCCCTTCCTGGCTGTGGAGATTGTAGAAGGTGAAATGCAGCTGTTCTGGGAGGATCATGTCAGAGCAGGATCTGGGTCCTAATTTGAGACCTTGCTTCTAAAGTTCACCTGCCTCCAGCTAGGAGTGAGGCTGGCTGCCAGATTTCCAGTCTCCTGCAACTCTCCTAAGTGTGACCTACAGAGCTGCTGTGGCGGAGGAGATGGAAGACAGGTGGCTCAGTTGTGTCTGGTCTCTCTGACAGTGGGTGTGTCTGACCTAGCTCTAAGTCAGAGCAAGGGTCCCAGGTCAGGTGACCTGGACATCGTGCACTGAAAGAAAAGGCCTCTTTCCAAAGGGTTCCAACGGTTGTGCCAACGCCAAATGCATGCCGGGAAAGAAACACTGGTTCAACAGGGCCTCCACTGGTGGAGACCCATGTTCAGATGTCCAAGGGGCTCACGATAGTGAAGCCAGAGTCCTTGCTGCTGTCATCATCAGGGCTAGAGCTGGGGTTGCTGGAGGAGGCTGAGGCTGGGCCCATCAACGGGTCTGAGAATACCAGTGGGGAGCAGGCTGGAACCCTGCTTTTCCCACATGTGCTTCTGATGGTGAGAAGGGGTTGGGACTGGCCTGCGAAGGGCCCCTTGGCACTGCGTCCCTCGTCGTCTTTGGAAACCAGGATGAAGTCATCTGAGGTCCCTCCGCCCGTGCACCCTGGCATCGCTGAAGAGGCCTGTGAAGTAAAGTCAGAGAAGGATGATGACCACAGCAAGGGCAACACGGTACAGAGGCCTGGGGGCCACCCCACCCTGAACCCCATTTGGAAAGGTGGGCCCTGAAGCCCAGGCATGTAGCTGTGCAGAGCCAGCAAAGCCTTGCCTCCCACGAGATGGAATTCAAGCTCCTGCTTGACAAGCTGCAAGGAAAGGCCATATCCACACTGTAGGAGGGCCAGGCCCAGGATTCTGCCACCAGACCATAGCTGCCACCCTGGTACCAGCCTCACATGAGCTCCTTGTAAGCTTAAGCCTCACATCTACGAGACAGGGAGGCTATGTCTCCTACTCTGCGGCCACAGTATGGTGGGGTGGTGTGTGCAGATGCACAAGGCCAGCATTTGAATGTGACCTACATCTGGAGCCATCTTACTATCTCGCACTTAGCTAATCTTGTGTGCACATGTGTGGGTATCCTGGAGTAATGGCGGTAACTGGTAGGTACCAGCAATAACTAGTAAATCAAGAAAAATAGGAAAAATCAAGAAAAGCAAAGTTAGAGGAAAACACATAGCACCGACTTAGACCACAATTATTTTCACGTTTACAAAATGTTAAGTGTATTTTTCTTGTTTTAGCTGACAGACACTGATATCTATGGACACATGTAAAGGTTTGGGGTTAGCTGGATGTGTTAGCTTACACTTTTACTCCAAGCACTTGGAAAGTAGCTTGATCTACATAGTGAGACCCTGTATAGGAAAAACAAAGTTGGCTGTCAAAGTTATAATCTTGCCAAGACCATCCAGTGCCATGTGAGGGGACATGTTACCTCAGTGTGCACTACATGCTGATGTAGGGTCTGCACCTGCCTCCTCTGCCCTGAGGAAGGGACTGCTCCCTTAGAGGATGGCCAGAGGATAAGCCTGTCAGCTTCTTGCAGAAGAAGATGAATACAAGGCCACGGGGCTCCCTTTAGTGCAAACCAGATTTCCACGAGGAGCCTGGGTTGATTGCAGAAAAATGCATGTCTACTCATGCATGCATCTGAGGCATGAAGTCCAGGAAATAATGCAACATCAAAGGGTAGCAGAACAAGCGAGTCTCTAACCTGTGGAGCGGGTCAAATGTCTGAACCACTCATTTCCAGATGTCAGGTTAACAGAAAACTCCTCTTCAGCAAAGCGTGAATTCACAGGTTCCCAGGGCTTATGGAACCGAGCTCATGGCGCTCCGTAAGTGCCAGGAGGCCCGCAGACTCTCCCTGAAGACTCACTACCTTAAGTCAAGCCTAACCTCTAGGTACAAGACAAAGCAGGACCAGCTCTTAGCACCACAGTGCCTTCCAGAGTATGTCACAGCAAAGTAGGAGCTGGCTTCAGGGACAGTGAGTCCACAGCTTGAATGCGGTCTGTGCCTGAGCAGCTTCGCAGGTAAGCAGCTTCACAGGCAGCATTTAGGAGCCCCTTGTGGATCTTGTACAGTTAAGGTAAGGGAGCAGGGCTTTTCAGCAATCAGAGAAGCTGTGCAGGTCGTGTGTCCTGTAGTTCCTAACCCTATGAACTTTCCTGGGACAGAAAGTGCTCCACAGTTCTGGATTTAAAAGACACTTTCTTTTTGCATCCTGCTGGGTTCTGGGCCCTGGGAATTTTTTATTTTAAATGAGCAGACAGACACAACAAAAAACTAGACAGTGCTTCCACAGGGATTTAAGAACTCCAGTACTGTTTTTATAGAGAAATCCTAGGCAAAGACTTGAGGAGAATTAGAACTTTGCCACAATATGTAGATGGTAATGTCCTAACAGCAAGCTGTCTATAGGGATTCAGATAAAACATCTGGAAAGGGTTAACGGTCTCTAGGAAAAAGTGCAAGGACAAAGCCTGAGCTCAGACAAGCACTGGCATGGGTCAGTCAGCCTCCCGAAGACCCGGCAGTGGGGAGAACCCTGGGCATGGCTGGGTCCACTCACTGCGGATTTCTCAAATGGTCGTTACTCACAAACTCCCACATATGATAAGTTGCTGGGAAAAGACACTGACTTCTTTTAATGGGACAGACAGTATAATCAAGTTTTATGGAGCTTAAGGAGTTGAACAGCATTGCTTTAGGTCTGCCAGACCTAAATATGTAATTTGTTGTGCAGTCATGAAAAGGCAAGTGGTCACTCAGATGCTCTGTCCTCTACAAGAGTGTAAGCCATTATATATCGTGTCCCAACGGTGGACATCATCCCTAATCAAAGGTCAAAAGTAAAAGAACAACAGCAACAAAACCTTGACTCTGGGCGGCCACTGACAGTGAGTACTGCTGGCTGTCAGACGGCACAGTGCCAGGCTCAGTTGCTAGATGGGTGCAGCACTAACACCACGGCAGATATGTAGCTCAGTTATGCTCCTCCCTGGATCGTAAGCAGTATCAGAGCATGCAGAACTCTCTTCAGAGGAGGCCCTCACTGAATGCTGAAGCGGCACCCTGAGTGAAGGAACAGGTCCGTGGCTAAGAGTTCTCTCCAGACACTTGACCTGATCTCATGCGAGCTCTGAACTCTGGACTAACAACTGGGGAGTCTGCATGGACCGACTTAGGCCCTCTGCATATGGGTGACAAGTTGTGTAGCTTGGACAGTTTTGGGGGGCCCCTAGGAGTGGGACCAGGATCTGTCCCTAGTTCATGAGCTGGCATTTTGAAACCTATTCCTTATGGTGGGATGCCTTACTCAGCCTTGATGAGGGGTGGGGGTTGGTCCGGCCTCAACTTGACATGCCAGGCTTTGTTGACTCCCCATGGGAGAGCTTACTCTTTCTGAGGAGTGAATGGGATGAGGGGGTAGAAAGGAGGTGGGGGCAGGAGGGAGGGGAAACTGTGTTTGGTATGTGAAATAAATGAAATAATAAAACATCCATGAAGCGTTCTATCTAGGTTGAGTATGCAGTGGTCTCTTTCCACAGGTCACTGAAACAATAATGCTTGTCCTTGAGAACTTCAGCTTTTCAAAGGGCCCAAGAAATAGCCCTGAGTTGGGCACTGGAATTAGGAAAAGGAAAATTGCCCATATAGATTCCAGCTTTGTCTTCTTTGTGATCCATGCAACAGTCTGGAAACACAGGCTTCTATGTCAGCAATAGGACATTAAGTAAGAAAAAGGGGCCCTGGAACTCTTCAAGGCAGTAAACGTCCCTGAGGAGGTGCTGTAGGGGACACCCGAGGAGAGACTGTGACAAAGGACATAGCACAGCCGGTACTACGGCCACTTCTGTGGCCTTGGCCTTGTCATAAAGAATCTGCAGCCACCTTTGATCCCTGATCCCAGACTTTGAGAGCACAGGTAAAGTCACAGAACAAACTGCAAATAAACGACATTCAAAAAGTCCACAGCTGTGTCCCATGGTGAGGGTGGTGCAGGCCAGGGAGGACTGGCAAGTGGGCTGCTCAGTCAAGGAGGCTTAAGTGTCTGCTGGCTTCTGTGAGGACTCTTATAGGAGGGTGGGCGCCTCCCTCCGCACAACAGAGAGAGCAGGAGAGGCCACAGGAAGACTAGAGGGCAGCAACTCAGGCTTAAGGACCACCTTATCCTGTACTTGCTTCTGTTTTAGAGACAGTGGCTGGAGTTTCCCAGTGCAGCATGGGGACCTGAGTTACTCAAGATTAGAGGGCCAGCTGTGGCTGTACACTCACCCTTCACAGGGGTCTGAAACACAGCCCCCTTAGAGATGCTACATGGACCGCCTTTCCCAAGGACCCTAGTTTGAGCTAATCTAGGAAACCTGGCGCTGAAATTCAGTTCAACGAAACATCTGTTGGGGACCTGTGCACTCTGACTGGACACCTCCCCAAGGGCATACACACATTTAAGCAGATGGGTGGAGGAAGGGGAGGGGCTTGACTGCTTGGGACGTGACTCCTCCCATGTGTGCTCCAATTCTCATGTTGCCCCTAGGAAACATTCAGGGGCATCTCTGTTGTAGTCACTGGCTTTGCACTTACTGAGGGGCCAACACACTTAGTTCTCCTACAGGTTCTTACAACTATGAAAACCGGCAAGGCCGGGCCACCACAGTGGAGACATTTTAAGTGAACCAAATGGTTGGTGTCCCCCAAAGATTTCTGTCCTGCAGTATTTTTACACAGTCAACTAAAAAAAAAAATCATTTTAATTTCAAAACTGCCATTTAAAAGTAGTTGATGAGGCTATGTGCACCAATGTTTACATCTGTGCAGGGAAGGGATAGTTAGAGAGACTTATCAAACTAAAATGCCAGTGTTGCATTTATGTGGGTAAAATGCATCCACACAGCTCTATGACCATAAAAAAGCAAGCAAACAAACAAACATTACACGTCAACTAGAGTTCTGCCATCTGGAGGAAAATCCTTAAAACTGAAAATAAAAACTCCCATTCCAAAGCAGGGATTTTGCTAGGGCTTACTTCTTGAGGGTGTACTTCCTAAGCTGACTTGTAAGAAATGTCATGGGAACACTAGTCCTGACAGTACATGCCTATGGTCCCAGCACTCGGGAGGGAGCATGAGGCAGGAGGACCTGGTGTTTGTGGCTGGCCTAGGCTACACAGTGCCACCCCGTGTCAGCAGCCACACAAAATCATCAGAACTTTAAGCTACAGGTGGCAGGCACTCATCAGATGGCTCAGTGGGCAAAGGTGTGTGACAGCAGTCTTAATTTGATTGCTTGGAATCACACAGTGGGAGAGAGCCAACGCTAGGAAGCTGCCTTTGGTCTTCATATTTATGTTACAAAATAAATAAGCAATAAAATTAAAAATTAAATATAAGTTGGGCACAGCTGTTTTTTGTTTTTGTTAGCTGCCAATGCACAGTAAGCTGCTTGGAGTAGCTACAGGGTTCCACAGGGGTGCAGGGCTCCTGATCAGTCAGCCTTCGTCCTTTCTTGTTCTGTTAGACGAGGAAGTCCCGAGCCCCCTCTAGGCAGAAGAGTTGTTACAACGATTCACACAGGGTGCTGGCACCTGACCCAACCTCAGAATGCTCCATGGATGGAGAGAGTTGTCAAAAAATAAAACAAACCAACACAGAAAGAAAACTCAAATGTCACAGAGAACCGTACATGGCGGTAATTCCACAGGATGTCCTCTGCCCTTGCCTTAGCAGGCAGTAAATACCCCATGAAGTCAGGGCATGATTTTGGCAAAAAGAGATCTAACCAAGAGAAATTTACTCCCAGTGTTAGTGGACTGGGAGAGTGGCTGCTAGGAATGTAGCGTGCCACCTGTGTAACAGTACACAGTGCTCAGGGCTCAGGCCTTACTCTCTCACAACTGAAGTACTTTGACAGGACTGCCTTGTTCAGAACGTGGAAGAACTCAGGTTAACTTCAGGAAAGCCCACTGTCATGCGTGTTCATCAAAGCTCCTGTACCTGCTTGGAGGCCCCAGGAGCTTGGCTGCTTTGGTCCTGGCCACTGGAGCAGTAGTGGTCATCGGCGATGTTTATCTGCTCATTCCCTTCAGCCTCCAGCTGGCTTTGGTTGAAGCGCAGGGATCCTTTCAGAATGTCTTTGATCTATTTCAAAGGAGAGGAAAACAATGAAGAGATACATGAGTCCGTGGCTAAATGCTAGGTAAGTATGGCACACATTTGAAGAAGACTTGTCTTTGACCTGTTTTTCCTACAGTAATACCTTTGTTTGTAGCTCTAGTTATCCTCAGTCACTGAACTTCTAGAAAGAATAGGTCCTAAGTTTTAAGCTGTGTGCCAGTCTGAGTAGTATGACAAAAATCTCTTGCCTTCTCTAGCAAGACAGCTTGCAGAGGAGTTAGGATGGGAATCAGCCCGTCATCCTGATTGCCTGTCCTGTGCTCCGCTACCCGGCTCATCAGGTCACCTGTGCCGCTCCGCACAGCTTCCGTCACCCTCACCTTACTTCACCAGGGAGGAGGATGCGTCATTTTACACCATTGTGATTTTGAGAGAGAACACACACGCACACTTTATCATTTTATGTTGTTACAGTCACTATTCTTAGCTGCCGTGTCCAGTTGTAAATCTTAGTTTAGGTCAGTATGTGTAGAGAAAATACAGCACATACACAATGCAGTAAAACCCATGATTTTAAGCATTCATGGAAGGGTCTTGGGATATACCCCATGGATGAAGTGGGGAACATTGTTGTATGAATGCTAACATCTTACTATAAGAAACTGGTAAAAATGTAACTGTTTCAAAGGCATGGATTTAGTAATGGCTGGTTAAAATCTGACCACATTCACAAACAGGTACTTGCTATGCTGATTCTTCAGTAGGAAGCACCATCTGTGTGGCTCCACCCCCGCTGCCTGTTCAGATAATAACATGTCCCTTTGCACTGAGACTACATTTTGCTTAGAACTGTCAGGGTCAGGTAAATCGGGTTCTTGAGGGCCACCAAACGTGGTGTCTATGATCCGTGCTCCATCAGCATCCATGTAATTGCAGACAAATGACCAAACCTGGTGTTGAGGAAAGGCACAAACACAATGGGTCTTTTAGGAAGAGGAAGTAGGGGGCGGGTGATGGGGAGATGGAAAACCATTTGAGCTACAAGCCAGTGAGACAGAGTCCTCGGGAGTAAGGAACGCGAGGAGGCAGCCTCAGAGGGAACTCTTCCTGGGCTGACATCAGGAGAGAGGACAATGGCTCTTATGGTCCTATATGCTGTAAGTGTAAGGCAAGCCCTTCCAGAGCAGGCCCAGTGCTGGCCTGTGAAACACACATGTAGTATCGAGTAGTGCACATACCTGTTTTAATCCTGCCAAGGAAACCAGGATTTGATCTTCTTTTTCCAAATTCTCTTGTAATACCACATCTTGAATATTTACTGAAAATAGAAAAATGACATTTTTATAATAAATGTTCTGTGTACAACTTTCATGTTGCCACACAACTCTGGAAGAGTACAGATGGGAACGTGTGTGTGTGTGTGTGTGTGTGTGTGTGGTAGCACTGTGCCGGGCAAAGCACATCCTACACGCAGGTCTGCCCACCCCTGCATTTCCTTAATGCACCGACAATGACAGGCAGGGTTCCCGTGAGACTTATGCTTTGGCCAGAAATCTAGAGCCCTGTCCCATCTCTGTGAGGAAGAGTTCTCCCTGAGCCCCTTCACCATCCCATAGCTCAGCGGCACTAACCCACTTCCTCCTGCACGACGGAAATTAATAAATAGGTTGTCTCTGGTGACTTGTCAGAATAAATCCTGCAGCCAGTCAATGGACTATTGGCAGTAAGAGGACAACCTCATGACATTGAGACCCTGTCACTGCCCACGGAGCCAGCTGGCTTTAACGCACGGTCTTTAAAAGAGAATGTTTCTGTTCTCTAGGGACCCGAGGACCTAAGGATCCTTCAGATCTGGCCTTAGGGACCAGCCAGACCAGTGGTGACCATTACTGATACAGTGCAGTGTGATGTAGAGGAATACTGTGGGGCAGGAAGACCAATCAGAACACATTTCTTCCACATCCTTCAGCCTTTTAAGTTCTCTGCCTGCCATGGCCTCAGAAAATATCCAACTTACAATTCCCCATACATTATCTTCTTCCCTTGTGACCTACCAGAGGGACACATGGCCATGTGTGCCTCCCCTCTCGTGCCCCTTCTGGCACCCCCTTTTCAGGAAGAGAGACCCAACTCTCACCACCAACCCTATCGACCCCACTCTGAAAGCCCTTAGCTCCCAATCCTAGCAAGGCAGGGCAGACCCCCACTCCCAACCCTTTCTGCTCTCTCTGTCTATTTCATCCATCCCTGCTGTCCATACTGGGCCCCTTCTCTAAGCAGATACTAGGCCTATGCTACTCACTCCTTCCACTCATCCTGCAACCCGTGGACCCAGGCTCTCTAAGAGGCGGCACTGGACCCCAGGGCAGTGCTCGACTCACCCTTGGGACCTGTTCTAGCGACACATGCTTTATGTCTGTCGTCTTAAGCTCTTTCTGCCACCCCATTTTTCAGGTAGGAGGCCTAATTCAAACTGATAATCCCATCCACCTCTGCTCAGCACCCTTATCCCTTCCCATCTCTAGGCAGGGAATCTAGACTCCTTTCTCCAATTGAACCCATGCCATGCAAACCCCACCCTCCCCTGCTACCCACACTTGGCTTCTTTTCTAGCTAGCCAACAGATTCACACTACCAACTCCACCTGTTCTCAAGACCTGAGCACTACTCCTCTCTAGAAAGGTTCACAAGATGTGTACCTGAAACCTCATTAACCCTGTGCCTTGCCAGAGGAACATGTGTGCAGAGTGTCTTCCACCGCTCCCTGCCTCTCCTCTTAGGCAGGGATCCTAGACTTGCCTCACCAACTCCACTGCACCCCCTGAAGAGTGGCTGTGAGAATTGTCAGGATTGACAGACAGTCTCCTGGGCTTAGAGACAACAGTTCACATTGAGAGGGAACCTAAAGCGCCATACAGCTAGCTGGTCAACCCGACAAACCAGGGCCAACAGGAAACAGGTGCAAACACACACTCAACTAAAAAACAGTACTGATGACCTAGGTCCAGATGCCTACCTGCTGTCTTCAACACACAATCATGAAGGACCAAAACAAGACTCTACTAAAAGTTAGTATTCCCATAGTAATGTCCCTTGAGAAAAGCAACTTAGATGATGATACACAAGACAATGAACTCGGAATGGCAATAATAAACATGGTGGAAGAGCTCAAAGAGAATATGAATTTACTAAAATGAAGATCACAAAACCACAAACATTTAATGAAATAATAAAAACAATTCAAGACATGGAAGTAGAATATAATAAAGAAATAGAATCTCTGAAGGCAAGCCAAAATGAAATGAAACCTGAAAAATTCAGGAATCAAAAATCAAACAAACAAAACAAAATTTAGAAGGAACCTTTACCAATAGATTGGGTCAAGCAGGATAGACAATGTCCAGTCCTGAAGGCAGAGGACTTGGCTCACTCAGTCAAAAAAAACAAAAAAGTCAAAACAAAACCAACAACAGCAACAAACAAATAAATTAGAATAAAATGTGCATTATATATTATATATATATATATACATATATATGCATATATATATGCATATATATGTATATATATATATATATATATATGCCAGCCCCATGAATAACATTTACAGCAGAAGGAGACATATTTTAAAGTTCTTAAGAAATGCTTGGTTGTTCGTGAGTGTGCATGCATACGATTGCCTGCAAACACCAGTAGAGGGGGTTGAATCCCCTCGATCTAGAATAAGATGGTTGTGAGTCACTTGATGTGGGTGCCAGAAAGCAAACTCTGGTCCTTGCTAAGAGCAGATGTGCTCTTAGTTGCTGAGGCATCTCTCCAGTCCTCAACATCTTTTGTGTTCTATGATGCTGTGAGCTATAGCATTCTCTGCAAGAACACAGGAAGGCCATTTCCTTTAGATCATAGCATATGACCTTTCCAATGTAGGGCATACCTACATAAAGGCAACCTGTTACTGCATGTGAGGGTCTAAGTCCCGAACAATCTAGTGGAGGCATTTCAGTGTGGAGCCCTTTGCCCTGGACATGAGTTCAGCAGAACAGACAGCCAGCGTACACACTGGAAACAGTCAATGCATGGCCCAGCTCCTCCAAGCCATACAAGTTCAAGCTGCCCACTCACTTGTACATGTGTATGAAATTCAGAGATTTTTAAAAATACCTTGGGCTCAGCCACAGAGATTAATATTGTCAATAGCTTTCAGCTCAACTGTTAGGGTAGAGAGAAGGGGAGTAACTACAGCAACAGGAAAATGAACATGTCAGAAATAGCCTGAAATTGACAGGGAAGGTGTAGATCTAACAAAACACACATTTTCAATTCTAAATCTTTGTGTTTTAATGGAGTTAATACAATTAGGACTCTGACAAAACAAACCCTCCCCCAGAACTGAGCCCCAGAGCAGGAGATGCGCCAGCCTGCCAGCCATTTGAACAAATGTCAGTATCTAACTTTTCTCCAAGATGCTTTTTCTCCATTTGTTCTGCTACCAGTTATAAAACAGCCTTGATTAATACTTGACACTTTAAGTCATTTATTGCTGCACACGTGATGAAAACAGCCTGATAAGGAATTCTCTTGAGATGAATGTTAACATAAAACAGTAATGAACGTGAGCAAGGAACCCTGAGAAAGAACTGGTAACAGGCTTCAGACAGCACTCACAGATACCTTGGCAGCCTGTATCCTACACAGAGCCAAGGCCCTGAAGGCTCCATGTCAGAAAATGTCCAGGCACCAAGTGGTGATTAAGTTATTCTCGTTTAAAACCTAATGGTAAGGCCGACATGGCAGATTCTGAGCATCTTCTGGTGTCATTTGATGAATCAGTGTGTGCTAGGAGTGTAATACTGGTCCCAGATCTCCAGTTGTGGGGCACTGGATAAGCCAAAACTATGTGCTATGAACCCGAGTTTCCTGAGTCACACAAGGGAAGGAGGAAGTGGCCCTTGTTGATTGTCCTGTTTAAGTCCTGTCCCATGCTAAAGTCTAAAAATAAATTCTGGCAGCAAACTGGCAAGACTGACTTCTTGCCTCATCTCAGCGAGGACACTCACTGGCATGCAGGGCTGAGTAACAGAGCCTGGATCAGGTCCTGTCTGCAGGCTGACCTCCAAGCGCACTTTAGCTCTCCACACATTTTCAGCCACTGCCTCTTATTCTATTACCCGCTTTTTAAACTTAATCCATGTTAAGAAAAAAAACATTCTAATCTTTATAGACTGCCTTGCTATAATGGCCAATCTCTTACTGATGGATATTTCAGTCATCCTAATTTTGATATTTTTTATGATTATAAATTTTAAAAATCATCATATGTAAAGAATTCTAGAGGAATTAAAATAACACTTGCATAAGTTAGGTATCTTTCTTCAGATGGAAAATTTCTTACAACAGAAGCAACCACTGTTACTCTGTATAGATACTGTAATGCACCTATTGTATAGATACTGTAATGCACCTATTGTATAGATACTGGGATGCACCTATTGTATAGATACTGGAATGCACCTACTGTATAGATACTGGAATGCACCTATTGTATAGATATTGTAATGCACTTATAGGAATGCATCTAATGTATAGATACTAGGATTCATCTATTGTACAGATACTGTAATGCACTTATTGTACAGATACTGTAATGCACTTATTGTACAGATACTGGAATGCACCTATTGTACAGATACTGGAATGCACTTATTGTACAGATACTGGAATGCACCTATTGTATAGATACTGGAATGCACCTATTGTACAGATACTGGAATGCACCTATTGTATAGATACTGGAATGCACCTATGGGCCTGGGGAAGGCAGTTATTCCCTGTATCCTTCAACTCCACTTTTATTTATTTTTTTCCATTTTTTAAAATTTTTATTTTATATAACCAAGTCCATTTAAATGAAAACAAACATTTATAGACAATATTTGGGAATTTGGGCATCGTTCTTTCCAAACTACTTCCTGCTGGTAAGGGGTGCTGTCATGGGGGATTCTAAGAAGATACAGAGTGGCAACCCCACTTTTAAAAATACAACCGTGCTATTTAAATGGGGGAGTAAGTTGAGAGTTACATAACAGGTTTCTGTCTGAGAGTGAAATGTACACACAAATCTACTCTTGCCATTAGCTGGACATTCACAGTTGGTGTAGGCTTTTCTTCCTATTTTAATCAAAGTGTTGTCCCCTCCTATGCCTTGAGGACGCTTTGTTAGCACCAACTGAGGAGCAGGCTCACAGCAGAGGCTGCTTGGACATCCCCAGGGTCCAGTGAAAAGCTGCTGTGCACAGCAGACAACCGGGAAATTTCCCAGTAAGATTTTTTTTTTTCAAGTTTTGGTAAATCTTTCTCCCAAGCATTTCTTTGCTCAAAACCAAAATACAAATAATACACTCAAATACCTAAGAAACAGAAAATACACAGTGCAATAATTTAAAATTAAATTATATGTAAATAAAAATTATCATATAATACTTTATTTTTCTATAAACTGTTTCATAAGTGCTTTTTATTTTTGTGCATGTGTTACATGCAAATGTGGATATTATTTGTGTGTGTGTGTGTGTGTGTGTGTGTGTGCACTTGCACCATGGAGCACGTGATGGTCATAGGACAATGCTCTTTGCCTTTCTCCTTTGTGTGAGATGGAGTTTCTTCCCAGATGCTCATGGCAGGCTAACTGGCCCAGGAGCTTCTTATTATTCCCCCATTCCTGTCCCCATCTCCCCACAGGAGTAGCCTTGGGACTACGCAGGCTTCTGTTAACATGCACCATTTTTTAAGTGTGGGTTATGGAGCTCTTAACTGAGGCTATCAACCTTGCGGGACAAGTGCTCTACCCACTGAGCCACCTTACCCACACTTCCTTTTCATGATGCATATCTGAGTATGATCATGTTGAGGAAATATGAATCATATAAACCCAGTCCCATACGCACTTTTAAAATAATCAAGCACCAAGTAAAGAAAGGGTCTGAAGGAAGGGTGACACATTGGGCTGCTGTAGGTGGGGCAGGCTTCAGCCTGGCTGGTGACCATATCCCAGGATCTTTCCCATTGCCTTCCTTCATCCCCTTTCCCCAACAGAGGCTTGATGGAGAAATAAGGTTTAGAGCCCGCCCAGGCCCGGCCAGTTGTTTCCGAGGCAATGAATGCCAGCCACTCACTCACACAGCATCTTCCCTCATCTTAAGACAGGGAAAGATGTTATTACTCACCCGAAGTCAACATAGTTTAGGCTAATCCAAGTGACAGCTACTTTGGTCACTTGTAACAGACTCTCAACCTCAAGGGCTTAAGAGACTGCTTGATAGGATCTGAAGGTGGAGAATTCATCTCCAGGGCAGATGCCAAGGATGGGTTACACTCAGAGGGAGAAGGACTGCTGGTGGGAGGAGGCCTTGGTAAACACCCTCTCCTCAGAGGATGGGTGTGTGTGTGTGTGTGTGTGTGCGTGCGCGTGTGTCCTGACTTCTTATAACGCCTGACAATTTGTCACATGATCTAGAGCAGCACACTACCAATGGGCTGAGAACAAGTAACGATACGCACAACAGAGCTCCTGCAAGTAGCACATAATTACTACTGTCACACAAAATGCCTCAGCAGACCAGCTTGAGTACTAACCCTAGGACTCCACAGTAATACTAGAGCAGTAATACCAGAAGACCTCTGATTGGCACACTGATGATTCACATGCAGCCAGAACGTAACCTAGGACATTTCTAGTTCTCAGGTCCTGCACTTATGGCTGATAGTTAATTAGCTATGGAAAGCCTCATCATAAGCACTGTGTGAATGACTCTAGACTGGGGGCCTCAGCAATGATGCCGATTGATTTCGGAAGCTCAACCTTTGGTTTGAGGGGTGCAGGTATTTTCAAAGGCACCGTGGCAGCCAGAAGGTGAAGGCACATTTGTTTTGCTCTGCTTTGATTGCCTACTCTGTTTATTTGTGATGAAATCTTGGGCTATTTGACTTTATGCACTTGTCCCTCATCAGTGCAGTGTGAGTACTGACGATGCTTCATGCACACGGTTTGTGAGAAGCAAACGAGAAGACTCAGCAACAAGAGCTTACGGTGTGCACGGGCGCACAACACTGCCTCTGCCACTTACCGAGATGCATGTCCATGACCTTCGCACAGTACTTGCACATGGCATCCAGGTCATTCAGCTGTCCTTGCAGGAAGGAAATCTGGGCTTCTAATTCTTCTTCCTAATATGAAACAGATAAACATTTTTTATAAATTGCTAAGTTTACTACATGTGATTCTAAGTTGGTTTTATTTTTGTTTTATTTTGAGACATGTTCTTATTTTGTAGCCCAGGACAAAACTGAAGGAAAAACAAGAGAACAAAACAAACAGCCCCCCCCCAAAAAAAAAAAAAAAAAAAAAATATCTGGAGTAGTCCTAATTGAATTCTAACTCTGTAAACATACAAACTTTATATAAGGCACATAAAATACCTGTTTCCCAGCCCCCCAGCTCCTTCTGGTTTCTTTTTTACCTCCACCAGTTTTATGTTCCCTTTCAAAAGACACAAAAATTAAAGTCAAAAGCAAACAGAAAAACCAGTATATCAAAAATACCAAAACAAGATGAAACATAAAGCCTACAGCAAAACAAAGCACAGAGTTCATTTTCTGTTGGCCAACTAATATCTTTAAAAATACTGAGCAATAAGAATTCAAACGGGAAACTGGACTCCTCCAGCCTATACTTCCTAGGCAATTCCATTTTTCTTCACATACATACTTGAGAAGCCAAAGGCCTCCCTTTGCGTCAGAAATCTCATTATTGTCTAGACAACAATCTCTTAAAATGTGAGCTTTCCTAGCGGCTGGGAAGTAGCTATTCTTACATTTCCTCCCTTGATGTGGAGCTGGGTGTCTGTTTCTAAAGAAATGCATTCTGGATTGAGTCATTAAATCGCACAAACAACTTAACTAGAACACAAAGGTAAATCTTCTTTTTTAAGGTAAAATTAAACATGTAAAAAATTTCCTAGAGAAATTTGTTAAAAAAAAAAAAAAAAGTCCTGTGAGTTTTTCAACAGAGAAAGGGAATAATCCTAATAATCCTTATAATCTGGCTATTTTAGCCAGGACTACTAGAATAGGAAAGAAAGGATGTTGCCAGGGCCAGTGCAGGTTAGAAAAGGGATTTTCTAGTCTTAGATGCCTTTTCTCTTATATAAAATTCCTCTGTGCCTCTAACAAAAAGGGAAGAGACACCTACTGAGGTGTGTCTTTACTTTTTAAAGTGAGTAATTACAATTTGACTGTGGGGTGGAAATTAACAGGTGAAAAGGTCTCCTGCAGGCGTGCTGGCTTTGGAAGGCACATGCAAAAGCACTGAAAAGCACTGATCTGAACTGCAAGCTCAAGGGGTTTTAGCAACATGCATCGAAATGATTGACACAAAGCCAGACATAGCAGTGCCCCACAAGTTAACTGTGGAATGTCTACGGTAGGATTATACAGGCACTTCCCATGTTCATTATGCAGCCTACGGAGTTTGACAGCTCCTCCTGCCCTCCGACAAGGATAAATGGCATCAGACGCTCAACCAAAGGATGCCAATGGAGGACAGGCATAGTTGCCTATCCAATTCCAACTGGGCTGTCTCCAGCCTCTTTTCTCTCTCCCTTTCTCTGTCTCTTTCCACGGGTCTGAACCACTATGTTCTGTGAGATCCCTCTGGACATTAAAGAAGGAAGGTATGTTTCTTGGTCTGTGGCAGTTGTAGTCAGTCTGTGGAGATGGCACCACATAGCCCTTCTCTTGTAATGTGCACATGGCCTCACATGTTAGCTTGCAAGAATCCCTTTTCAACTCCTGTATTTGTCCCGACCTCACTAGCCTTGATCTGGAGACTAAAGGAAGTCAAACTATGTCACACTGGGGAAGTTTCAGAAGCCTGGCAAATTCTGCCTCCCTGATGGAGGTTAAGATGGCTGTTTAGGCTAGGGCATCCAAGAGAGCTGTGCGGGAGTAAAGGCCACAGAGGAACAGTGAGACTCTGGACATGTTCAATGCTGTAGCCAGGCAAATGAGAGATTCACTTAATACTGCACACAGCAAAGTGCAGTCTAATGAGCATTGTCCAAGCTCCTAGCCCACACACCAAACAGAACAAGGGAGCCCTGTGGAGCTATACTTTGGATCTGTTCCTTATGCAGTGAGGAAAGGCTGAATGTGTGACACCAAGAAACTCCCTGTCTTATCATTGATAAGTCGTATGGCCTTAAGGTATTTCCCTCTTCAGCTCTGATGGAAACTCATTCCTCTGGAGGATGTAAACTCAAACTTTCTCCCAAGGCACTTGGCAGCTGGAGCCCACAAGTGGGCCACGTGATAGAGTGCACAGTCTTACAATGAAACCAGAAGCACTGCCCGGGAGTCGTGGCTCCAGCCTCTTGTCTCCTCCACTAAGTATTCTTTGAGTTACAGACACAAATCCAATGGGAATCTAGACCTGGACCAAAGCTAGAATTTGGGTGTGGCTAGTAGTAGGGGTGCTGAGAGTTCCCGGTATACAGAAAACACCAGAAAAGAGCACCTTCCTGGAGTAAGACCATCTCTGTGTACCCCAGGCAACAGTTTAACTGAGGGTAGCAGCCACACTGGCTAAAACACAAAGCCCCTGGGAGCTTTTGTCCCCAGCAGATATCATCTTTACAGGGTTTTATTCTACTTGGTGGTTTTTTTTTTTTTTTTTTTTTTTTTTTGCAAAGGCTGGAGGGAAGAACTTCAGAGGACACATATTAGAAGAGGAGCTGCCATGGTTACTTGGCTGTCAAATTTAGAAGGAGAAGAAACCACAAATTTTCAAGTTTTCATTTTCATGCCTAGAGCCCAACCAAATCTCAATACAATAGACCCCATCTCTACACAAACACTGCAGAAGAGTGCATGCATGCATACGTGCATATATGCATGCATGCATTCATTCGTTTAAACCTTGGGAGCAAGGGAAAGCAAACTGAGAACAGACAGGGCAGCTCTGGTTGAAGTGGGTGCAAAGGGCCAAGAGCCTCTTACATCTGGCAGTTTGAAATGCAGTTTGCCATCCCTATTGGGGTTGCTGAATCTGAAAAACACATTCTTAAAAATCCCTTCAGCTATCACTCTGGGTTTATAAATAGAAATGGGATCACGTGGAAGCAAAGGGTGGCTTCCATTTATTCTTCATCATATTATATAATTACAATTCTAAACCTGTCAGAACCCACTTTAAGTCTCTGTCCCAGTGTCTCGTGCTATGCACTCCTTCCAGCACACAAGAGTCTGCAGTGACAGTGCCAGTCTCTCGCTTTCATTAGAGCGGACCTCTGTAACAAAAGAAATACTTGCCCAAGCACTCTGAGGTTGCATGAAAACTATTTAATGGCCCCGAAAAGAAATGAATGTCTACTCTCTATTACAGGAAGCGGTGCGGTGGGGACATGTTAGGGACCCTGGAGTAGACATTGCTGGGTTCAGACCCCATTGCTGCTAAGTACTAGCTGAGTAACTTCGGACAAATTCTTTAACTTCTTGTTCTTCACACCTCTCCCTGCCAGAACTGGGCCTGTTCCTTGGCTACATATTCACTCTCATGACCTCTGGCCTCCGCAGCGAGCACTTTAAGACGTACCAACTGAATGGAGAGTCCTAGCTTCTAGCTGCTTGCTTTCTAACTCATTTCCTTCCAAAGACATTTAGACGTGCTTTAGAATTTCAAATCCCAACACCTGCAAGGCTGAGGCAGGAATGCTGCTGGGAGTTCAAGGTCAGCTTGGGCTATATACTGAGACTCTACTTGAAAGAATGAAAGCAAGCATTTCTATAGGGTCATGAAATTAGTCAGCTATTATGTAACTTTTTTGTTTACATACAGTAAATCCTTCATACATTATTTTTTATTAAATGCTTCAATATCTTTTGATATTATTATTTAGCATATAAGGGTTGGTAGTTTATTATTTATTCACTTATTTATCAACTTGTTTAATAAATACATTCATATGCATTGTGTTAAGCCTTGTGAGAAAGGCAGTAACAGATGAGATGGGGGCCCTGGCATTTCTGAGTTTAGAGGTAGACACTGTCTGAATGTTCTTAAAACAAAGAAAGGAGCTGATGATCCTTAAAGTTCTGTAGATGAATTCGAAGGGTTTTCACAGACCTGACCTGGAGAGAGGAGACAGCGTCTAATAGTAGATGTGAAATGAACGCATTTTTTTTCCCTAGATGATGTAATTCTGGGGTACTGAAGGAACAGGACTCAGAGGAAATGATGGAGGAGCATGTGTCAGGAAGCAAGGGCCCAGGCACTAGGTTGCGCCTGCGCACGCGCGTGTGTATGTGTGTATGTATGTACGTACGTATGCACGCATATGTGTGCCCTAGTGTCTGTGTGCAGGAGGGGCGGGGGGAGAGGAGCAGGAGCTACAGATGGGCAGGGAGCCTTCTCTTCCATCCTTCCAGGAATGTGTTAGGAGCTGGGGGGCCTGGCATGCAGGCTGCTGCATCCATTGTCCCTAACAGGCTGTGCTTGAGGATCCTTCACAGGGCAGCAGTATCTGTCAGTCCCGAGACAAAGAAGGACAGGAAGGGCCCTGGGGTGGAGCTCTGCTCAGCTTCTAAGAGTGTCCCCAGACCACAAGACAGGCAGAGGAGGGAGCCAGCACTGACAGCAGCAGCAGGAAACAGCCAAGAATAGCAGCTAGAAGGCAGGAAAGGCAGGCGCCCAGTCCTGCTTGAACAGATGGGCGAACAAGAAGTGGGAAGCACAGGAAATGGGAAGTCTTGAGGTGGAGGAAGGCTGCAGATGTTCTGAGGAAGCTGTGGTACACACAGGGCAACACACACACACACACACACACACACACACACACACACACACAGTGTGAATGAAACCCAAGCCAGAAGCATATGGTGACAGCCTAGAAATACACCATCAGGGAAACAGAAAGGGGACACAATGGCTGCATTTCACACTGCATTACATTAGGGGCATGGCTATGTGAGGCAGCTCAGCAGTTGAACTGGGGGACAAGCTGGAAAATGAACCACAGCTACAGCATTAGCATGTAAGAGGCCAGCCATACACCATCCTTGTGACTTTTAACTAGTCAGCAATGCCTTGAGTCTGATCATAAAATGGTAATAATAATTTGTATGTCTTACATACAAATTGGGGGATGGAATGATACGAGATTTCCTAGATAAAATGTGTTGTGTGTGGCTTGGCATACTAAACACTTTTTAAATGTTAACCTTTTGTTCTTTTATGTTATTAATATAATCCTAGGATGTTATACCAATGATTCATGGTTGCATTTAAAAACTAAAGATATCAGTCAAACATCCAACTACAGGACATATACACACATGAATCCTCTGTGTTCTTTAAAAATGTTCTTGTGCAAAGACAATTCACAGATGTGTAACAGATGAGTAACTGGAAAAATAGATTGCAATGAGAAAGTGATTTTTTAAAAGAGTAATCTTGGTTTTGGAAAACATGGTAGAGTTATAAATGACTTATTTTTGGATTCTCTAGAAGGAAACTGGGTCATATTTTAATAAGAAAATAAATGAGATTATTATGTGAATAACATGCTAGGGAATATATGTTTTAAGAAGTGAAAGAGTTGGCTGGGGAGAAGGCTCAATGATGAAGTGCTTCCTGTTTGAGCATGAGGATCCGGCTTTGGGCCCCAGCACCGATGTATAAGCTGGATGCAGGGACAACCTCTATCTGTAACCCAGTGTTGCTAACGAGTGGACACAGATTTCTAGAGCTTGCCAGCCAACCAGTCTCGTCAAACTGGTGACTGTAGGCTCATTAAGAAAGCATGTTTCAAACAATAAGGTGGATAGACACTGAGGAAGATACCTGGCTCCAGTCTCTGGCCTCCTTAAGCATGTTACACACGATTTCCATGGGGTAAAAAGAGATGTTAATGTTTCTAAAGATCCCAGATCATCTTAAACACCATTCTCTAAACTAATTTATATTATAAACAGCACTAAACAATAAGAAAATATAAATGAATAATTTGTTAGAAAAGTATACAAAAATAATTAAAATATTTTGCCAACTGTGAAATATTGAACATTCATTGCATGTATGTTAAGTTTCTTAATCTACACTATTGAAGATGGTCAAATGTGTTTCTTAAACATAATCTTTAAAAGATGCTTATCAAATTAACCAGGAATTACACACACACACACACACACACACGCACGCACGCACGCACGCACGCACGCACGGGGTAGGGGTGTACTTCTTTTTTCCCCAACCACTAAGGCACTGTAGTGTTCCACTCTGAAAAGCTCACTAGTAGGAGGCACAGAAGTTGACTCCAAGAGAATGGGTCTTAATGATGCTACTGACTCTTCTTTTCATAACCCTTGTCTTAATGTAATGGTGATGTTCCTAACTGCCTATTCTAACCTACAGCAAAGACCCTAAAACCCAGATGGATGGTGGAGGCCACAGTCCTTGCCACAGCACAGCAAAGATAAGGCAGGCCCATGCCCATTCATCAACATTTTCTTCATTGACTCCCATGTGACAAAACCCACCCACTTTTTGTCTGTTTGTTTGAGTCTCCCTGTGTGGCCCCGGGTGCCCATGATTCTCTACGTGAATCAGGCTGGCTTAAAAATCACAGACAACCAAGTGCTAGGAAAAAAGGTGCAACACCATGTCTACCTCACCACATCTTTTTAAACTCATATGTTGGCAGGTCAAAAGTAATTCATTCACATGCTTGTCATGGGTTAGGCACATAATATTCTGTGGGTTTGCCCTCAAGGTTCTTGCCTCAAATTCTCTTCCCATTCTTGAAGAACTTCTCAAGAGGCACCTGCTCCACACCTTGGAGGAAAAGGTTCCTCACAAAGCCAAAGAAATCAAGAACAATGCTAAGCACAAGGTGGTGCTGAATTTCCACACTCTGTCTGTCAGTATTAGGCAAGCGATGCATCCTCATAAAACACCCAAAGGCTGGCTTTAAATAGCTCTCACATATGTCTGGGATTCCTGAGAATGGGGCTCCACACTGTCCTCCACGCTTCACCAGCCCCACATATCTCTTTAGCTGTATCTTTAGCTTCCTGGGTTTGGGATTACAGACAGGTACTACCACACCGGGCTCTAGTGGGAAGTCAATCTGATCAGGAAATCTGTCTACCTCAGTTCTCCTCTGTAGGGAAGGTCATGCACAGCAGTGTTCTTTGGGGGTGAAGGGAACCAACACATGAAGCGCTTAGGACGGGGGAGACATACGGAAAGCTATCTCTAACCCTGTACACCTCACAGCATCAGCACAGTGGGCCTGACTCCTCTGTGATCTGTCTAACCCTATAACTCTGTAGTTAGCAGAGTCATGAGCCAGGATCCCCCATGTGTAGCTTACAACATGCTAAATAAGAACAATATCTCTGGATAAAATGCAAGTTCAGCATTTGAACGCTTTCTAATTAGACTACTTTAGAAATGTTAATCTTAATTCTAGGCAAAGGTATTGAATGTGCTCACCTACTTGAGCAAAAGCTGGTGCCTAATCTCCTTCTGAAAGGGGCTCAGGGTCCTGCGTAAGATGGGTGTGGTAGTATGACTGAGAATGTCACCCACAGTCACGGGCATTTGAACACTTGGTTGCCAGTTGTTGGTGCTGTTTGTGTGGTCTGGCATTACTGGAGGAAGCATGTCATCATGGCTGGGTTCCGAGAGCTTAAGGCCTCACCCTACTTGTAGTTTGTTTTTCTGCTTTGTGCTTGAGGTTCAAGATGTGAGCTCCCAGCTTCCTTTTGCTTTGCCTGCCTTCTGGCATGTCTTCTTGATACAATAATGGCAGAGTCTTTCCCTTCTGGAACCATACGCTCCAATAAACCCTTCCTTCTGTAAATTGCCTCTGTCACGGTGTTTTCTCACAGCAACAGAAGAGTAAATAATACAACTGGCAATAACCTCAGATATAAATCTAATTCAGACCTTCATCAAGAACGTCAACAGCCATAAGTGTCATAACTTTCTGATCCCAAAACTCAGGAGGCTGGGGCAAAGGAGCTCTAGTTTGAGGAGAACATGGGCTATAGGAAATAAGATGTTACCAACTTTAACATTAGCTACTATTAAAATTCCATTGATGTCTATAGTTGAAGTTAAGCTTTGTATAAATGTTAATATCAACATCAGGTGCCATGTTGACTTCATTCTTACCTTCTTCAACTTAATGAAAAATGTTTCAATAGTTTTATAGAGCCTGCAGTCTTATATCATGATGCTTGACTGAGACCTGTACATACAATACACCAACATGCTTCTACCCCAGGCTGCCTAGGGCTAACTGATGATAATGTAAACAAAGCATTTTGTCAGTGTCTAACGGCTTACTTACTCCAAGTGGCTGGACAGTTCCCTTTCTTGCCAGGCCTCCTTTACCGCTTAGACTTTGTGGTAGTGAGTGTATATGTGTATATGAGCAGGTTAATGATACAGTTTACAAGTTCCTCACTCAGTAAAGGACACGGGGAAGGCTTTAGGTAAAAGTCGTGTTCTTTTTGATGGGCCTTCAAGACCAGAAAGGTAATGAAGATTTAGTAGGTCAGAGCGGTGACCCAGGGTCACCTCGGGTGGCTGGTCTGAGAGGCTTGTTCTGTGAAAGGACAAGTGAGGCTGAATGCAGTTATTTAATGAGATCAGGCCATTATTATGAGTTCATTCAAAAAGAAAAGTAAGAAATGGCAGGATTTTAAAATAGACTAGGAAGAATATTAAAGGTGAAAATATGGGTAAACAATGTGAAAAGCAAGAATTGGAGTCTAGTCCTGGGTTCAGGGATAGGGGGAGAGCAGGAAGACAATGAGGTCACAGATAGAATTCCATGTAAACACTGAATGAGAGTTGGTAAAAATCCCAAGGGAAATACCCGTATATATGTGCATATATATGATGTGTGGGGAATTTAGTCTTATTATCTTTGGGTGACCCATAAATTCAAGAAGCTAAACTGTAGTGACAGGACACAGAAAGGTCTTAGTAGTTATTTTGCTTTTACAGATAATTAAAAAAAGTGTCCACCACCAACTGTATTTTACAAACAGCTCATACTGAGAGTCATTATGTGAGATAATCCACCAGTCTAATGAGCTACAACTATAACAAATTTAATGGGATGTTTTTATAATGACAGAGATACTTACAAAGTTGCTCAATAAAACAGGAATTGGAAACTCTATATATCTATACGCTTAATATTATTATTATGGACTACTGAATTCTGTTTTTGTTTCTCTGAGCACAGAGCACTTCATGTTAGTACTATAATAACTGTTTTCCTGGCACTATCACCACACCAAAATATAGAAATGTCTTCATCTTCTTCATTTAGCACCTTTATTAATTTAAAACATGCTTTTATTCAGGAATTTCCATCACTTTTTGTATAAGGGGTTCAGAGGAAAAGATTCTCACTTCAGGCTAAAGTAGCTCTCAGGGTGTGCTGGGTTTGTGGCTTACTAATCAGAGCATGAGCAGCCACCTGCTCTTTCTGCCATGCTTCTGTGACACCTGTCAGTGCACGCATATCCGACATGGGCACATGGGGCAGAAACGTAAGAGGAGGGAGGACAGAGCTCAGTAGAAGAGAAGACATTTGGACTGAGTCTCTGAGCACAGGAATTCAGCTCAGTGATGTGAGCCAACTGTGAAGGCTCCTTCTAGACCTGCCCTTCTGTTTCAGAGGCTGGAGTTGCTCTAATGAGAGCTGGGATTTCATTCTTTCTGTGTGAAAGCTCTGTAGATTAATGTAACTTCCTGGCAAAGCTAATGTGGGTGCTTTGAAACATAAAAGATGAGCTGGCGGGGACAGGTTTTTGTCACAGTTTTATATATATATATATTGCAGAAAGAGGGAGACAGCTTACAGCCTCCACAGTATGACTTTTGGCCTTGGTTGACTTTCTTCCACACAGGATAACTGAGAATTTTCTTTTCCTTCTAAACCATGCACATATGCATTTTAGGGAACAAGTAACTGTCCCTCACTCCAAGGCAGTGCAGTTTGAAAGAACATATAAGTATTAAGTTTTCAGAAAGGTCACTGGAATGAAGCAGATGTTATCAATGACACATTTAATTTAGCATGATTCAAACCCATAGAAGTCCCTGGCCAGGCACTGCCAATACATCGAATTGTTTGACTTGAGCTCCCCCAAGCCAGTGTCTATGCCTCCCTGGAAGGATTTCTTGTGGGTACAGCCTGGCATCTTTGTATCTTACAGAGATGATGGAGATGAAGACAGAGGATGGAGGAAGAAGGCCTAACAGGAGAGAGAGGATGATCATCCCTAAAGGTGCCATCCTGTCCATGTAACAGTCAAAAGCAACGATCCATTTCCTGTGATTGTGTTCACTGTGTCAGTGTGTGTGTGTTGGTATTACATAAATGTCTCAAGGCATTATGAAGTTAAAAGGTATATCTTAAATCCTACTCATAGAAGCAAATTTAAGATGGCATGCTGCACGTGGAGACAGCTTGTGATGTCACTCCTCTGCCAGCTCGTGTCTGTGGTGGAATGCATGAATGAGGTGAGGCTGAAGTTCATGCATGAGCACTGAATTCTATTCTCTCCGACTGCAGCTGATAGGCAGACTCTCAGACATGGCAGAGAGACTCTGAGCAAAGTTCAAACTAATTTAATGTCATGCTACAAATAGCTAAATGACCTAGTAAAATACCAAAATCCCTAGTAAGAGTTTTTAAAAGCTAAAAACCAGTCGTGGCCTCTAAATTAATTTGTATCTACTTATGTCAATAAACTACATTAAATAGGAAAGTAATGGTGTTTCAGGAAAGCTATTCTGCTCAGTTTCTCTTCTAACTCAGTGACCTCATTCAAACCCTGAAAATGGAGCCTGAGAGCTGACTGATTGCAGCTAAACTCTTCGTTCACACTGAGATGCTTCAGTGAAGGAAAGCCCAGCCATCCTTGTTCACACTGAGATGCTTCAGTGATGGAAAGCCCAGCCATCCTGGCAATCAGTTGTCCACCAAGTTACTGACTGTCCATCATACCTTACAGTCTGATGTTATAGTTCTTTATGTTAAACTTTCATCTTAACAGGGTTGGCTTAGGGGTGAGCAGACTCTAATTTTCAGGGTTGGCTTAGGGGTGAGCAGACTCTAATTTTGGTGAACAGGAGGAAAAAGAAAGCCTGCTGGGAACTCCCAATTATCTCCTGTGAGAAAGTCTTAGTTGCTAATACCTCATTTAAGCATCTGATGCCTCTTGTACTGATATTTTCATTTAACTACTACTTGTCATTTACCACAAATATCCACAACAGGACAGGGTTTTATATTCCTTATATAGATAAAATGTAATTTCAACTCTAGAATATGGTCTGAAATAGATTAGACAATGTTCAAACTGGCTCTACTTCTAGAGGTAATTAAGAGTCTTCTTTTAAGTTTATCTTCATTTACCTGGTGTTATTGTTACTGTACTGTGATAAGACTACATCAATGAATTAACACATGCTTTAAAAATCAAAATACCAAAGTACAATAGGGGACCATCAACACACAGGATAAGCACCCCTAAAAGTTGCCCCAAGCTCTCAGCAGTTGGGTTACCTAACCATCAACCTGTACAGTGCAGACACTTTGATTTCATGTTTGGAGGGGACCCTGAACAATGGATACGCTTAAATCTTTGGAGATTGCTATGTAATTATCACAAAACATGACAAAACACCATGCAGTTCATAAAGAATTAAAAATTACTATTGGCTGATATATCAATTGTAGAATTTTCCTTTTACTATTTCTTCATCCTTTAAGCTTAGCAAAGAAATTATTAGAAAAAAATGACAACAATTGTAGAATATTGTTAAAGAAGCAAAACCTCATTTAGTAGTCAACAAATAACCAACAAAAAGATTTCTAATAAATACTGAATACCATTATGCAAAGTGAGGCAAAAAAGGTAAAATATTACATTTTTGTCTTCAAGACCACCATCACTAGCACCACCAATAACAACCACAAATAGTTCAAGCTATATGCCAGGCTAGCCTCTGCCTCCATAATGCTGGAAGGTAGATATTACCATGCCTGGAACTATTGATAATGAAAAGTCAATCTTTAAAATGTTTTTCTGCTTTCACCTTTTAGCAAAGAAGCACAATGACACCCTTTGCTAGTTTTCATTAGGAATAGTATCTGTGAAATTCAGCACCTAAAATTATGTCCTTTACAAACATCTGACAACTCTTACATATGCAGCTCTTAAAGAGTCAAATGGTACTGTAAGTATGTTAGGAAAAAGTCCTCACAGCCACACCCTCTACTTTCTGCTCCCCAGAAGCAGTAACTTTTAAGGTCTTATTCTTTACCACTCACTTTTACCTCTAGCTTAAGTTGCTTAATTCCTCATTTTCCTAGCCAGTATTCTCCACAGATTTTCCACTATGTAAGAAGGAGAATTAGTTCTAGTGTCCACTGCCAGCTTGCTCCTCTCTTTCTCTGTTGTTCATATGTCCTCTTTTCTCAATAGTTACATTATAATTTAGACTAGAGTAACAGCTAATAGGCTTACTTCATTATACAGACACATACACATATACATACATGCATACATACATATTTGCAATTGGAAACAGTAAGAGTGAGAAAAAAAAGGACGGGGGACATGCTATGTCTTTCAAAGCTGTGCCCCTAGTGATTTATTTCCTACAACAGGCACTACTTCCCAATAGTCCATTCAGCTACAAACACACGTAGACTGATCCATCGATGAACTTGGCACCTTCCTGACCCAATACCTTTCCTCAAGCCTTCAAGATCTGCACCATTAGGGAACAGTTCAGATTTATGCCACAACAGTAGTTTAGTTGGGTGCTGAATTTGGGTAGGAAGTGAATTTGTCCCACCGCACCAGAGGCAATGGTCTACTGTCTGGTTGTAGTATTGCTATAGGTAAGTCTGTATCTCCCTGACCCCTGACCTGTGGTCAGAAGCCATTCTTTTCACTCAACACTTTTACGCCCCTGTATTTCTTTTGTTCTCCTGTGAAATTCTTCAGTGCTGGATATGAGGGATGTGAGTGTAGGACATTCAATCTTAAGATAATCCTGGTTTAAAACAGTAGAAATCCACCTTCAGTTGTGTGTATGTGAGGTCCACAGTGTTCTGGTGGAAGCTTCACCCCAGCCCCTGTCATCCATATACCCAGAGAGTCTGGAATGATCTGGTGGAACACCCCCTCCCCCATCTCTCTCTTGCTCTCTCTCCAATCCCTACTTCATCTTAGATAGCCTGGCAAATGATGATCCCACCCCCAGAGATGCTCAAGACCACTTCCACAGAATGTTTAAACTGTCCCCAGAAAACAGAGACTGGAAAGTCATTTGGGAGTGTTGTATCCATTAAACATGGACTTTTCCTAATTCAGTTTGATGCCGTCTGACCTGGATTGCTGCACTGGCAGGGAGGCTTATCGGGCTGCAGAAACTTTTCACATAGGACAGTGCAAGGGGTCATTTTTCCGGTGTCATGTGCTTTGAAATGAGGTCTCTTACCGGCTTATCTGGTCCTCACTGCCATCCTGTATGTATTCTGGGGTGGAACTCATGCCCTCACATTTTCAAGACAAGCATTTTACCTAGTGAGGCACCTTCCCAGCCCTTTGAATTATATTTAGTTGCCCCCTTCTCCTTAATTCTTCCATTTTTTTCTGGGTTCAATTTTCCAGGCTTTCCACCTTCTGGTGTAGCTATATTTTTTCTTATTCTCTACTTCAGTCTTGTTTTAGGTTTTGTTTTCTGGTAGGCAGGTATTTCTTCAGCTTTTAAATTTTAAAGTTTGGATACTGTATTTTCAAATTTTATTTCTAGTAAGGGCCCTCATGTTTTTATAGGTTCTGTATATCAACTATCCCTTGAAAACATTTTTTTTTAATGTGTACTGAGCATGCAGAACAAGCCCTCCCACCACTCTTTCTCTCTGCAAACATGTATAAAACTATTAGCTTACTATTTCTTTTAACAGTATGCACATTATATAGCACTTACAATGATTGAGAGATGATTCAACTCACATAGACAAAGGTGTATACCCAAATGTGATACGATTTTATCTGCAGGTGTGGATATTCATAGACTTCAGTAATAGGAGGGGGTCCTAGATTTAATTCTCCACAGATATCCAAAGGATGAATGTTACTTTCTGAAATTGTTATGCCATGAATCTTTTAGTTGTTTTTTTTTTTTTCCTTTTCTGTTTTTATCTTTGATCACTATATTGCATGATTTGTAGCTTTCCTGTTCATAGAGAACTGAGAACTATGAGGAAGCATGGTTTGGATGGTACCTACTGATGGCTGGGCCCACGGTCACATGGCCTGGTTGCTTCTTTGAAGAATCCTTTGGGACAGAATGTTTGTGGTGTGCTGATACTTTGGGAAGCAAGGAGAGGTAGATGGGCTGGGAGTTCCTATATTTTGTGTTTAAATATAATCATTATCCACTGTCCCCAGTGTAGCCCCATGTGAAATGTGTCTGATGCCTCCCAGTCTAGAGACTTTACGTCACACTTTTCTGAGAACCAAAGTTCTAGTCTTCCACTAGATGGGAATCTAGTTCTGTGTGTGTAAAGTGGCAATGGTGAGATCTTCTGTTCTGCCTTCCATCTTCACTGCCAGGCCCTCGGGTTCTAGATGAATTCACCCCTGAAGCAAGTCCTGTCTTGGGGTTTCTGCTGATGACTGAGGGTTTGCCTTTAGTTACCCACTGGCATCTGCTTCCCAATAAACAATATTTACTGCTGGTGTCTTGGTTTAGTATCTTTTGAAGGTCAGTTCTGAACTGCAGAAGATTTAGGAGGTAGCGGAGGTGTGCAGTCTTGTTAGATGCACTGTCTTCATAGCAAATTCCATCCTGCTGATACCACAGGGCACACTTCTGGAAGGGGCTCTGATGGAGCAGAGGGAATTCTTTCTTCAGAGGACAAAGCACAGCTGGGGTTGCACAATGTTCTTTCAGTCAGTGATGGACCAAAATTTAGCTATGGAGTTGTGAGATTTTGTCACTAGGAACCCTCATCAGCATCTTAGTCTAAATTCCATGCCATGTAGGGAACCATGCATGTCTCGGAATGTAACCCTAAATTGGATGATGTGTATTACTGGGTTTGCAGATGAGGTAGTTGGAACATTAGGAAGTGAAACGGCTTACCGAGGATACCCAAAGCTTCATCTCATGTATCTTGACCAATCATCCGCCTATGGCCTTAGTAGTTGTTATTTTCCAGCTACAGCTAGGTTTTGGAATTGTATCCAAGCGAGTTCTTAACATTAGGCAAGGTATTGAACTAATACGACATGTGTTAAAGTTCTTATAAGTGGCGTGTAAAGATGCAGTACCAATGGTCATCCCTGAAAATATACGTCCAAGTATCAAGCAACATCGTATAGACTGAGCAGGTATACTTGTATAATTAGCAATATATGTATGCATATATGTAACAATTATTAATGAAAAGGTAGGCCATACATTTGAAAGAGAGGAAAGGTATGTGGGAAGATTTGGAAGGAGGAAAGGGAAGGGGGAAATGATGTAATTATATTACAATCATAAAAATGGAAGATAATATAAAATTTAGATTAAGGCTAGATTATTAAAGTAGTTCATACAGTTTGAATGTATAGCCTTTCAAGGATATATACAAAGTATTTATACAGAGACTATGAAAAGAGCCTAACAGAGGGCTGGAGAGATGCTCAAGGGTTAAGAGCACTCACTGGCTGCTGCTCTTGCAAAGGACTCAGATGTGGTTCCCAGTGCCTCCAGTGTCTTACAAGTAGCTTAACACCAGTTTCAGGGGATCTGGCAGACCTCTGTGGGTACCAGCCAAATCTACAGTGATCACACGTTATCCGCAAACAAAAACTCAAACACCAAAAATAAAAATAAATTAATCTTTAAAACAAACAAACAAAACAAAACAAAAAAACCTCACCAAACAGATATGTGGTTCATATAGATTTTAAAAACAAAAAGCAAAATTATTTTACTTTTCAGGTTACTAATTTAAAACAGAAAGATTATTTTGTTTTGTTTTTTCAAGTGTCATGATCCCTCACCAACAAAATGTTGTTTATTAAGATTTAGAAAGACACTTGAACAGGCAAGCATACAGAGAACCGATGGTGTGGGTGGATGGGACCTTTCTGCCCAATCACAGCTCTTCTCTGTCTTGCAGGTGCTAGTCACCAGTAAGCCTTTTGTACTTCTGTCTCCTCAACAACAGAGCCTGCAATAATCAATGCCAGGACTACAGCTTGAAATACGACATGCGTTGATAAAAAGATAGAGGAAGGATTTAGAAAATATTCCACTTATTCTGAACTGACGTTTCTGTTCTCCCAGATACAGAGAGCACAGTCTTAAAACACTACTAAATCAGAATATCACTAACATACTTCTGAAAAATTGCTTGCTCTAGTTTAACGAGCTTCACTGAACTGGGCACTGGAGGGACTTTCTTATGAGCACCACTCTAGGATAAAGTCAGATGAGAAACAATACTCACAGATTCTTTTCTGCCCATAGTTTTGCTGTGGGAGCGAGAACGTGCGATGTTGCTGAAAAAGGAATCCTTTTTAGTGGCAGATGAAGGTGGGGAGCCAGTGGACTCTCTCCCCCCAGGCAAACTCTCAATGCTTGGGGATGAACTGATGGTTTTAGAATTCTGCCCTGAAAGAGAAATTAAGTAGCAATAATTAAACACAAGATTGTCACTAAGCCACTGAATATACTAGCTTTACTAAATGGTGACCAGTTATGAAGCTACTGTTTAACAATGCTAAACATAAAGATGTTATTTTTAAAACTAAGAAGTACCAGTATAGTTTTCTATGCCATAGTTCATGTATGTTTTAAAAAACATAAAAAGAAAAAGACTTTAATTTCCCGCGATGGAGCGTTACGTGGCCGAATCTTCTGTTGGCAGTGGGATGAATCCCTAACTGAGGAAGCAGAGGTTACGGCTCTGTATGACTAAAGCACTCTGTATGACCAATCTTTCTGCATAGTTTTCCCTTTCCTAACCATGGAGCAGCTACAGGATAGCTCTGAGCCCACTGCAGACTCTGGTAATGGGCCCAGGGCCTTTTACTGGGCTGTGCCCCGACTACAATGGTGGCATCTGGGATGCACAGTATAAGGTACTTAATTGATAGGATGCTCCACACAGCAGGCAATCTTCTCTCTTGGGTTGCTAGGTACAAAGGTTACTGAGTTACAGCAGGACTAGCAGTTATCTACCTGAGACTTCTCATCTTACAACAGCTGTTTTCCTCTGCAGCTTCCTTTCTATCAGGTACTAGGGACACACTGTGGGCTTAGAACCTGGGGCTGAGGGGGATGGTAAGCCTCAGGTTATTGGGATCTGCTTAGGTTTTGGATGGTGGCCCCTGGCAGGAGGAACACCCTGTTTCCACCCAGAGGTCCTGTCCCAGGAAAACCTGGACTTCTGTAAGGTCAGCATTATTAACACCAATCCTTTTTCTTCTTGCAGAACTGTTTTCCCAATAAACACCTCAATAATGGCCTGTAATGAGTGGTACTGTAATTTAAAGTTGAGTGCAAGGTTCTCTGAGCTAGAAAAGACCAGGGAATACAGATCCCCATGGTCCTAGAAGTGTCTTGTGCTGATCTTAGGCCTACAACAGGAACATTCTGCCGTACCTTACCCTGGCCTTCCCTTCTCTGTCTGTTACCAACTTCCAGGGCTGTGCAGTCTTAACTTTACTCGGTTGTTTATGGCAATAACCCACAGACCAGGATTGATTTGGATGGAAAAGCTCCAGGGACCTATCTGTTAATTTTCTTGTTAAAATCGTATCCTTCCCTTCCCCGCTCATCTCTTTTCCCTTGTCTTTTCTTCTGAGTTTTAAATTCTGGAAATTGGCGCGCACGCGCGCGTGTGTGTGTGTGTGTGTGTCTGTCTGTCTGTGTGTGTGTGTGTGTGTGTGTGTGTGTGTGTATGTAACTTGTAATGGCTTTCATCTTCATGTCCTGTTTAGGAAGATGTTACTTAACCTTAGATGAACACGGGGCATAATTTATGACTTATTATAAAGCCTAGGCTTTCCCTTTTTCTTCTCAAATTTCTCATTGCTCGTCTACTACTTAAGCAGCGTTCACTGGCTTTGGAACTGTTGGAAGTTCCAACAATGTGGATATTTAATCAACTTTGACAATATATACTTTATAAAGCTCATTAAACAAAAGATACATTTAAGAATTCAAAGCATGTCGTTCAGATCCTGGTTTCACAAAAGAAATTGAAGAAAGAAAGAAAAAAAAAAATATCTACCTTTGTAAGTTTATGTAACAGAATTTATCTGCACATCACAGTTTGGGTCGCCTGCCTCTTTGAGATCTTTGGGGGAACGGCTTTTTAAAGGTCTTACTTGGATTTTCTGTTTGCTCATCTACTAAGATTATATAGTTTTGACTGGAAGTTACAGTTATCTTTAAAAGAGAAAACAAGACAAGCATGCATGTGGCGGTCAGAATTCTGTCTACTTCCTTTACTCCTAGAACCTATGACTATGGCAAGAGACTGACAGGTCTGATCAGGGCTAGTGACTTCACGGAAAGGGTGCCTTGGGTTATTACTGCTAATGATGAGTCTAAAGCAAACGAGGAGGGAGGAGAACAACGCAGGGATGTCACTGTCGCTTAGGTCTACTCCAAGGAAATGTGACAGCTGACACACTCTGTACTAAGGCATTAGACTAGGATCCAAAGAACTAAGGTACCCTTCAGGAGTTCCCTTCAGGAACAGTCTTGGTCGACATCAAGCAAGGGAATGGGGACTCCCATCCTATAGTTGGAGTAGCTGAATTCTGCCAGTATCGAAAATGGACAGGGAGCAGACAGAATTTCCCCTGGAGCCCCAGACACCAGGGTTTTACCCTCGTGAGACCTATGCCAGATTTCTGATATAGTCACTAAACAGTGTACCTGTTCTTCTAAGTCACTAAATTTGTAGAAATTCTTTGTTGTCAGAAGAAAACTTTGTTCAAATTTCCAGCTTATGAAACAGTCTCCCAATCAAACAAGCAGTCAAACTCACTCTTTTGTATCTTTACTTTTACAATTCTTATTTTGCATGATTCCAGTTTTCTTTTACTCATGTTTGATTAGAGTATAGAATCACTTCATTTTTTTAAAAGATTTCTTTTTATTATTTTTAATTATGCTCGTGTTGGAATGTTCACATGAGTACCCCAGGAGGCCAGAGACATCGGCTTCCCTGAAGCTGCACTTAGAGGTAGATGGGACTTGCACCACATAGGTGCTGGGAGCCAAACCAATAGGTTCTCTCAAGCACCGAGCTCTTTGCAGCCCTGCATCAATGCTTTCTTCTCACTGATGTAATCTGGTTTCTGTATTGGTAACCTCATCTTTATCCCCATTCATTCCTTTACTTTCTTTAGGCTTATGTTAATGCCCCTTTCCCCACCTTTTTGAATTGTATGCAAAATAATTGATTTTACTATGTTATTTTGTAAGTATCATTTTATCTTTCAGGTTGATATTTGATATTTTAAAAGAAGACATGATCACTCCTAAATGCAATAAAATTTTTGTTTCTCATTTCTTTATTAATTCAAGCCATTCAGAAGTTGATTTCACTTTCCAAGTGGTAGCTGGGGATGGGGAGAACTACCAAGACTCCTGGAAGGGAGCCGTGTGCAAACGTGATTGGCTGAGCAGAGCCTCACGATGTGGAGGGTGGGAGGTGGCAGGTCTGGAGCCTGTTATAGTTTATCCTGAGATTCCCTGGCCCCATAAACAGTCACTCCTTGGCCACTTCTGTATCAGACTTAATGTCTTAGGTCTAATAGATAAAAGCCTCTTGGAATATATTAACTTAACAAAACCAGTTTTTACCAGCCAAAAATCAAAGTCCAGACAGCATCGGAGGCCCGCAGATTGAGATTTCTCCATTTTGCTATAACTACCCATCAATGTATTTGAAAAGCACCTTGATTTAGGACTTTTTTGTTGTTACTATAAAAACTTCATGAACCTGTTTCCATGTTGGAGCATGGGATGTGACATGGCTTAAGTCTATGCTCATTCATATTTTGCTCCAGAATAAGCTCTGTCTTGTCCCTTTTAAGGTGGTGGATCTACTAGCAGACCTGAAATCTTATCTGGGCCAATGTCTACTTTACTGTTCCACTTGATCCTAATTCAAATGAGTTTTCTGCAAAACTTTAAAAATAAAAAAATAACCAACTCTCCACGTGTTTATATAGCCCCTCAGTTTTACCAATGAGAAGAGAGTTGTTACTTGCTGGTCATCTTATTAATGAACCTCCCTTTTGGCTCCTTTCTGGAAAGCTTCAGTTTCTGCCTCATCCAAGGGCTTCCAGGTTCTCTGTGGGGCTTCAGAGGAGGACAGACCTTATTGTCAACCTGCCTGCCTGCCTGCCTGCCGAGCTGCTTTCAGTCTCCATGCCGGTATGCTTCTTTAGCTCTGGGAAATGTTCTTAGTTCTTTGATTATTAACTCTAGTTATGCTCTCTAGTCTCTCAATACTTGACATAATAGTTCAAATTCATAGTTAATCTAAATTCCACATGGAATAATTTAAATTTTATTATACCCTAAAAACAAGTATTTGTGGATTATTACAGCTTCTCATTTTCTTCCAAATTGGAAGAGTTGCGAACAGTTATATCTAACTTATTTTGTAAAATGTTAGTTGCCTTGGATATTTTCAGAAAGAAGGCACATGATATACATTACATAACCATGTATATCTAATCCATTCAGAAGAAACGTGTGATATACAAGTAAAATTTCACTGTAATCTGTTGGGACATTGTTCCATTTAGAAGAAATTACAACAATATCAAAGAACAAAATCTTATTAAGTCATCCCATTTTCTATCAATCACTGTTTTCATGTTTATATAATAATAAACCTAAGAAATCATTTGATACGATTTCAAATATGTAAGAGTATTGTGTACTTTCCTCCTACCTTTCCTACACTCATACTTCTCAAGTTAGCCTACCTAAGTGTCAGGAAGAGGAACAAGACATTGGATAGACATTGTGACTATAACTGGACAGTAACACATGATTCCATACAATCCTCATGACTTATAGAAAACAAGATTGAGACTCAGGAAGTTTAATTCAGTAGCTTACGAACCCAAGAACCTGAGTTCAGACGTGAGAGATGGACACACAAAAGCAATACAGTCAAGGGACTAGGACATTTAAGGGACGATGGTGGGGAAGACACACCTAGGAGATGCTTGCATCGGTGCGGCCTTATACATTTGCTCCCTATTTTAGATCAGCTTGCTGCCTTGAGTAGCTGAGTGACACACAAGGCAAGAGGTTGGTCTGTACTCTCTAAAGACACGTGTCTTAAAGGCAGGAGAGTGAGTGCAAACAGTTATACTTGAAGAAGACCCTGCAAGGACTGTTGGATTGGGTTCCAGTTTAAAAGAAAGTGTCTAGAATGTCAGAACAATTAAATATGGAAGTGTTGCTTTATCCCAGAACAGAGGGCTCCCCCATAATTTGATCCCGAAAACCAGAGAGGTGTGCGAGGCTTCGATTACTTGAGCAGGTATCAGCCAAGAGCTAGTTTCATGAAACAAGTACTAAGACAACACCCTGTAAGTAAAGCAAGTGGCTGCCCTTACTCTCTCATTACAAGCAAGAGGCTCAGTAACTGCCTCAGCTCACTTAGAAGGCAGTGCTCAGCCTGGACTGGAGTGTGGCTGGACCACAGAACCTATGTTGGGCAAAGCTGCACCTAATTAGACCTATGTCATGTAACCTGTAGGAATATAGCCTAGCATTAAGGAAACATGGGCAGAATGAGTCCTTTTGGAAAAAAAAAAGTTTGTGTGTGTGTGTGTGTGTGTGTGTGTGTGTGTGTGTGTGTGTGTGATGAATTCAGTCCTTGTTCCAGGAAAGGACAATGATGATGATGATGATGATGACAACAATTCACTGTCTTGGGGTTACTACAGTTATAAAACACAATGGCCAAGGTCTGGCATGGTGATTCATGCCTTTAATCCCTGCACTAAGGAAGCAGGTGTAGGCAGAGCTCTTAAGTTCTAGGCTAACCTAATCTACAAAGAGAAGTTAGAGGCTAGCCAAGGCTACATAGTGAGACCCTGTCTCAAAAAATAACAGTGCTGCTTGCTGGCTTGCTGAGTTAGTTTTCTCAATACTCTCTAGTAAAACCTACCCAGGGGTTTTTACACCACTCCTAATGGGCCGTGGTGTCTCATATCAATCACTGAGAAGCCTCTGACGATGTGCTTATAGGCTGAGCTCATGGAGGCATTTTCTCTTATATTTTTGGTTGTGAGCCTAGCCTGTAATGTGTGAGCTATTCATCCATCCATCCATCCATCCATCCATCCATCCATCCATCCATCCATCCATCCGTTTTCTTAACCGAGGTACACTCCTCTCAGATGATTCTACCTAGTCAGCACATTTGACCCCTTGTCAACTTGTCACACAAAGGCCCTTGAACTACAATCCTTCCTTTCTCATTGTTCTTAAGCTATCATACTGATATCACTACCACAATATAAAACATTCTAACTTTTGTTGTCCCATCCTCTTTTCTTCATTCTCTTTAAAACACCCAAAATCCAAAGTCTCTTTCAAAGTTCCAAGTCTGTCTGAAAAGTGCATAAAGCTTCTCGGGGCTTCTATAAAATAATAACAATAAAAAGAATTTATATATTTCTTACTCCAGGAGGGAGGACCAGGAAACAGTCACAGTGAAATCAAAGCAAACCCAAACTCCAACAGCATTGGTTGATGCCTGGGGCTCTGATCTGGGCACCAAAGGACCCCGGGCAGCTCCACTGTTCTGGCTCCGCCAACCACAAGACACGCACCCCGCCTTGTCAGTTCAGGCTGGCTCCGCTCCTCATCTTGTGGTTGACCCACACATAGTGCTGGGTCATCCAATATTCTGGTGTTTGCACTGCAACAGGGCTACACTTTCCTCATCAATAGCCCCTCGGGCTCTTTTTATGGACTTTCTCGAGACAAGGTGACAAAGCCCAGCTTGTAGCAGGCCTGCAGCTTCTAACTGCAACAGAGGCTGCACACTCACCAGCCTACACCCCAGCTGCTCTTCCCGACTCCTCTTTGCCTTCAAACCCAGTATCACCTGCAAGTCTTTGGCACAGTCGCCTAGGTCAACTGTTAGCACAAGGCCAGCGTCAGCCTGCTCTGGACCACAGCGTCTTTTTGCAGACCCCGATGAGACCCTTCCCAGGGAGTTTTCCTCAGTGACTCAGGTCTCATCTTAACCACAGACAACCGATTCTTCAGGGTCATCTGACAAGTATAGACTGGACCAGCAAAGCAACTGTTTCATTTTTGTGGTTCTAGTCTCTTCCTAATCATAATAATTCTTCAGCTCCAGTGGACCACAATCATGGATTCCTCACCCAAAACATCACATAAATGGCCCCGACAGAGTCTTTGTTCCCTCGGAAACACTACTAGGCCTGTACTGTTTCCACAATAGCAATTCATTAAGCTGTAGCTCTTCCAGCCCACTTCCAAAATCCTCCCCACGACATGGCTAGGTTTGTCAAAGCAATACCCGGTACTGATTTCTGTCTTAGGGTTTCTATTGCTGTAATAAAACACCATGACCAAAAGCAACACGAGGAGGAAGGGCCTTATTTCAACTTACAACTCATACTCGGTCACTGAGGGAAGTCAGAATGGGAGCCCAAGTTAGGAATCTGCAGACTGGAAAGGAAGCAGAATGCTGCTTGCTGGCTTGCTCTGTATTGCTTGCTCTTATAAAACTCAGGACTACCTACCCAGGGATGGCAACTGTGCCTCTACTATAGGCTGGGCCTACCTATAGCAATCATTAATCAAGAAAATGTACTACAGAGTTGCCTACAGGGAGTATGTTGAAAGCATTTTCTCATATAAATATGTTTTTTTTCTCAGATAACTTTTTTTTTGGTCAAGTTGACAAAAATAAAAACAAAAACACCCCAAACCAAAATCAATCAACGAACCAAACAAAAAACCCAACCAAGATACTCATATTTTTGGAACACATATTCCATAAAATCCCATTTTCAGGCTAGGGTTTGTTTGTCTTATAACAATTATACTGCACACAGTGGAACTGTTAGTTTACCTCGGGCCCACCCCTCATCACTCTCAACAGTCGCTAGAGCAGTTGATGTATTATCTTGTTTTAAAAGCTTATCTCATGAGTTGTTCTGGGAGGGGGAACTGCCTCTTTCTTTACTGTGTTCTACTGCAGTTGACTTGGCTTCCTTCTTACCCTACCAATTTCTGTTTGCCACCTGCACTTGGACATTTCTGTTAACACTCCCTTCTTGATAGTACCCAAGGGAAGTCATCCACACACAAGTGAGCTCTTATCAAATTAATGTGACTCCCATCTTCCTCCCCAATTTTTCCTTTAGAAGCAAGCACATGAAACCCAATGATGACTACTCCGGGAGAGGGATTTTCCCACGTCTGCATTTAACACCTTTAGCTGCAACTGTCGAATATCAGATGGGTTGTGGTTTGACCTTAAGACTATGAACAGTGGCTAACTGGCCAGAGAGATTTTTCTCCTTTTAAATTTAAAAGCAACCTAATAAGTACTGTAATGCTATCTCTTTGGGTGTCAAGTACATGCTAATGTACATGTCATAAATATACACAGAAATAAAAACTTCAAATGAAAAATCTAAACCATTTTAAAAGAAATGTTTGGAATTAAATCTTCAAAAAACAAATTTTGCAGTATTGAAATCTATAATGAAAAATATAAAAGAAAGCTTTCTAATAATTTTCTAAAAATTATTATTGCCTTAAATCATGAACCCATCTATATTTCTATTTTCGTTTCTCCATTCTCTTTATGACTGTGCTACTGTTCAGCAGACATAGATTGTCAAGTTCTCACCACTGACAAAAGCCCATTTTTTACAAGCTTGCCTACATGGCATAATGGCAAAAATGGCCTCAAGCACAGGCTGAATCACATGCAAAGAAAACATCAAGAGAAAACACACATCAGAGCCTGATTCCACCAGGGTAGGACCTAGAAGGAACTTTTGTTTTACACAACAGTGCCACTCAGTGGCCAAACTATGGTAGTGGACCTATACGTTGAATGGAAGGCAAAGCCAGGAAAAAAGAGTTTTGGGAGAGGGTTGTATACTACAGGTGGTCTGGGTGGGGTGGTGTAACAAAAAAGAAAAGGAAAGAAAAGAAAAGAAAAGAAAGAAAGAAAGAAAGAGAAAGAGGAGGGGGAGAGGGAGGGAGGGAGATGGGAGGGAAGGAGGAGGAGGAGTTGGAGCAGGAGGAGAAATTATGTTGTGGCAACTGTACCTTGGAGGTCAGTTAGAACCTGGACAGGAACAGAAAGCTGAGCACCACTTCCTGTAACTACATCGCCTAGATTTCATAAGAGAAAAATAATTAGATATCACAAAAGGACAATAGAGAACCTTTTGTCTTTCACATTCAAAGTTATGATAATTTTATTAAATTACTAAAAATCTAGAACAGGAAATATAGTGGAAGTTAGAAAACATGAAACATCATTTTAAAGTAAACCATTTCATTAACAGGGTGCTTCTTATGGAGAGTCTCATCTTTTGCAGAAGGAAATGCACACAAGTTCCTACTACGCTAGAGATAGGAAACCTCGACGATCAAGATTTTCCTGAATTTATTTTATGATACAACAAATATGTGTGTGACTTTTATATGTTTTTAAAAGACTTTTTCAAATGGACTTGTACATCACTTATTTACAGGCATTCTTTTAAAATTGTTTTCTTCCTATATCCAGAAGTACTTTTAACTGCACTTTGAAGCAAGTTCTTAAGACCCAAGGAAGCTCCAATTCCATGCTAGCCAGGGAAAAGATTTTCAAGCTCACCACATGCATTTACAAACACATCTGTGAACTGCATACCCTTCACTTGGCATCCTTTTATAGGCAGTATCTCATTACAAACTGGAACCATAGTAAATGCTTACAATAAAGCAGTGCTCAAATAAAAAAGAAACAGTTTTAGATGGGGAAAGAAAGTAGGGATGGGGAGAGCGCATCTTAGTAACCCGACGAGGAAGAAAAGGAGCACAGAAGGAGACGGCCACCAAGAGTGGGGGCAACAGGCACCGGGCTCTCTGCTCTTCTGTTTCTCTCGGGGGGGGGGGTGGGGGGGCAGTGTTCAGCAACGAGCAGTCACGACATCAGAGTAATGCCCGGAGAGTCTGAAGGCTATATGGAGGTAACTAAGCAAAAGAAATCAAGTCTTTTGAAAGGCACCCAATTCCCCAGGCATAACCTGTGAGCAACAAGCTTGCTTCTTTAGTTTTTCTGTAGCACACACGCACACACACACACACACACACACGCACACGCACGCACACACACACGCACACACACACGCACGCACACACATACACACACGCACACACACGCACGCACACACGCACACACACACGCACACACACACACACACGCACGCACACACACACGCACGCACACACACGCACACACACACGCGCACACTCACACACACACGCGCGCGCACACACGCACACACACACACTCACTCCTACTATATATGCATTTACTAATATGTAAAAATTATTAAGATACCACACACTATATAGTTCATTAATCCATACATATTGGTAAACATTGACTTTTAAGTTACATAACAATCCTCAGTGTTCCAGCCACTAAGTACACTGTCATCTGTAGGATCATCGCTTTATGTCATTACATCATTTCTATCAACAAAAAGAACACGCAAATGCTCTCCTATAACCCAAATACAATTTGTTAATAGGAACACATCCCAAAGAAGTACTTAAAAGTAGAAATGGTAGCAACCCACATTTTCACTAACTAAATTGGTTGGTAGAGGGTGAGCCTAATTTCTGTAGATTTTCAAGTTTATACCAGCTACCCATTTTGTTATAAAGATTTTCAAGATCTCTTATTGTCTATATAGTCATGGGAGACTCATTTTAACATAAATATTACTATCAGGCTAGGGAAGAGCTCTGCTGTCTTTGTATTAAATGGATACACAAACTAAACCTTTCACTTTAAGTTACACATGCATGAATTTGGGTGACATTTGACACAACTTCCCCTTTATAATTACAGACAGCTCAGTAGAGTGTCTGTGGGAAGTCAGCATCAAGGACCAGTGCTGGAGGACTCTTCAGAGTACAGTAGGTGACACATCAGTCACCAAAACACCACGGGTTTTCAGAGCTTGCAGACTCCCGAGGCATCCTGCTGAACTGTCAATTTAGGTTGTTAGGGGTTAGAGGAGGTGAACAGAGAAGATCATGAGGTAAACAGCTCCTTTCCACCTCCGTAAATGGTTCTTTTGACCCTTTATTCAATCTTTTAGGTAACTAGGAACACTAGCAGAGAGTTTTGCTGTGAAAATAGAAAGTCAACAAATTTTTTTGGAGGGGTATGGGTAAGGGGTGAGTGTTGATATGAGAATAATGAGCCAGAAATAAACTAGAAGAGTTGTTTTTAAACAAAACAACAAAACGAAACACAAGGGCAATTCCTTTAGGACAGGGATCAGTTACAAACGCTTCAGTGGCATTCACGTTCCGATATGGATCTGACGCTCTGTTGTCTCCTTGCAGCTGGGGAATTACTGCTCACCAATTGTCCCATCTCCATTCACTTCCTTCCCCACTTATGTGATATTAATACTTGACATTTCCTTAGAGAGACAACTTTATATTTCTATAGTCATTTGGCTTGGTTTCTCAGAAAATTTAAGCTAAAGCATTAAGAGATTCTCTGACTCATTTGCCTGCCATCAGTTAGAATTACAACAGACTAAAGCTTGTTATCAAAGCAATATTGAGATCATATTTGTTTAGAACAATAAAACAGTACAATTAAGAGATATATAAAATAACACTCATTTCCATTCTGGAAGTGGGCATGTCTCTTGGCATTAAAATACATTTTCAACATGTTAATGATTTGATGTCTCCTTTTCTTTAAATCATGTGTGACAGCTCTACATTAAAAAGAAAATGTAATTTTAAATGAGATGTTCTCATAGAAGGAAAACTGAATATTATAATACACCTTAAACACTAATCATATAAAACTTAATATTTCACACAGACAAATATAAGAACTAAATAACATGATGACAGCCACAGAGGGCTTCAGATGTACATGAATGTGTACACGCGCGCATGGCGCATTAATTGGCATCACCAGGGACTAGACTCCAATTTAAGTTCCAATTGTGAAACCTTTACAATAATTTTGTATGTGAGATCCTTAAGTAAAGTACACAGTTTTAATTTTGTTTTGTTGATATTACCATTGTTATTGATACTGATACTAAGTACTGAATGCTGCTATTAACATAGTTACTCCTTTAGCCAGGATGTGTACTGGGACAGAAACTGCTATGCTTCTGTGCAGTTTTTGTCATCGTGTTGCTATTTCTTTCTTCCAGTGGCTAGTCAGTATTCCACTGGGGAAAAGAAGTGTTGCTCTAATCTGTGAGAAGAGGGGCCAGCATGCAGAGTAAGGGCAAAGCTCTGGGTAAGAATGTACAAGGCTCCCTGTGGGCACAGTGTGTAGGGCAGACTGAAACAGGTGAGAGCCGCAAGAGCGCTCAGGACAGTGCCTTCCTCACCGAGTGAGCCCGGGGCTCCACCACCCCTCAGGGTTCCCTGCTCTTATTCCCAGTCTATGGCTGCACCGTTTGGTGCGCTCAGGACAGTGCCCTCCTCACCGAGTGAGCCCGGGGCTCCACCATCCCTCAGGGTTCCGGCTCCACCATCCCTCAGGGTTCCCTGCTCTTATTCCCAGTCTATGGCTGCACCGTTTAGCGCATGGACTTTAATGCTGATTTTGGCTGCTTAGGATTTGGTTTAGCTTTTTTTTTCTCTTAGGTTCAGTTTGTATTCCTTGGCCGTGAAACAGGTTGATGACACGAGACCACAAACTTTCGTCTAAATCATTGTCATGCTGTTGAATGCTGTGACTAGTACGCCCCAAGCTTAGATTCCACTGTCAACTCAGGAGATCTGTGCTGAGAAAGATCATACCACCATGTAAGATGGGCATCTACATGACGACAATAAGAAACCACACTGTGATAATACGGTGTCAGATACCTCAAACATGTAACAATCAAGAAAAATACAATACTAATCTCTAAGATAAAAAGAACCACACACAACACATTTGTAAAAACTAAGTCTTCATGGATTTCTGCTTCTAGGATGTTGATTTCTCATAGGCAAGTGAAAACAATCTCAGACTACGCTTCAGGTTCTTTGGATTTACTGGAATGTTCTCCTACCTTTGTTCAACTGTACCGGCATGCTTTCGGATTTCATCAGTCGCTGCTGCTGCTGCTGTTGCTGCTGCTGCACGTGATGCCTTGGGGCTTCTTCGGAGCTTCTGGAGACAGCAGCAGGGAAAGAGCTGCCTCCAGGTGCAGGGCCACCACCACCACCGCCGCCGCCACCAGGTGCAGGGCCACCCATACCACCTGGAACCGAGGCTGGGGAAATCAACTTTCTTCCAAAGTTAATCAGGCTGTTGGAGACCTTGTGTATGTTCAGGGGAGCGCCTCGGGCATTGGTCCTTTGAGAAGGGAAAGAGAAACATCGTTATTTAACGTAGAGGAAAATGCTATTTCACATATTCCACGGGAATAAAAACAACTTGTCTAACCTTGACAAAGGCTGCTTAATAAATTGGAAGTGAAGGGTGTAAAGAAATGCAGACGTAATGTGACCACAGAGTGGTAATGTGGCTTATGGGAGATGAGTCTCATCATTCTCTCCTTCTACAGGGCACATCACGTGCCAACACTGTGCTAGGTCTACCCCTGGATATTCTGGTTAAAGAGAAGTATGTGTTAGCCTGAATTTCTTAGCTGAAAGTGAATATCCTGACTGAATCAAGGACTCACAAGTCTGCTTAGCAGCTTGTCTTTTCCTAACTATAAGTCGGTAATTTTCTATTAATTTCACCAGAAACCCCTTGCGCGATCCCAGCGGCTCCTGACTGTACTTCATTGGTTGATAACCCCATCTAAGGTGTCTCTATAGCCACTTATAATTCATCTGTCATACATAAACAGGACAGATAGGAAGTTTCTTACAGTCTTTTGAGATGTAATGTGAAAGACACCAACACAGTATGTATGGCTAATGCTGAGACTCTCAATAACAACTCTCCCTTTGCAAGACCATACCTAGCCTTGGGAGCATCTTATTCTTTTCCAGTGGCTCTTTACCTCTTCACCATCCTGCTTAAATGTGTACCACAGAGGTCTTTTAATAAACCACTGCTCTTCTTTGAGAAGCCCACCCATACTCTGACACATGTTTTGTTTTTTTTTCCAAGTGCCTCTTTACATTACCTTTTAACATTAAACTTAAAATATATATGGAAATCTCTTTTAATAAACCCCAACTCCATTCCATATGGGCTTATCATAAAATTCTTGGCTGCATACAAAGATCCAGGTTTACATGACTTGAGACCTCTAAAACTAAGGCTGCTGAGGGTGACAGTGTGGAGCTGTGCTTCTGTCCCTGCCACCACTGACTGGAAGACAGATTTATTTTGGCTCAGGGTTTAAGTCAGCAGGTAGCTCCATTCCTTTGAGACTCAAGACAATGCAGAGTCACCATGGTTGGGAGCGTACCATGGGTTCACAGCAGGTAGCATAGTGATGCATTATTTATGACTTATTAAAGCTTGCATGAGGATTCAGAAAGCAAAGTCATCCACAAGCCACAGAAGCCAGGTACACACCTTTAATTCCAGAAGCCAGAAGTTAGGAGGTGGTGGTACACACCTTTAATCCTAGGACTCAGGATTAAGACGCAGACAGATCTCTGTGAGTCTCAGGCCACCCAGGTCTATACAAGATTGAATCAGTCTAAAAGAGAATTATAGCTCACCCTATAATCCCAGGACTCAGGAGAGGTATATAAGTCAGTATCAGGCATTCAGTAGGAGACATTCATTCTCCAGCCACACTGAAGACAGGAGCATTCAGTCTCCAGCCATGCTGAAGAGAGTTGGTAAGTCAACCCTTTCAGCCTGAGGTAGAGGTAAGGTAGAGGCTGGCCACTTTGCTTTTCTGCCTTTCAGTTTGAAGTTTAAAACTCAGTATCAGTCTCTGGGCCTTTTACTTACCATGTTACAAAGTAGAAAGACTGAGACATGAAGGGCCAGGCAAGAAACTCCTAATAGTCTATTCTCTAACAATGCATTACTTCCTAATTTCTGTCATCTTCCAATGTCATCATATTAAGAATCCAGGAGTGATGACTACACTGAATAACTCAGAGCCCCCATGATCCAATCACCTCTCAATGGTTGGATACGCCAGGTAAGGACCAAGCTAGACACATGAAGCTTTTGTGGGAAATATTTTATATTCAAACCACATTAGTGCAAACCCCACATAATTATGTATATGATTTAAAATCTGCACTAAAGATCCAAAAGGCCTTTCTTGCTGTATCGACCACCCAAGTAGGTACCAACAACCCCTTAATCACCCAAACTCCACAGCCTCCTGCCTCACACTCCCTTTCTTGCCTTCCATGGTTTGCTAGGAGTTGTGTTATAAATGAATATTTTTCATATGAACAATTCCTTCCTAGATGGTTCAGTTTTGTAGTGCATCTTAGGGCTGAAGACTGCTTATGATCATAAATTGTTTTAGTTGTAGGAGGTAGTGTAACTCCATGACAATACCAAAGGGTTCATTTTTACTTCTCAAATCATTAGTAGACACTTAGTCTCTTTTCACAAAAGTGAAACACGTTTATTAGATTTAGTTACCTTGCCATTTCCCTCTCCCACACCTACTTGGCAGCACTTTTAAAGCATTTCTCCTTTTCATATGGCAGCGTATGTTTGGTGTTACTAGCTGTCACTCTGAAACAGAACCCATCTATAGTTCTGTAATAAAAAGGAAACACCATCATGTTTCTTCCTTCCATAAAGTTTCCTCTAGCAGCACTAGCTAATGTTATGAGCTAGGTACTGGAAGGCTTGCTTACATTGCATCGGAGAAGGACTAATCAAATTTAAAAGGGTTATAAAAGAAGAATTATTACTTACAACTCAATCCAGTATAAAAATAATTTAATAAAATTAATCCAAATGACCTCTTTTGCATCAACTTTCATATTGAGCTACTTAATGTTTTACCAAAATAATTTGTTTAAAGTGTTTCCTAGCAGAAGTGAGGCTATCTATACAGTGCTGGGCATCACTTGCTCTTCAGCTTTTACCACCTTCCTAATGAAGCAGGGTACCCTCAATCTGCACACGAGAAGGGCGTCAGTCCATGTTTCCTAAATAAAAAGAGTAACTGAAATAAAAGGGACGCATCAACTGCAGACTATGCGGTGGCCACCTCTGCTGCCGTCATCCAGCAGCCTGCACGCATGCCTAAGGGAGTGCAGCACAAAGATGGCTGCCGTCTTCAGCTGCGTTTCAGTCTCGCTGTGTGCAAATCAAGAACCATAATTCAAAGATATGAAGAAGTTTATAATGTTGTTACCCCTTATATAAACAAAAACGTACTAGTCAAATTCCCATATTGCCAGTTGTGAAATTTATATGCTGATACAAGTACCAAGAAGCAGCTACAGCATTATCAAGAGAGTGTGGTTAATGTACTGTCATTACTACTAATAACCACAAAAACATATAGATCAAGCTTGTGCTTAGAGAGTTTTCTTTTCATGTGAATAGCTTTTAAAAAGAGATGAGCTTCTTTTTAAAAAGGTTTTTGTCATTTTAAAAAACATACTCTTCATCCACTACTCAGGACTTCTAGAAGCATATTTTCTTTATAAAACAACTCTTGAAGGGGGTGTTTTCAAGGTGTAAGCAACAGCAATCACGTGCCTCCAGGAAAAGCCCGTTTTACATGGTTGTTTTTTAGGCACGTCAGTTTTTACATCAAAGTTATTCACTCTGTTGCTGAATTAAGTAGCAATGCCTTTCACCTGACAGAATAAATACCTTGCCATAGTGCTAGTGGGTGAGGAGTGTACTAGTCATGGGAATTACCACAGGTGTCACTGGCAATGTTGGGTCATGGACAGTGTTGCGGTAAACAGTCAGAAGAATGAGTCTGGAGTGAACAAGACACCAAACAAGCAAATCTATGTGACTGAAGTCTCTGTGGCCACCGTCCACTGTTGGAAGACTGCACATACAGAAGAGATTTCAAACAGTGCCGGGAACTTAGACCTTTGATACTCATTTGTGAGCAGCACAGGCATCTTCTCAAGAAGCAAGAATCTTTTTGAAACACTGCGTCGTAACTCAGCTGACTGAACTATTTTTGCTCAGTTCCAGTGACTGGAAATGGCTGACGGTGGCTGCCTTTCCTACCTCCCCATCCTCACTCAGTTGAAAGAATTCTAGAATCTTCTCCCCATTAAATGGCATAGTCATGGACCACTTTCACCTAACTTCTAAAGCTTTCATGAAGCTTTATACAAACCAACCCTTCTCCCTCATATAAACAAAAAATACCCTGCAAAAAATTTGTTTTTTGCAGTAACTATAGTACAATTTTCTTAGATTCTTGCCTATATTTTTAAAAGATTCATTTTCAATTTATTTTAAAATGCTCCCCTCCCATTTTCTCATTATTTCTTTTTACCGTTTGGTTTGCTCATTCAGTTGTCCATTTCTTCATTCACTTTTCATCCTCTGTCTTTCCAATCACAGCACAGTCTACATTTTCATCTGATTATGTTTCCACTCTCACTTTCCTTAAGTCTATTAACACAACTGTTGTGGAGACACACTTGACATTTTTCAATGGCTATGTTTATTGTAATTTTTGAGTAAAAATAGAAACATCAGAAGAATTAAGTATGAAAATATTCTAGCTTTTAAAAAGAATTACAAAAACTACAAATTGGAAAAATGTATTGATTCAGATAACGTAAAAGTTTTTTGTTAAATAGTTGGACCTGGATAGAGTTAAATAGTTACCATGGTTCATTTAAAAAGTCACATTAGGGCTGGTGAGGTGGCTCAGTGGTTTAGTGGATTGGCTGCTCTCCCTGAGGACCCAGGTTCAATTCCCAGCACCCACACGGTGGCTCACAGCCATCTAACTGCGGTCTCAGGGGATCTGACATTCCTTTTTGTCCTCTACAGGAACAAGCCACACAAGTGGTGCAGACAACATGTACATAAAACACTACACACATACAGTAAAATTTAAAAATTATTAAACATTAGGACTCCTAAACTGCAAGTCAACAGGGGTAAGAAATGAACAGACAGTTCTTAAATCAAACAAACAAACAAACATGCACAAATGGCCAATAAACATCTAAAAACATATTCAACTTATCTAGTTATCAGGGAAATGCAAATAAAACTACTTTGAGATACTACCTCATCTCAGTCAGAATGGCATTCCCCAGCAATCTGACAAGGATTGCGGGAGAATGCGGATTGGGACAATCATTATGGAAGTCAGTGTAGAGTGTCAGTATATATTCATGACTCACTATACTACTCCTGGACATAGACAGCGGACTCCATTGTACCACAGAGATAAGTGGACCCATGTTTCCTACTGCTCTTTGCACGACAGCAAATGGGACCGGCGTAAATGTCCACCAACAGATTAATAAGTAATACAGGCGTGGTGCATATGCACAATGGAATTTTATAAAGCTTTGAAGAAAAATGAAAACTGTGGGAAAATGGATGCATCTGGAAGGTAAAATACAAAGCTACGTAACCCAAACTCAGCAAGACAAAAACCTTGCATGTTCTCTCTCATGTGTGGGTCCTACTTTATACTGAATGTGTGGACTTCGTTGAGTATGCAGGACATAAGCTCAGGCTGGAGTCCTAAAATCTAGAAAGAAGACAAAGAGGGTGAAGGAAGTGACGAGGAAGAACGTGTGCTGGGCAAAGGGACACCCAGGACGTGAAGGATGGAAGAGATGGAGCAGGACAGCGTACAAGACGAGGTTGGGGTGGGCAGGAAAATCCGTCATGCCTTCCCCAAAACTGCCTTAATGTGACCTAACCCCTTGTATGCTAGTTGCAATCATATTAAGAGATTATTTTTAAGTACAAAAGTACAACACCTTGTTCTGGCGATAGAGACAACCTCCCCTTGTTATTACTGATCTACTCTGAGCAGATAAATGAGCTACAGCTCACACTTATTTATTTTATACATATGCACAGCAACCTCTCTGGAAATTTAAGACAGTTAGTTGCCAGAGTTGCATGATAGTACTATTTTGATTATTGTGATGTCTATATTAGCATTTGTGATTTAAAAATAATTCTAACATCTAAGCTAGTGTCTAATATTTTTGTTGATAATTTTGTATATAGATATAACATTTTGATCAAGCCTACCCCTTTTCCTTCTCTTGCACTTCCTTCTCCTACATCCCCAGCACGATCTCCTCCCAATTCAAGTGCTTGTCTTTTTCATTTTAGCTCACTGAGCGCACTTAGTACTACAGTATCTGCACGCATGAGGGCACCCTCTCAGGAACCGCATCCCTGAAGAAAATGAACTCCCTCTCCCCTAGCAGCCACCAGTTCCTCACAGTTCCTGAGCTAGGAGTGGGCCTTCCATCTCTCTTCCATGCTGGAGTTTTGTCTGGTTTGATTTTGCAATGCAACCACAAGTGCTGTGAATTCAGATGTGAAACTGTCCTGCTGTGTCTAGAAAACACAATTGCCTGCCTCTGGCTTTTACAATATTTCTGCGCCCTTCTTCCAGCTGTGAACCCTGAGAGATACAGTAATAAGTAGTCAGGCACAATATGCCCACTGGCACAAATAGTGGCAGGAATGTCAAGGAAGCAATAGAACACTTTGAGACTGGATTTAAGGACAGTTCCACAAGAGTTAACTCATGCTTGGCACTCTAAATGGGGCCAAGAACCTGAAACGAGGTAGGTCATGTCATAGGCCCTAGGGGAGATAGTAATAGTAATAAGCTATTGCTACTATTTTGCTAAAAAGGACATAGCATTAAACTAACTCTAGCTATGGTTACACATAATAACAGGTTGAGATAAGAAGACACACAACTAGCCAGCATTCAGAGAATAAAACATTGCATGACATTTAGTCCTAAACATCTATATTGTAACTCTCATGATTCAGGACATTTAATATTCTTAAAAATTCTTTTCAGTTGGAGACTTTCAATTCTATAAAGTGAACTAGTTTATTAAATTCTGTTACTTTGGGTGTATTAAACTTACCTGAATGTGGATCATCACTCTCCTATACACACCCTCCCATCTTCTCCCTTAAATGAGAAGTATGGCCCCATATATGGCCTTGAACTTGCAATTCTCCTGCCCAGCTTTCTGAATACTGAGAATGCAAGTATATACCATCAGACTCAGCTTCTAGATCTATTTTATCTAACTTTAATTTGCATGTCATATTATTTCTTTATGTCATTTTTTCTTTTTCAGACAAGATCTCTATTATATGGGCAGACAAGCATGGATTCAAACTCACAGAGATCCACTCGCCTCTGCCTCCCAAGAGGCATTATGCCTAGCCGAGGTTTCTTATCTTAGAAAAAGAATTCACTTTACATCTCAAGGAAGTCCAGGTTTATAGGATGTTATTAAAGCCACAAGATAAAGTTAGCTTCTATTATTTAACCCTTAGGAATCTAAGTTGTAAGGGTTTCAATTCAATGCTGAAGACTAAAGTTCTAGCTGGGTGTGAGGTACAGTCAGGAGAGTAATACTGAAAGGACAGCCTTGGCCTGGGTACACAGAAACCCTATCTCACTGCCTTCCTCAGCCCCAAATGGCTACAGCTCTCTTAACATGTGGCAGACAGTCTGTTTCCCTATGTGATACAAAGCCAAAAAAAAAAAAAAAAAAAAAAAAAAAAAGATAGCAATTATTATGAATAAAAAGGTTGGCATTGATACATGGATAGATATAAGGTACACCCTGGAGCTTACCTAATTGGGTCTGAACAATTTATAACATTGGTTAAGCTAACAATAACGAGTAATTAGCAACTATACATTAATCATAGGATATAAACCTTTAAGCTTCCCAAGATATATCTATAGGAATAAACACTTCTCTTCTTGAGTAGTAGTCTTTCATTTATTTTCTGGCCTTATATACCAGAGCCATCTGAACCATTCCAATATGTAACCACAATCTTAAGGGTCAAGCAAAGAGACTCTAGCTTAGAAGGACACATAAACATGGAAAAAGACATGCTTCAAATTTCCTCACTCACTAACAATTTGTTTTTCTCTTCACTCTTCCCACAATTTGAGAATCACCAAATACCTTCCCCCAAATTCCGGGTAGTTGCAGTTTACTCTCTATCAAGAACTAACTGTTAAGAGTTTGAAGGCTGGTTCTCTAGCATGTAATGAAGTCAACAGAGACGAGGAAAATGTGAGTCAGTAAAAGGAAACAGTGGCATTTTTAAAAACGAAGGCACAGATTAGATGTAGAAAGGAGAAATAAGTTTTCTCTCATTTAAAACATATGTAAGACTAAGAATGTGAAGGTCTGGCTAAATGAAGATGGAGTCTAGGATCCTAGATACCACTTTTTTCCAAAGTCTCTATAGATTTAATGTTATTTCTGACAAAAATCTCTCCAAAATTGTACAAATCCAAGAGTTGATCATAAAAGTTACCTAAAAATTTAAAGGCCAAAAATAGCCAAAAGGAGCTGGGCAATGGTGGCACATGCCTTTAATCCCAACACTTGGGAGGCAGAGGCAGGCGGATGGATCCTCTGTGAGTTTGAGGCCAGCCTGGTCTACAGAGCTAGTTCCAGGATAAGCTCCAAAGCTACACAGAGAAACCTTGTTTCAACAAACAAACAAACAAACAAACGAGGAAAAGGAAGTTGAGAAGGTAGCATATCTAAAAATAAAGTTACTAAAATGTTCATAATGAAGTTCAGTGTCTTTTAAGAGAAAGGGCAAAGTCCAGAAAGGAACTAGGTGTGACAAACTAATTCAATTTAACTCATCAGGAAAAGGAAAAGCCTCCAAACAACTGGTGGTACTGGATCTGCATGGTTTAGATGAGCGTGACCCCACAGTCCATTTAAGCGCATGTTTGGTCCCTTCTGGTGACCCTTTTGGGAAGGGTTAGGAGGTACAGTCTTGTTGGAGGAGGTGTCACTGTGTCACCAGGGGTCGGCTTTGGGGTTTCCAAAGCCCATGCCAGGCCCAGTCTTGGCCCCTCTGCCTTTTTGAGCCTGAAATCTTACCTCCCTCCACATACAAAAATTAAATTGAGGTGAATTACAGGTTTAAACACCAATGTTAGTACCATATAACTTCTAGACAAAAACAGATGTCTGTGGTACACCATCCTTTTAGCAGTCCTGGGCTACCCTAATACTGTCTGTTCCAATGGTATTCAGGATCGGCCTGTGGCTGAATTGTCAGTTCTAGACTATTACCTCCAAGCTTCTTGCCTGAAATACCTAGCACTTTGGCCACACCTAACAGTTTGTAGTAACAATGGGGTTTGTGAGAAATACATGTTCTTGTTGACCCTGGCCCTGTAACATACCACAGAAGATGGACCTCTTGATCATATTCATGCTCTACTTTCCCCCAATTCCTCCCAGATCAAGTCCTCCTCCCTCTCTAGCCCCTATGCCAGATGGACCTCCTGAGAGACAGACTGAGTAGCTAGGCTTAGTTATTACTAGTATTCTCTGCCTATAAGCCTGGACCTCCAATAAAAACACTCACGGTGGCACTAAGGCTCAGCTGGCTCTCTAGCGCACATTGTCAGATACCACTGCTAGAAGCCTGCATCTTTCCCCCAGGATCCAACCTTACTCCTGACTTTAATTTCTACTCCTTTTCTACAATGTGTTATAAGCATGAACATCACTAGGGTTCTCTATTAAGTCACTGCATCTGGCTGATAGTGTTGGGAGGCCCCTACAAATAACACTGGGGGGGGGCAGGAAAACTTAACTTCATTAAAATGATTATTTCCCTGTTCATCAACAAATACTACTATATAACCTGGAGTAATTACAGAGACCAGGAAACATTGTGAGAGCCAGAGGACTAGAATATCTGAATATCTGCTACAGAATAGTGTTTTCGTAAAAAAAAAAAAAAAAAAAAAAAAAAAAAAAAAGAACATGGGGGGAGCATCTGGGAGAAACCCTTGCAGGGAGGGGTTTGGTGAAGACACCCTCCACCCTCCACCCAGGAATGGCCACTCCCAGTCCCTCACAGCAGGGAGGGGTTTGGTGAAGACACCCTCCACCCTCCACCCAGGAATGGCCACTCGAGTCCCTCAGGCTGCACTTTGTAGAGGTGTAGATGTCTGTGTTGATTATCATCTCCTGCAGGAAGGAGCTTCTCTGATGAGGGTTGAGAAATACTAGGAATAATTTCATTTCTAAGGAATGATGGTCACTAGGAATGACTTTGTTTCTATGTTCCTTTAGCAGGATAACTGTAGTAGACTTCCCTTAGGCCCAGGTCCTATCTCGTCCCAGGTTCTTGGCCACTTGAGCAGGGTCACGTCTGGGTCCACCTCACAGAGTGGGTGGCTACTCCTATACCCTCTGAGCCACTACTCAACCAGTATATTTTTCAGACAGGGTGCTGTTACAGGTTCCAGAGTTTGAAGCTGGGTGGTATTATCCTTTTTTTCCCCCTCCGGTATCATGCAGAGGACCATCTAACATTAGATGGTGGTTGTTAAAATCCAATGCCTCTCCATCCTCCTAAGGTTCCATTTACAAAGTAGGGTGTAGTTCCACCAAAAGTTTATCCTGGGAACCAATGCGTTTATTGGGCTTGCTTACAGAACACAGATAAGGGGTTATTCACAGGAATGTTGGTGACCCCATAGTAGCTACACTGGAAAATTTCCATACAGCATATAGCCACATAGATTTGAGCTCCTTCTTCTAGTCTTTTCCAGCATATATACTCTAGACCTTCCTTAAAACCCTGAGGGCATGAGCAATTAGGGCAGAATTTCATACAACTTGTTGGGAGGAATGGCTGGATACTGTCCCCACCGCCATCAGTCACCAAACCCAGCTGAGCCGACGATGTCAGCAGATACAGTTGCACCCCTTCAGATGCAGACTGTTTGCCTTGGAGGACAGTGTTGCACAACAGTGGTGCCGTGCACTAAAAAAGACAACTACGGAGTTTGTACTCAGCGTAAGAAACAAACAGACACATCCCCACAGTGAGCAGTGTGTGCCACATGGACTCTTGAGGAGAACATGTCAGGCACAGGAAAAATGAGGCCATGCACATGCGGAGCAGAGCAAAGACTGTTATCATATCGCTGTAGCCCAGTGAACATGTGCAAAGAGGCTGGACAGACAGCAGAGAGCGAGGCAGGAGACAGGCTCTGAGTAGTGGATGGTATACTACTTACAGTAATCTGGCTGCTGGCCAGAAAGTGTGCATAAAAACGGAGGAAGCAGAGAGGCTAGCAGGAGCCAAATGGCGAGGTGAGAAATGTGTTGATCCGGTTGATGTTGGCAGTACAGAGAGGAAAGTCATTTGTTATAGGACACAGTTTGAAGAGGATTTGCTGGTGGACTTGATGGGTGACATGAGACAGAGCAGGAGTCAAAGGCAGTTGGAGGTAAGCGGGGTGGGATTTCTTGCAGTGATGGAATTCCACTTCTGTCTGCAGCATGGGGGTATGGGCTTATGGGCATAGAGGCAAATCAAGAATTCATTATGACAAGTGTTATGTTATGTAGTTGGAATCTAAGGGAAATAGATAAACAGTGGAATATTTAAGTCTAGAGAAGGAATAAAACTTAAAACATAAAGTAGGGACCCTTAATGATAAGCAGTCATGACCTAGGCTGAGTTCTATAGGGAATGAGCACAGACAGAAAAGCCTGGAAGGGGCCCTGGAATTTAGAAAAAGAAAAGGAGGAAAAGCTTGTGCTTTTTAATGAGGCATGCATGTTCTTTAGTAACAATTTTATACTGCCAGTTATATCTATTATAGACATTTCCCTCATTGTGCATTTGTGATTCAGGGTATTATATTTTGAGTGCTTCTACCCAAAAGTATCAGTCGCACTGTGGCAAGAAGGATGGCTCAGTGGGTAAAGGTGTTTGTCACTAAGCCTGACAACATTGTGGACAGACGGAGCTGACTCCCTCAATATGTTGTCCTCCTCCACATGTAAGCCGTGGCATGCGCACACTCACATACATACATACATACATGCATACATACATACATGCACACAAATATAAAGACAGACAAATAATAAAAGCATAATAAGCATTAAACTTTTTCTGCACAGTTGACCTCATCAGTGATTTCTCCATTACTTGTCAGGTTGTTGGTTAGAAAGGCAGGATGTTCTTTACTTCTCATTTCTTCATAGCCTGTTCTTTGGAATTTATTTTGATATGTTTTTGCCAACATCCATACTGTCATCTTCTTCCTAGTTCACTGGCCTCTGATACTTTCTACTTAATAAGAATGACATTTAAAATGGGTCCAATTTCAATCATAAGCTTTACAATTTCAAAAGAAAGGCTGCAGAGATGGTCCAGTGGGCAAGAGTGGGTGAGCGCTGGGTTCAGCTCCCAGCACTCACGTGGCGGCTCACAACAGCAGGCAGGGCCATTTCTAGGGAGCCTGCAATTCTCCGACTTCGGTGGGCCCCTGCCTAATGTGGCTCGCCCAAACTCACACAGGCACACATAAAAAGAATAATAAATCTAAAAGACCGAAAATTTCAAAAGAGATGAGGAAATTTTTTTTCCTCCATTCATCAAATGATATTTGTATAAGAACCCTAGTATGCTTACAAGGAAGTGTATAAAAAATAATATCTACACAAGAGAAATTCAAGGACAGCAGGATAAATAGGTAATATAAAACCACGGAAGGACAGAAAGGAAAGGGTACACAGTGCTTTCCATTTCTGGGGGGATGGTGTTGGACACAGTGACTGTTTGCTGAGTGTTGTCCCTGTATCAGGCCTTGCTTACCGGGTGACAGGAGGCACCTGACCTCAACTGGCTCGAGTGCCATGGCAAAACCGACAGACACCAACAAGGATGATGGTACTTTAAAAGGATGAATTCTCAAAAGATATCGGGGCAGCAGACAGGGAGAAGACAGCCAGACAACAAAGAGTGTCCTTTGGGAGGTGGTACCAGTCAGGGCTCTCCCTGAGAGGGCCCGGCAAGGTCAGGTTGGAGCAGTGCTCATCAGCCGGGAAGAGCCAAAGTGCAAACCCTCCAAGCTAAGGTAAGAGCCAGGGCCCAGTGAGCCTGTGATAAAGGAGTGGAGGGGGCAGGGGAGGAGAGAATGGCGCAAACGCCCACACGTCTGCATGACTGACGGCAAACGGGAAACTTGGGAAGGGTGTAAGTGGCAGTGTAATCTGATGAACTGAGATTTCCTTGGCCGTTTCACAAAAGGTAGTCACTGGGCAAGGACCAGAAGGGTCTTCAGATAAAAATACCTTATAGAACAAATGAACATAATACTCTTTTTTTTTCCCCTTTAAAACATACAAAAACTAAACCCCTGCATAAAGAGGAGGAAATTCGAGTAACGTTCCTGAGGGCAGGGATTTGTCTAAAAAAGTTGAATTAAATGAACTAGTTACTAGTGGTGAAACAAGACGTGGATTAAATGAACAAACAGAACAGAGCTCCAGTTAAGTCTCACGGGCTATGGAACTGGTCTCATAATTACCTTCAACCATGGGACAAACATCTCCATCAAAGTGGGGTAATTTTGTAGTAGCATTACAGTTTTTACTGTTGTAGTCAAGGGTTCAGATTCAAATGTAAAGGTAGCCTCTTTGCTGTGCATTTCCCCAGCCTCGAGCTACCAGTTCCTAAGCGGCAGTTGTTTTAATGCAGAACACGCTGTATGTATGCACTCCATAAATGTGTATTTAAGCTGCTGGGATTCTCAAGAAAAGTTAACACACAGGAAAACATTTAAGGAAAAAATTTGGACAACTTGGCAGCATTTATCATTGCTAACATTGTTTTCCAGAGTAAACTCTGAAATTGCATTCTAATTTGAAATGGTTCTGGTTTGACAAGTTAACTCTTGAGACATCTAAGCATAGTATTATGAAAAAACAGAACTGTTCATCAACCCTTTATGCCAATGTTAATTTCTTTTAAAAGTACGATTTTAATGTTTTTTTATTCCTACAGTGACCCTTAAGAGTTCTATGTATGCAATCACCGATCACACAAGATGCATTTATAAGCTTATTTTGTAGTTCTAAAGCCAGTTGGGAAATGCAATTTTAATTTTGTTACTGAAATAATTTAAAAATATATCATAGAACTGCTTCTTTTCATTCAACAGTGAAGATCCAGAAAGAGATTACACCAAGTAGAAACTATTCAGGTTTATTAGCGTTAGAAAAATGAGGCTGATAACATCAAAATGTATAATTTGTATGTTTAAAAAAAATTTACAGTATGTATTCATTGTAATGATACCATGCTATAAAAGGACATTTTCCGTGGAAGTATATGTTATATGCTGAATATCTTCCCCCATACTGCCCTGCTCTCCCTTTTCTCAGACTTTTTTGTGGCAGAAACATTTTCTTTATCCACCTCTACGTTGTTGGGCAATCTAAATATTACAAATAGTTACACTACAAACACTGATAGGCAACTATCTCTGTGACATGACATTCTGGAGCCTTGTAGATGAATACTCAGCAGTGGTACAGACTTTCATGAGCTAGGTCTAGTCTTAGTGTTCTGAGGATACTCCCTACATTTGTACTTGTGTTAATTCATATTACAACCATTACAAAAACATTTTATGATGTCTTAAAGAACTTACACAATTTATTTAACAAGGATTCATTACATACCAGCCTTGGCATGTTAAATCCAGAAAATAATCCTCAGGAAATACTTCTGATACTGTTTGGATTCAGAACGGCTACCAAGGGGAAGGTACTTACCGGCTTTTATTCATAAGGTCTGCTCCCCGGGCCTTGTAGTAGTCTAAATTGGGGCGGAACTGGTAAGTCACAGGCCTTGGATTTCTCTAAAGAAAAAGAAATACAATACGTTAAAATAAAAAAGACAGAAATGACTAAAATGAACATTTTGATGTTCTATACATATATAATAAGATGTTTAATAATTATCATGCTTCTGCTTTTATTGCTTCTTTCTTAGCTAATCAAAATTGAAAAAAAATCCAAACATTTTAGTTTTAGCCTGTGCTATTGCTCAAATAAATCAGTGTCATTAGACTGGTTTTTAGGCTTTCACTTATTTCAGAATACAATTTTCAAAATGAGATAAAATTATAGAAAAATTATAAAGTTATTTGATTTGAAACACAAGCATGAACAATAAAAAAAGGCCAGGGGACAAGGTGTCCAGAAAACTGCACTTCTGAGGCAAAGTAAAAATGATCATGAGTATTTGATGACCAGAAAACTAAATATGTCCACTAGGTGGCACACTGAGGCCACCTCCCAAAGTGGATTCTTTTAACGTCAACAATTTCTAGGTCATCTAATCTTATTTATAAGCTTAATAAGTGCACAAAATATAGCAGGATGCCCATAAAACTGACCAGTGTAAATTCACCAATAAACCCTCCCATAAAGCAAAAACTGCCCTTTTCTGCCATTTAATATTATTTACAGCGAGACAGAAATGTCCTTAAATAAATAAGTTGGGTGTGTCCATTTAAATTTGCAGCTACTGTTTAAACTGTTTTTAGTACCAAGCTCCTTTCATACAAATAAAAATTAAATATACTTTCACTCTGCAAAATCTTAGTCTTTTTTATGCCATAATTTAAATGCATAGTGCAATGTCTAACACGTTAAATTGCATACATCCCACAAAATGTTTTACAAACATCTAAATGTTTTCTAATGCCCACCCAGGCATTTAATTTAGGTAACACTCAGGTCTTTAATATATGGCACACACTGTTCTCTGAGATCTACTTAGACACCGAATAGCTGCATTTTATCTTAATAGAAAATTACCGATATGCTTAGATATCCCTTGGAGACATAATTCCATGACGCATGCTGGTGTGGGGTGGAGGGGGGAATGGAACTATTAAGGTTAAGTAGTTTGAGATTCATCAAGCTAAGAAGCTGTGTCTCACCAGCCATGGCAGACAGACCTTTCCTCTTCAGTTGAGAGTATTTACACGCTCAACTGTGTGTACCTCTTCTAAGGCAAGCGCTAATCACCTGACAGAAGCGACAATCCGTGATTTAGCTACAGCTACTGTCCCATTGTTTTGGTATTCAACACAGATCTGTAACAATCAAATCTGAATTGCCTTGATGAAGATAATGGATGCTTCCGTGACAACCATACTATTATGTCTAACTGCAACTTTTCTCATGAGGAATTACATAGGTCACTCATGGTAGCTGATGACAACCTGGACTCAAGGACTGACAGCCTACTCAGGATCTACATTAAAAAGGAACTTCCACAAGAAAGTAATTCACGACTGATTCTGCTCCTCATTCTCTGTACTAGGAAAAGCATTTTATTTTTGCTAATATAAAAGGCTTTTCTGACTTTAAACAAACTAATAAAGGATCATGCTACTATTTGTTAGAAAATAATAAAAGAGCAATCCCATGAACCAGTTTCCTGAAACATTTTTATAAAGAAATGACAAGCAATTTAAGACATGAAGTGCTGATCTATCTAAGCACTCAAGCCATTATTAGGAACAATGATCTGACTTGAGCACATAAGTGGGGCTCAGTAGTTCCTTCACTGAGACCTACCTCTCAATCCCTAGGAGACTTGCCAGAATCAAAGGGAGGTATTTTAAAGGACTGCAGTGCTGGGAACAATATCAAAGAAGTAAAAACAGACGATGCTGATACTGAATAACTAATAACTACATATGAAATACCAAGACAGTAAAAAGGAATTATTACTGTTCAAAGTTATTCAAAGGTTTCTTGTTTAGATGGTGTTATTTCTAAAACAAAAACACATACATATAGATAACCCGGTCACAAGAGTGAAACATCACTGACAATTAAAAATTATCCAACAGACACATTAAACACATGCGTGAAACAAATGAAAGTAAATTTATTAATGATATATATTCTTTCTGTATGAAAAGTCTCTGAAACCTAGTATTTTACTTCACACTTAAGCCATGTTTCCTTTGAGACAGGCCCCACTTCAAACACTGGATAGCACATGTGGCTTGTGTTCACCGTTAAGCAGAGAACTATGTCTGGCATAACTGAAAATCACTACGAGGCTGTACACATCAGTATATGGACATCAGCAGCAAGGAGGTGTGGGTACTTTTACACATTAAAATTCATTGCTGTCGTTTTGTAATTTGCTTCTATTTCTTTCTTTTAATTAACTGTTAGCTTATCTGCTCTTAATATGTTTTCTAAAGTCAAGACAATTTTGGAATACACACATATACAAATGAAAAAGCAAACCAAAACTGAATAACCCAGGCTCAGAAAGACAAATGTATGTTCTCTCTCAGCCGATGTCCCTAGCTCCAAGCCTTCAGGTGTGAGTCCATAACCTGGAGTAACTGTACAAACTAGAACAGCAAAAAGTGAGCATGGGGGCCGGGGGCAGAAGAACTGAGGGGGCCCAGCGGGCTCCAGTGGTCTGCAGGGGCGAGGGGAGATGACTGAAATATGAAGGGAGAGGAAGGAGGGTAGGAGAGGGTACCTGAAAAACTGCAAGGACGTAACTGTCTACCTAAAGATACCTATAATACCGTACATTTGTGTACAGTTACACATATATAGTTTATCGAAACTTTTCCATTTGGACTGACGATGTTCCTCCCAAGAGCCATAAACTAGCTAACAAAACCCCAACACTAGGAATGTGAAATCCTCTTTTGGGTTATCGGTCAGGGATGTCCAAGAGACTCCCACAACTTTATGCGCTGTTGTTACCCCTTGGTTGCCTCCCAGAGGTGGCAGGAAAGGTCCTCTTACTGAAGGAACTATGCACTTCAGACAAAAGACTCAAGAGGAGCCACGCTGGATCTGACCTGGAAGCCTCCTCATCGAGGACTAGGCTTTATGGTACCAGAAGCTCCCAAAAGAGAGAAACACCCAATAGTTAACAGCTATAGTGCCTGTGCAGCTCGCCAATGATGAGCATGGCGCCATAACCCTGAGGGTGCAGTAGTGGCACACACACCTCAGTCATTACCAACAACTCTCTAATTACACTGAAGACCAGCTCAACAAGAGGGAAACCATGGCTTGTACTACAAGCCTTCCTAACTACTCAACACTGGTGAATGAAGGTTGCTGGAGAATCTATGATCACCACGTCAGTAAACCAGCATCAAAGCTAACAAACGTTCTTACTATTTGTCCTTATATTCACAGATAAGTGTAGTATTTAGCCATCATCAAGATAACTTTTTGCAACAGATGGAGACCATTCATAAACCCAAACCCTATCAAAATGCAGAACTGTGGAGCCCAGTCCCAACTGATATATCTATAACACAACTCCTGCACCTAATGCTCAGGAGTCATTGTGGAAGAGGGGAAGGAAAGATTCTAAGAATCTAAGCAATAGGAATTTTGCTGTTGGACTGTATCTCATACTAAATGTCAGAGAAACTATACCCAGAAAGTCTTACCAGCACTGGCTGTGTAAACAAGACCTGAACAAGAGTGACATCAATCCACATGCTAATGTGAATAGGAGAAAGTCTAGGAGGCTTCAACTTCAACAAAGAACTACAGGAAACTAAGCAATAAAGAGAGAAGGAGTAATAGCCTTCTCTGGGGATCAGTTATCCAATACCAAATGTTTAGCCCTGAAAATATATACATACAAGTAACATTATATTTAGTAATAGACACACACACACACACACACACAGAGAGAGAGAGAGAGAGAGAGAGAGAGACAGAGAGAGAGAGACAGAGAGTGCTAAATAAAGCATTGATTCTCAGCCTTTAATACAGTTTCAATACAGTTCTTCATAGTGTGGTGACCCTCAACCATAAAATTGTAATTTTGCTACTGTTATTAATTGTAATGTAAATAAGTGATGTGCAGGACATTTCATATGTGACTTCTCCAAAGGGGTCGAAAACCACAGCTTGAGAACCACTGAATTAAAGACAAGAAGCCATGAATTTGAAAGAGTGCAAGAGAGGTGATGTGGGAAGAAAAGGAGGGAATGATGTAATTTTAAAACAGCCTATCACACAATAAATATTTCAGTAGCCACTAGAAATGTGTCAAAGAACCAAATCAAAACTAAATAACTGATTTCAGTCACTATCAAGACTACATACCCGCCCCCCAATGGAAGCAATCCTTTCCTCGGAAGGATGAGATTAGGTAAAGAGGTAAAGAGATGCTTGGCTTTCCTTGCTTTGAACAATTTCTCGCAAATATACTGTATAAAAACATACTAGTTCTTTAAAATCTCTAAAATCTCTAAACTATGAGGCACTAGACTTTTACACATGCAGAACTCTATATGAGGAAGATCAGACCCTATGAAGGCTACAGTTTCTTACGGTAGAGAATATGTTGACACCTTTAACACCATGTCTTTTTAAAGCTATTTTCACATTCTGGATTTTACACTACCATGATCACCTTAAAACCAATATACATTAAAACACACACACAGAAGAGAGAGAGGGGGTATGGATAGGCTAGGATATGGGGGAATCACATTAAAGTCTTGCAGACAAAGTAACTTACAGAAGCAAAATTGATAGCAGTGGAGATCAACGTCTTAGAAGGAAAACCAAACCAAAAAAGCAAAACCATGCAGTGGGCTTCTGGCTTTCCAAATTGTGGTGATACATTGTTTATGATCTAATAAAGCTTGCCTGCTGATTAGAATGGAAAACTAGCCACAGCCACAGAGGCCAAACAGTGGTGGTGCACACCTTTAATCCCAGCAACTAGAAAAGCATGTATATAGGACAGGGCAGGGCCTCAGAGCTGGCAATTAGTCTCCAGTCATGTTGAAAACAGGATCTTCCCCAGCCTGGGTAGAGGGAAGAGCTCTCTGGTGGTTTGACTGTTATGCTTTTCTGATCTTCGGCTTGAACCCTAATATCTGTCTTTGGGTTTTGATTATTGGTACAATATTTGTTATTTCAGGAAGAACCCCAAACAACTTCCAAAAAAGGCTTAGTTACAGGAATGAACTTAAGAGATGCAATCATCTACCAGTTAGAGTCAGTTAGCTTTCCTCACTTCTCAGGCCCTTAGGATAGTCACCTTTTCCCTAAAGTAACTCCAGCCAAGACAACTGTCTCAGAGAAACAGGGCTTTGAATGCTGAGCAGCCATGGCCCTTCTGCAAGCTACACCTGTTTGTAGCATGTACTCTGCTCCTTCCCTCTTGCCTACTCTATCCATGACAGCAACATTACAATACTTTTAGTTCAAGCTTAACTTTCTATGGCAGTATATAAATATTTAAGTGCTAATCCATAGGAAGAATAACTAACTATAATATAATATGATGCAAAAAGTGCAAATAACCACCAGATGGTCTGCAGCAACCTTCCTTGTTCTGAGCCTGATAAAATCAAATTCATGTAAAAGGTCGCTACAAATAGTCCTGTCTGTTTAGATGCCCTCATTCTTGCCCTTCATTTGAAGATAAGATTATCTCTTTCTGAATCATTTTTGGAACTCCAGATGGAAAGTGACCATTCCCTTTTCAAGAGCAGAGAATCTTTCAGAGGAGTTTACACAGACACATGAGAAGATCAAAGAACAAAGGAACCAATTTAAGGGCTACTGCTCTTAACATCCTTTCTACCAGTAGGAGCTCAGGTCTATTTAAAGTTGCATGTTGAAGACAGGACCACTAGAGAAGAAGCGACATTTTGGCATGTACTCAAACCCCTTCTACTCCTCAGCATATGGGACATGAGTTAGTGAAACTGCAGGAGGAACTCAATGACATAATGAAAATAATATGTTAGGCGCTTGATACAATTTCAAGTGAGATGGGAATATAACGCCCTCCAACACTCCTGAGCACCAGCATACAGGACAGACTTTGATCCAGAAAGCAGATATGACAGTAGGACAGTGAAATCTGTAATATTTAATAGGCACTTCTAATAATCATGGACAAGCTTACAGTAGGTTTTGTGGAACATTTTAAACACACACACACACACACACACACACACACACACACACACACCTGCACATGCTTGAAGCATGCAGGAAGCATACTAGGAAGACAAACCACACCCATTTTATATGTGGAAGAACAGGCTATCTTATTATTAGATGGGAGTACATATACTTACAAACTTTTCAAAAGATATAAAATTATACTATTTGGTATTCGTTAGCTTATGAACTTAGTAATTATAGTGGTTACCTATAATATGTTTAAAGTATTGGCATTTTATAGTTTATTGGCCATAATTCTTAAACTTAACTGAAAAAAGTTTCTATAGTATTAAACAACAACAAAAAAACAGAACTTTATGTCTGTAGCATAATATGTGTCTGGCATGAAGAAAATATCTGGCAAATGAGACACTCTGTTCTTTCTCCTAATTTCTTGTTACCAATCCTTAATTTTTATAACATGCCAGATTAGTAAAGGGGAAAAATAAGGCTCTGAAGGAGAAACAGCACAAAATATGTGGAATGCTTTTCTTTGATGAAAAATGAGACCTTTATTTTAGTGAATATATTGTTGTTTCAATGTTAGGGGAAAGGCAACCATCATTAAAAAAATGAATTGCTCAGCTGTTTATAAGCAAAAAGCTCTAGGGGAATTTCTCAGGACCCTAACGGCAAAGCATTCCAGGCTTACACAAACATATGTTGCAGGTGTTTAGGGTAGGCAGGTGGGAGAGACTCAGCCATGGCAAAGTAGTCAGTTTAATATGTTGTGACTGACATAATCTTACCACATCCAAGTCAGAGACGCCATGGCAAGAGCAAGAGGAAGCTGCAAAGCAGACGCTCTCCCCAAACAATTCTCCCAGCAGTGCCAAGTGAGCACCGTTTTCTTCTTGTAGTTTTATAGAAAATAAACACTACCGATTACAGAACAACAACAACAAAAAACAAAACCAAACTAAAGGTATTTTAGAGCTGGAACAAAGAACAGCCTGAAATGGTGATCACTATCCAAAAGAGATAAGGATGAAGTATTGTTGCTTTTATTTAAACAAATATTCCTAAGGAGACAGTTTGTTGTAATATCCCCTCTTTGGTTCGTTAGGCAGCATTAGATTTATCATAATTCTCCTAAAGCCTAAGATATTTCTATATTAAAATGCTAATTGTGCCTTTTCTTTTGCCTGTAATTAAAGCTGGAGAATTCTGTGGTTTGATATTCACTGATTGCTAGAGGGTTCACAGAAGGTCTTACCATTCTGTCTTTTATTACTACACACTGCCCCATCATTAACTACAAATACAGTTATCAAAAAGGCAGAAATTAGAACCCCACATACTCACAGAATTCTGTTTTACACACACACACACACACACACACACACACACACACACACACACACAGAATATTTATGTCTAGACATTACAATGTCACACTTTGTAACTTGTTTTCTTCCCTGTCATTTATCCAGAAGTTGAGTATCATACATTACTTGTGATTGAGCACAATACTCATTTTGCTATAGTAGTAAAATATATGATGAGTAGTAAATCAAGATATTCTGTATCACGAATTCTAATTGGTATTAATAATAAAAACCCAGAGACAGATATTGGGGTTCAAGCTGAAGATCAGAGAAGCAAAGCAGCCAGCCACTAGTGAGTTCTTACATCTACCAATGCCCAGACTGAAAGGGTGATCCTGTCCTCAGATTGCATCACCAGATTGCATCTGCCGCCACCAAGCCACAGAGTCCATCACGGTCATGAGCTTCAATACTGATTTAATCTAGGATCCATTCCCCCAAAGGTGTTGATCTTGCCTTTAAAGGCCTAATTATCCTTTTGCATTGAGAATCAGCATTTTCAAAAGCCAGAGATTCAATTATTATTTGTAGCTTCTGAATTTGGTACCATTCTATTTGCTGCTGAAGTCAATCTTTGTAAAAAAAAAAAAAAAATCCACAAAGGCTCCTTTGGGCTACGAATAATTTTAGTGAATGACTCAATTTTCTTTCCTACTTCTCTCCAATTCTGTCCCAAGCATTCAAAGCTTCTGCTCCACATAAAGCCTGGGCTTGCTCATCATACAGAGATTGCCTTTCTATAGTAGCATAATCTCTTTCTCCAAGAAGTTGATCTTAGAAATTTCCATACTTCTAGTTCTACTCTGTTGTTCTGTGGTCTTAGCCTCTTCACTGAACCAGGCACTACATTGTAATTGTAGACCAGGTTCTACAAACAGCTTTAATCAAGCCTCTTACGTCTCTAGGGAGAATTGTAAGTTTACCACAAGTTTAACATCTGCATAAATGGTTAATGCATGCCATATGAGACTATCACTTTCTTGAGTCTCCTTAAATCTAACACTGCAATAGGAGTCCAGTCAGCACTTACAGAGCCACTATCATTTGGCAATTCCTGTTAGCCTACTGGATATATTAAGGTTGTTGTTTGAAAATCTTAGGCTGTTCCTCTCTTATAATGTATTGCTGAAATTGGTTTTCCTTTAAATTCCTTTGTCTGGGTTTGAATATTTCTATGATCTGTTTTAATAAGTTTTTGTAAGGCCTGTATCTTGGCACTCATACCAAACAACTTTTAAGAGCTAAACCAAGGATTATCAAAATGACAACAAAGACTGTCAAAATGATAACTAATAGTATGGCAATCCCAGTTAAGTTGGTTATCCCTTCATTTAATTGTTCCATTTTTTAACTCATGCTTATGTAATCATACAGAGACCCAACTCTCTCCATTTCAATACTGTTTCCCATTTTATAATGTGACAAAGAACTCTCTGTTTCAACTAATTCTTCCCTTTGAGAATTCCCAATTACCTCACCAAATTTGCCACCAATGACAATTACCATGTCAGGCTGACTGCTGCTGCACAGAACAGTAACAGCCTGATCACATTTCAAGGCAGCTACTTAGTTTGGCAGCAGCAAGAGAAGGGGGTCCAGGGAAAGCCCACCAGGAGAGAAGAAAAGAAAACCTAGCTGGTAGGTCAGTAACTCTGGCTGTGTGCAGTTACTGCCTATGCTGGTCACTGCAAAGCCACAGGCAAGTGGCTTTTTCTTGCATTCGTACACCCCGCATTGGATGCCAAATGTAGCACAAATGTTAACTGATATTAATGATAAAACCCAGAGACAAATATTGGGGTTAAAGCCAAAGATCAGAGAAGCAAAGCAGTCAGCCACTAGAGAGTTCTCAGCTTTACCAATGCTCAGACCGCAAGGGTGATCCTGTCTTCAGATTGCATCTGCAGACTGCACTGCTCCACAGACTGCCTCAAACTGCATCTCTCTCCTGTCTCCTCCCACTTGGTATTCCTCTCTCCATCCAGCCAAATCACTCCTGTCTCCACCTCCTTAGAGTTGGCATTGAAAGTGTGGTACTCCAAGTGCTGGCATCCCCTTTGTGTGAGCTCTGTTTCTCTTTTAGACTGGAACAATCTTGTGTAGCTCAGGGTAGTCTGCCTGTCTCCCGAGTGCTGAGATTAAAGGTGTGTGCCACCACTGCCTGGCCTCTATGGCTAACTAGTGTGGCTAGGTTTGCATTCTGATCTTCAGGCAAGCTTTATTTGTTAGATCATAAACAAAATATCACAACATACCTTCTCCATAAAAAGCAAATGGTCTTTTTGAAAAGTAAACAACAAACAACACCAGCCTATATTGTGAATTGATTTTAAATGCCTACTATGCAATAAATTTACAATATATGAAATTTTGAAAAAAATTTATGTTTTTTTTTGAAAAACATTTGGAAATCTAAAAGGTATGAGTATAATGTATTTGTCAAGTTAATACATTTTCATCTAAGAAAATGAACAAAAAAATTCTAATTTAGTAGTCTGTTAGACTATGAACTCAGCACCAAAATTAAAATGGTCTCTTGCATATACTAATATTTTGGTAGGAAGTACCATTTTATAAATAGAGTATGAATATGTTATGACTAGTGACTATTACAATCTTAGAACAATTAATATAAAATTTAGGCAAAAGACAAAGTTTAAGAACAAGAAAGCAAGACCAGCATTAACCGGGCAAATATAGATGCAAAGCCTCTGAACCCATGACAGCCTTGTTTTATATACCGACCAAAAGAGGCATGCGGTCTCTCCCATGCCAGCCAGGATTTCAGATGTCAACAAGCGTCTGAACCGCCTGTGCATTATCCTGACTCTCACTTCTACAACAGGCACCAGAAGAGAACCATTTTCTTCTCTCTCCTAATGTTGTTTATGGTTTTTAACATAGCACAGCTCCCAAGCCCACGCCACAGTTGGTATTTACATGTATGTGGGCGGTAGGATTTAGCTGCGGACCGTCTCTTGTTCACTCAGGTAGGCATGCTCTCTGCTCTTTCCCGGGCACTCAGCTCTCTCCCTTCTCCTTCCCTTTGGTGTCTACCGAGCGAGGGCAGGGGTCTACTTCTGTGGTTTAAAGAGTTTGACATTTCTCTGTCTTTTGGTGAATGATTCTCTCCTTCCTAATAATTATTGAATTCAAATGAGAATAAAAAAAACAATATTATGATTTTAGGGATTTTAGACCCTCATGAATAGATTTTGGAATTTAGGGGATTTGAGAGACTAGGACCCAATTTCCTCCCTTTTAATTGGCAAAAATTTAAACTTAAAAAATAAAAACTTCAGTCCTACACAATGAGACTTGGAAAAGGAACCTAACACAACATGCTTTTGATGCAGTTTTGGAAATAATTTCAATTATAGAACATCTTGGAATTTAAATATCATTTACTAGTAAAACCCATTCACTTAGGCATTTTTTTTTCACTTGCAATGCTTTTAGGTTTAACATTAAAGTATAAACAAATAACTTCATGTTTCTAAGTGAAGAGAGCCCACAGAATGCCAATGCAGACGGTATACTGATCCAGATGACAGTTTTGGTGGTCGAGTCTAATAGGTGGGTGATTTCAGCTAGTTAACCTTGACTATTTTACTCTGGATTCATGTACTAATATAAACACTGGCATATGGTATAAATTTCTGGAGAGTAGATAAAATTGTATTTTCCTTTTAATCAATAACCTCTGAAATAGCTCAGCTTAAAAAACCAAAGCCCCTTCGAGTATCCAGTGTTGTGAAGAACACAACAGTTGTAGGCGATTTATAATATCTAGGCTATTAAGCTTTCTTTATTTTAAATTTGCTTGATTAGTTAAATTTCTTTTATTTTTGAGATCATACATGAATACACATATTCCTAATATAACCTGCTCAGTCTGTATACGGCCACACGTGTGCATCTTCAGGGCTGACTGTTTGGTCCCAGTTAACCACCTGGTCTGCTCTTCCCTGGGAAAGTTTATTTTTCCCCTCAGCGTTTCTTAGCAGCTTGTGGTTCTTTGTGTAGGGTTGGGGCCTTGTGGGCTTTCCCCCTCCAGTTTGGCATGCGTATTTTGAACTCAATAAGGTCCACCTGCCTCTGCCTCTGGCATGCTGGGATTAAAGGTATGTGCTACCATGTCAAGCATATTTTTAAACATTTGGATTTTCAAAGATCCCAGTTATATAATTAAGTAATGAAATGGTAAGCTATACTATTGTGCTATATATTGTGTAGTTGCATATACAGATAGTTTAAAGTTATAATATTACTAAATAGGATAGTCTAGCAGAAGAAACTGAATTGTAATAGCTGGTAATACTTCAGAATGGCCACTGCAATTGTCATCTATTCTTTTAAATTGTCATTCCATTGGAGAAACAATACAGGAAAAGCCCTGTATTGTTTCACAATGCTATACAGATCCATTCTTAAGCGCTTTTTTGCAGACACAGCATTGTTGTATGTAATTAGTTGATTCTACCATCCTATAGGAGAAGATACTTAAGGGTAAGTCATGCCAGTTTTAGCACCACCATATCCTTGCAACACAGTGACCATCACAGAAAGTATAGAGGCGGATGCATGAGTAACCGCTAAACATGGGATGTTTGTTCCCCTATCCTTTTCACTCTAGTTTTGCCCCTCATCCTTCTTGGCTTGCCCTTCCTGCTCTTCTCTTAGGAACTAAACAACCGCTATGCGCCCCCTCCCCCCATGATCCTGGTAATACTCCAATGAGCACAAACGAAACCTCAAACCACATTGTGATGTCTATTCTTGCTTGTCAAACTGACTACATCTGGAACTAACTAAGACCCCCAAAATGGAGGGGGTACACCTGTGAGGGACTTTTGCTTAATTTGAAGCTGGAAGATCCACTTCTAATCCGGATCTTTGATCTGGGAAAATCTACCTCTAGTCTGGGCCACACTTTCGGTTGGAAGCCTATATGAAGGACATGGAAGAACAAAGCATTTGCCCTTGGCCTGGTTGCTCTTGCCTCACTAGTAAGTGCATTCCTTCAGGGCACAGAGCCTACTTCATTGTGATTCTGGCATACACTGAACACCAGCTGAGACATCCAGCCTCATGGACCGAACAACTACTAGATGCTTGCACCATCTGTTCATAGGCAGCCATTGTTGGATTAGTGGGATCACAGCCTGTCAGTCATTCTAACAAATCCCCTGGGAACATACATACATACATACATACATACATACATACATACATACATACACACACACACATACACACACACACACATATATATATACATACATACACACACACACACACACACACACACATATACACACACATTCTATAACAGTTCTGTTACTCTAGAGGTTCCTGACTAATAAACACATAAACAAACCCAGTCAATCCATTCCCTTCAATTAAGAAAAGTGAACTCTATTGTTGATACTGGCCTTTACAACATAAAGTATTATCCTACCTCCATTCAAAGTGGCCTAGTCAGCAATGGAGGACTGATGTCATTCAAAGATACACACATGCTGGCTACTCAGTGGGGTCCTTCCTGGATTTATTACCCAGATTGTGATCATGATGGTGTTTATCCAGACCAGCATTGAGAGCAATGGGAGACCATTCCTATTGCCACCTACCTTTTGACAGATTGTCTCTAAGATAGGTACAGTGACATCATCTCATAAGACACACACACATGTCTTGTACCAAAGAAAGAACTGTGGATGCTTTTAAGAATGCCTTGTCTCAGGCTGTCCACTCTCTTCATATCTAATCAATATAATACTCCAAGTTCTAGCTAGACCAACAAGACAAAAGGAGATCAAGGAGATAAAAATTGGAAGATGATATGATAAGATACATAAGTGACCCCCAAAATTCTACCAGGGATCTCCTACAGTTCATTAAAACCTTTAGTAATATGGTAAGATATAAGATTAACAAAAAAAAAAAAAAAAAAAAAAAAAACCAGTAGCCCTCCTATATACAAATGATAAATGGGCCGAAAGAAATCAGAAAAATATCACCCTTTACGATAGCCACAAACACCTAACATAAGTCTAACCAAACAAGTGAAAGACCTATATGACAAGAACTTTAAGTCTTTGAAGAAAGAAACTGCAGAAGACATCAGATTTAAAGATCTCCCATGTTCTTGGATAGGTAGGATCAACATAGTGAAAATGGCAATCCTACCAATGCAATCTACAGACTCAATGCAATCCCTATCAAAATCCCAACACAATTCTTCACAGACTTCGAAAGAACAATACTCAACTTCATATGGAAAAAAAAAAAAAAAAAAAAAAAAAAAGCCCAGGATAGCAAAAGCAACCCTGTACAATAAAGGAACTTCTGGAGGCATCACCAACCCTGATTTTAAGCTTTGCTATTGAGTTACAGCAATAAAAACAGTTTGCTATTGGCACAAAAACAGAAACATGAATCAATGGAATGGAATACCTTGATACTAATCTACACATCTATGAACACCCAATTTTTTTTTGATGAAGAAGCTAAAATTACACAATGAACAAAAGAAAGCATCTTCAAAAAATGGTGCTGGCATAACTGAATGTTGACAGGTAGAGGAAAGCAAATAGATCTATATCTATTCCCATGCATAAAACTTAAGTTCAAGTGGATCAAAGACCTCAACATAAATCCAGTTACACTGAACCTGATAGAAGAGAAAGTGGGAAGGAGCCTTGAATCTACTGGCACAGGAGACCACTTCCTAAATATAATACCAGTAGCACAGACTCTGAGAGCAACAATCAATAAATGGAACCTCCTGAAACTAAGGATACAGTCAATAAGACAAAATGGCAGTGTACAGAATGGAAACACCAAATCATCTAATTTAATAATTGGGTACAGATCTAAATAGAGAATTCTCAACAGAAAGGAAGTCAAATGGCTGAAAGATATTTAGGAATTGTTCAACATCTTAGCCACCATGTGATGGGAGATGTCATTCTGTATATATGTTTCTGATACTGGTTAATGAATAAAGCACTGTTGGCCAATAGGAAAGGAAGATAGGAGGGACTAGGAGACAAGGAGGAAATAGGAAGTAGTAAGGAGGAGTCAAGATGGAGAGTCTGGAGAAGGCAGAACCGCCAGCTGCCTCTCACTGGTAAGACCACGTGGAAATACATAGAAATGGGTTAATACTTAAGACAGAGCTAGCTGATAAGAAACAAGTAACTGGCCAACAGAATTATATCAAATACAGAGTCTCAGTGTGTTATTTGGGACTGGTGCGGCGGCGGGACAAGACCAGCGGCAGTGGGCGGAAAAACCTTACTCCTTACAACCATGCAAATCAAAACAACTCTGAGATAGCATCTTATTCCTACCAGAATGGCTTAGGTCAAAAAAAAAAAAAAAAAAAAAAAAAAAAAAACTGATGACAGTTTATGCTGGAGAGGATGTGGAGTAAGGGGAACAGTCTTCCACTGCTGGTGGGAGTACAAGCTTATACAGCCATTTTGGAAGTCAGTATGGCGGTTTCTAAGAAAATTAGAATCAATTTACCTTGAGACCTGGCTATAACACTCTTGGCCATATACCCAAAGGATGCACAATCACACCACAGGGACATTTACTGAACTATGTTCATAGCAGCATCATTTGTAATAGTAAGAACCTGGAAGCAACCTAGATGCCTCTCAACTAAAGAATGAATGTGGTACATTTACACAATGGAGTGTTACACAGCTGTTAAAAACAATGACATCTTGCAATCTGCAGGCAAATGGTTGGAACTAGAAAAAAACATCCTGATTGAGCTAACCCAGAAAGACAAACATGGTATATACTCACTCATAAGTGGATATTAGATATAAATCAAAGGATAAACTAGGCCACAATCCACCTCCCCAGAGAAGCTAGGTAAAAAGGGGGACCCAAAGAGAGACATACATGGAAGGTCCCAGGAAGGGAAAACAGTTAAGATCTCTTGGGTAAACTGGATGGGGGTAGAAGAGAGGAGGTGGGGGATGGGGCATGAGGGGTCAAGAAGACTGAGTTGGGGGAGGGAAGGTGGAGGAAGTAGATGCGGTGACCCACAGCCAAGAACTGGGCTGAGCTCCTGGAGTTCAGTTGAAGAGAGGGAGGAGGGATCATATGAGCAAGTGGGGTCAAGATCATGATTGGGAAACCACAGAGACAGCTGACCTGAGCTAGTGGGAGCTCACAGACTCTGGACCGACAGTTGGGAAATCCACATGGGATAGAACTAGACTCATTGAATGTGTGTGCCAGTTGTGTGGCTTGATCTGTTGGGTGGGGATGGCGGCTGGCAGTGGCACCAGGACCTACCCCAGGTGCATGAACTGGCTTTTTGGAGCTTTCTCCCTACAGTGGGATACCTTGCTTAGCCTTGATCCAGGGGGAGGGGCTAGATTCTGCCTCCAGTTGGTATGACAGAGTTTATAGACTCCCTAAGGAAGGCCTTACTAGCTCTGAGGAGTGGATGGGGGTGGGAAAGGAGGAGGTAGGAGTGCAAGAGAAGGGGGAGGGAGGAGGGACTGGGGTTGGTATGTAAATAAAAATAAAAAATACAGCATAGAAAAAAAAGTAATGCCTTGTTTCTGAATCTCCTATTCTGCAAATGGTTGATCCTCACCCTGTTTCTCTATAGATGTTTCTTTAGAAGCCAGACTCTGTACAGTTATTTGAATGAGATGGCCTCCGAGGGTTACATGTTTCAATACTTTGTCCCATAATTCTGCATCAGTGTGATGTGTGTGTTTGGGGGGGGTAGGGTGGGTGTCATTTACCATACCTTACACATTTTATTTTTTAGCTAATTTTACTGAAAGCTAATTTACACTCAATAGAATCCTCCCAAATTAAGGATATAATCCAGTGGGTTTTAGTATATTAAAAAGGTTGTACAGCCAGCACCACAATCTAACTTTAAAACATGTACATTATCTCCCCCAAACCCTTGTATTCACTAATAATTCCCTATAATTCTTCACCTCCAACCCCTCCACAATCACCCTAGGAAACTACTATTCTACATCTATAGATTTGCGTAATCTTAATGCTTTGTGTTACTAAAGGTGGTGTCTTTTGTGATAGTTTTTTTAAAAAAAATAATTTTAATTTATCCCTGATATAGATATAGCAGGTATCCTTAATTCTTTTTCATTGCAAAATATCTCCTTATGGATAAGCACATTATGTTTATAGACATTCATGTTGTTTCCACTCATTGGAAATTATGAATAATTCTGCTTTGAATACGTTCTTTCAATTTTTTTGTGCATCTATCTTCATTTCTCTTGGATTCCACCTATGTGTGAAATTGCTGAGTCTCATAGTACTTCATACTTGACACTTTGAGGGTGTTTTCCAAAATGGATATATCATTTTACATTCCTACTAGCAAAACAGGAAGAATAACTTGTCTCCATGCTTGCTAACACTCACTGCAATTATCTTTTTGTAATATCACATATATTCTAATGTGCATCAAATGTTTGTGATTTGCATTTCCCTGGTGACCAGGTATACTCAATATCTGTCTAGTACATTTGGGTCACTTGCTGATATTTGGAGTAATATCTCTTCAGCTTCTTTACCCAATTGGAATTGGGTTGTCTTTTTATTTTTGAATTTTAAGTTCTTTCTATATCCTGGACATAGACTTTTACAAATTAAATAATTTGCCAATATGTTCTTGTCATCTATGGGTCATGTTTTCATTGTCTTAACAATGCATTGTGAAGTACAGATGTTTTGCTTTGAGCAAATTTAACTTATCAGTTATTTTCTAACATTTGTGCTTTCCATGTTACAACCCTGAATTACTGCCCAGCTCAAGATCATACATATTTATTCCTGTGTCTGTTTCAGAGAGGTCAGTGCTTTAGACTTAACTGTTGTCTGCATCAGAGTTCAAGTCCCATGTAATGTGACACTGGGACTCACATTCTTTCACGTGTGTAAGTTTAGCTAAGTCATTTCTTACAAAGAACCTTCTTTCCCTCGTTGAACTGTTTGCTTTTCTGTCAAAATCAGGTAGCTATAAATCAAAACATTGTTTTTGAAATCAAGTCCAAGTGGATCAAAGACCTCAACATAAAACCAGATACACTAAACCCAGTAGAAGAGAAAGTGGAGAATAGCCTTGCATGTATTAGCACAGTAGAAGACTGAACAGAGCACAGTAGCACTAAGATCAACAACTAATAAATGAGAACTCCTGAAACTGAAAATCTTCTGAAAGGCAAAGGACACTGTCAAAAGGACAAAATGTCAGCCTACAGAATGGGAAAAGATTTTTTTTTTTACCAATTCCACATCGGACAGAGGGCTCATTTCCAAAATCTATAAAGAACTCAAGAAACTAGACATAAAAACAAAACAAAACAACAATAAAACCAAATAATCCAATTAAAGAACAGGGTACAAAGCTAAACTGAGGAATCTCAAATGGCCAAGAAGCACGTAAATAAATGTTCAACATCCTTAGCCATCAGGGAAATGCAAATCAAAATGACTATGTGATTCCATCTTACACCTGTCAGAATGGCTAAGATAAAAAACACCAGCTCATGCTGGTGAGGATGTGGAGCAATTTACAAACTTGTACAGCCACTTTGAGAATCAATATGGTAGTTTCTCAGAAAATTAGGAACCAATCTACCTCAAGATCTGGCTATACCACTTTTGGGCATATACCCAAAGGACACACTTCCATACCACAGGTGAATGGTGTGTGCATGGGGTTGGGGTGGGAACAGGCGGTATCAAGTGGGGAGAGGGTGGAGGGAAAGCGTACTGGGAGAGGCAACCGGAATCAGGGACATCTCTGGAATGAGCTGGAAACCTAGAGTAATGGAAACTCCCAGGAATCTATGAAGATGACTCCTACCAAAGAGTCCTAGCAATGGGAGATACAGAGCCTGAACCAGCCATCTCCTGTAACTAGGCATGACTTCCAGTAGAGGAACTGCGACCCCAACACAACCACATAACCTTTGACCTACAATTTGTCCTGCTTACAAGATAATTTGGGGTAAAAGTGGCACAGAAATCATGGGAGTGGTCAACCAATGAGTGGTCTAGTTTGAGACCCATACTATGAGAGGGAGTCCACTCCTGACACTGCCTGGAGGACTAGGACCCACAGGTGGACAGCCCAGAGACCTAGGATAGATCCAAACATGACTGGAAAAAACAAACAAACAAACAAACAAACAAACAAACAGTCAATGAAATGATTCCTAATGATACTCTGCTATCCTCACAGACTTTGTCTAGCCCAACTGTCATCAGAATCAGAGAGGCTTTACCCAGCAAACATGAGGTGGATCTTGGTGAGTCTTATGGAAGAGGGAAAGGAAGGATTGTATGGGCCAGAACAGTCAAGGACACTACGAGAAAACCCACAGAATCAACTAACCAGGACCCATAGGGGCTCACAGATACCCAACCAACAACCAGGGAGCCTGCATGGACTGACATAGGCCTGAGTATATATTATAGTTGTGTAGCTTTGTCTTCCTGTGGACTCCTACTCTGTAATCTGCTTTTGGGACCTGATTCTCTTACTGGGTTGCCTCATCCATCCTTAATAGGCGAGGAGGTGTCTAGACTCAAGTCATGCCCCTGCTGGCTGATATCCATGGGAGGCCTGCCATTTTCTGGAGAGGAGTGGGTGTGGGGAGCTGGGACAGGGACCTGAAGGAAAGGAGGAAGGGGAAATGTGATGGGCTGGGAAAGATTCATTAATTAATTTAAAAAGATGGTTTCTGAACTCTCCACTTTATTCACCGAGTGTGCAGCTTTTCTGTATATACCACTCCATCTTGACTATAGCTGTGCAAGACAGGAAGTATGAGTTCATCAGCTCTTTCTACTTTTCTCAACATCATTTTTACTTTTCTAAGTTGGGTTACAATTTCTTATGAATGTTGCAAATAGCTGTCTCAATTTATGGAAACATTTAAAATAATATGTACCCAAAAGGATTATATTTTATATGTTGTTATATTAATTACAAATTACTCTGTCAATTTAATCATTTCCCTCCTGGGTGTTTTCAATAAGTGTCTATCAGTAACAAGAAGTCTGAACCCCATGAAGAAGACAACAATTAGGAAACTATTAGGAAACCACCTGCATCTACCATGGTGAATTACTTAAGACCTTCTGGCACTTTTTTTTTTTTTTTTTTTTTTTTTTTAGACAGGGTTTCTCTTTGTAGCCCTGGCTGTTCTGGAACTCACTTTGTAGACCAGCCTGGCCTCAAATTCAGAGGTTTGCCTGTCTCTGCCTCCCCAGGGCTGGGTTAAAGGAATGTGCCACCGCTGCCCAGCTCCTGGCCCATGTTTTTAATCAATATAAACTATGCAACCATTCCTTCTCATGGTATTCATTTTCCAACTAAAGGACTCTTTGGTATTATTTTGTGTATTGGTGTTTTTGCTTGTATATATGTCTTTGTATCATAACTTGGGCTTCATGCCCTTGAAAGCCAGAAGAGGGCACTGTATCCCCTGGTACTCGAGTTACAGACGACTATGAGACCAGATCTGTGCTGGGAACTGAACCTGGGTCCTGTGGAAGAGCAGTCACTTAGCACTGAGCCATCTCTTCAGCTCCAACTAAAGGAATCTTAGCTACCAGATAATTTGATCCTTAAAAAAAAAAAAAATGACTTCTAGAAAGAGTTGTTTGTTTAAAGAAATATTTTTAGCTGCAAACCAGGAAAGTTAACTATCTCCTTAAAAAATAAATTAGGAGTCACAGCAGGATGAAGGAAGCCACAGCCACCAAGTTCCTTTGCTCTCAGAACACACGATGACTGAGCTCTATAGGTGACCCCATAATTACAACTGCACATGTTCTTGTCATTCTTACCTTCGTCTCTCCTGTCATTCATTAAGATGTAGCCCTGGATGTTATTTAGGACAAAACTCTTGTGTCACACTTTCTACATCTCTGCACATTACAACCATACAGGGAACAGTGAGCCTTCAGCTAGTGTTGTTATTAAAACGTGGCATGGGCAAGATATACAATGTGAGAAGAGCTGAAACTGTGAATGAGCAAAGTCTCAGCGCCCCCTGCTGACAGTTGTGACTGGTCACTGTGGTACTTAGTTATATGGTATTATAACTACCACATGCATAATATAAAGGGTTAACAAAATAGTACAATGGTAGCCATGACCAAGCCTTCCCAAGAGAAAAGTCACCTTTTCTGTGAAGAGGCTACAGCCTCCACATGGAGAGTGGGTAGAATACATGATGTCTAAGAATTGGAACAGAAAACAGGTACATACTCATTTTCACTATGCCCTTATTAAAATGTACACTCTCTTCATATGATGGTGGAGACAACAAGCTAGAGAAATACTGCCAGTGCTTGACACATGTCTCCAGCAAGGATTACAGGTACCTTTATCACATTACAGCTGATGACCATATCTTTAGAAACCAGGAATGGTCAGGGAAGCATCTGTGTCTTATTATATTATTCCAAACAGTAATATAATATAACAACCACACACCATGGCTACACACTTTCCCAATACTTGCATCTCCCCTTTTCAGTATAAGCAGCTTTTATTTTATGTTTAGAAAAGGTCACCTGTTCTGAAAAGGTCACCAAAATCTTCTGAAAAAGAAACTGAAGAGTCATAGTACAGTTAGTGGTTGAGTGGAGGTGTCTCAGGCCCAGTGGAGACCACAGGAGATAGCAGCAGCAGAGGGAAAGGGGCAGAGGTGCCTCTGTCACCTACTTTGGGCTGGCGGAGGAGGTAAAAGTATCTGCTACCTCATTGAGCATCCTGGCAGAAGAGAGAATGGGATGCAGCACACTGGTGCTGATGCAACTGAAAGCTTTGAAGATGCTGGCCACTCTCCTGATGTGCGGGAAATGATGCTAAAGCAGTGAATACTACATTGATGATGTCCATCTCAGTGACCTTAAACATAAAGCAAACCTAGTCAATGGTAAATGGTAAAAACCAGAGCATAAATTCATGAGCTAGAAACAACAACAACAACAACAAAGAAAAAAAAACATTGCAAAGAATCAGTAAGTTCAAGAGCTGGTTCTTTTGGGGAAGATAAATAAGACAGGAAGAGAGGTCTCAAATTAGTGGAATCAGAAATGAACAGGGAAACATTACAAGAGACACCAAAGAATGTCAGAATATTATATGAGAATAATTTAAAAGACTATATAACCCATTAAGCTAGAAAACTAAAAGAAATGGATGATTATCTAGATTCAGACAAACCACCAAAATTAAACCAAGAAGTCAAGACCTATAACAAACAGGGAGATTGAAATAGTGATAATGTAATTAGGGAAACAAAAATTAAAGCAACTCTGAGATTTCACCATACCCCACTAAGAATGGCAAATATCAACAAAACTGACTGACCACCTGTGCTGTAGAGGATGCAGCCCACAGGAAACCATCATTTGCTCTTGATGGGGTTGCTATGATAGGACACAAGGTTGAGCCTCAGTCATTCCATCACTCTGGGATCTACTAACACTTCACAGAATAATAACTATGAAGTGACTGAATTAGATACTTTAAAACTCTCCATGAAAAGTGTTTCATTTGTGCTTCCTTTTGAGAACAGATAATTTATATGTTAAGCAACTTTCTATTGCTTTAGATAATATCAGAAATGGTTTATTGAGTTCAGTTGAAGAGACTTTGGTCCATGATCAGTTTGGTCAATGACTTATGCCTAGATTTCATGCCATTGTGGGAACACATGGTAAAGCACAAACATGCAATCAGTATTAGAACAGTGCATAAAAACCTTCATGGAATAGCCCAATGACCCACAGAACTTCTTAGGCTTCACTTATGAAAGTTCCCATCAGCCTCTAACAGTGCTAAGGTAAGAAATAAACTTTCCCTTTGGGGAACACCCAATATTTACAGCACAGCACTATCTCAAGTATTCACTAGAGCAAAGCAAATTGATTATGGTTAAATTGACATTTAAATGTATGCAGCTTTTCTTCAGATAAAGGCAATATGCTTAACATTTTAAAATAACAACAAAATGTTCACTGAGTTAATATTCTTACCGGGCAAATACAATATTTGTATGGATAAAATTACTAAAAAAAAAAAAAAAAAATAATACTTTTTCCATTTTGTTAGGAAATGTATTTTAGTATTTTAACATCCTTAGGTATTGGTAAAAATGACAAAGACACTCTCAAGTGTTGACCTTTCTCTACTGAAGAATCTACTTCCTTCAATAAGGAAAATAAGTGAGTAATAAGACACATTGCTAACAGCAGTTGGACCTGGAACAGAGTTTTGGAGAAGGCAGCTAATTCAGGCCTCACTAGCTACCCCTCACCCTTTATAAAACAATGAGTGCACTTGAACTCAAGGCAAGAGACTAATTATTTCCCTCAAGGTGGCAGAGCAAGTAGTAGGGACGCATGAAAGTCACTTCACCATGACTGCTGTAGAGATTTTAGAGTGACTTTTCAAGGACATGTAGAGGAGCCTTACTAACTCCACTTAGAGTGAGTAGTATTTCTACCTACGCAGCTACTTCCTTCACCTGTAAGTCACCAAACCAAACTTAGAAGATGACTTTGTAGGCTTTTAAAGAGCTATTATTTATTAATTAGAACAGAGATAAATATTTGGATATTTTTTTAAAGTTTTTTTTTTTTTTTTGAGGAAAATGATTACCATTATAATGAGCTGTTTCTCAGTGGGGACGATGTCCTTTAAAGCAAAAGAAGCAATCATTTCTGTGGCTTTCAAGGCTCATGTGCTCAGGGAAAAGCACCTAGCTCTCCTGGACTGACTGAAGGTATAATTACTTTCAGTGTATATTATTATGGTGAGAAACTAACAGGTGGTTATCTCCTAACGTCTCTGGAATGCAGTCTTGTTCACATGGATTTTCCCTAAAAACACAGAATATTTAATTATGCTGAATAAGAGCACACAAGATGGGATATTATATAACAAGGGACCCTTCATTAGTGTTTGCAAATACATGAGCTTCTGTGGAGGGAGTGGATGCAGCCACTCTTTAGGTTCCTGAGCACTCTCCACATAACTCTAGTAACTCTATTCCAGCCTGGCCAGTTGCTTGCACAATCCTCCCTGTTTCTGAAAACTGGAACATCAGTAATGATTTTCTTAAAGATAATGAAATATTTTACTCTGAGAAATGCTCTTGACTCTAAGTCTCAATTAGTTGTCTTTTCTACATTGTTCACACGCCTTTTACCTTTGTAAGGTTTACTAACTCCTTTCTTTTGAACTCATACAGGAAGGTGAGAAAATCAGGCCATCATGGCAGCGCAAGGCTTCAGGCCCAGCATTCGCAGACAGAGGCAGTTAGAGTCCTGTGAATTCACAGCCAGTGGTCTACACAGCATGTTCCACGGCAACCAGGACTACATAAAGAGAACTTGCCTCAAAATAAATGGATACAGAAATAAATAGGTAATATAAAGTTTAGAAAAATAAATCGTTTCTTGTATTAAATTTGATCTTGCTAGATATATCCAGTGAGTGTGGTTCCAGTGTCTTCATTCTATGGTACAAGAAAAGAAACAAATTGTCTCTAAACACAGCAGGCTGAGCTTCCTCCAAGGTAGACAGTGAGCTTGTGCTGCTAAGGGTGTGACAGCTGACTCTTCAGAGTTGGTTTAGTTGGAGAGAAAGAATTATCTGGCTTGTCAATAAATAGTGCAACACATGTGTACAAGAACAAAAACAAAACTGCTCACGATGGGGCATGGGAAGGCAGCGGGACTAAGCTCTAAACATCCAAGTACTCTGTGTGTGACTCAAAAGCAGAGCACTGTACACAATAGGAACCGAATGGCCTGACCTCAGCCAGGAATCCAGAGGCCAATTCTGTGAGCGGATTTACAACAAGCAACTCCCCAGGCCCTTTCTTCTAACTGATGTGGAGAGTAGGACTGCATCTTTCAAAAGAATGTCTGATCATCACAAAGAAGCGCCATGAATCTAGCAATGTCTTTGGTGCTGACTTTAGTCTACCAAGTAGGATCACATGGAAGAACAAAGGGACTCTAGCTCTCAGTATGATGGTCTTGCAGCTCACAAAGCCAAGCTGTCTTCAGCCACAGAGCCTGTGCACTTGCCATTACCCTGCTAGGTGGCTTCCATCCAAGCCACTTGCCTGTCTGGCTCCTCCTCTTCTGTCTGAAGGGTCTCTCCTTAGATAAGGCCTTTAGAGCAACCAACCTAATCCAGATAGCACTCAGCTTTGACTGCAACCTCATTTAACGGCTTTAATGACCATGATCTTTTATGTCCATTTTATAACAGAGCAAGTAATTTCTTATTATTAAAAGAGCCATATATTTTTGTTGTTGACTATCACTGACACTTAAATTCTGTTTAGTATATGGAAAATACATAAAAATACTGATTAAGGAGTTTAATGAATTAAAAATGTAACAAAATGGTTGGGCAGTGGTGGTGCACCGTTAATTCCAGCAGAGGCAAGTGGATTTCTGTGAGTTCCAGGACAGTCTGGTCTATACAGGGAGTGCCAGGAGAGGCTTCAAAGCTATATAGAGAGAAACCCTGTATCAACAAACAAACAAAATTTTACAAAATGAATTTAAAGTAATTTGAAGCTGCTAGAGAAACTCTAGTTTTGATAAACAGCTGATTTAGAGGTCTGAAAAAATAAACTCCAAATAATAGTTTAATAAAAACTTACAGCCTTTGTTGAAGATAGTCATTTTATAGCTCAGCCACTTGTTTATTTATTTACTGTATACTAGTCTGTGTTAAAAAGTTGTGTTTCTGATTGGGTATGAAAATATATCTGCTTACTCACTAATATCTAAATATCGACTATAATCAATATATAATCTAGTAGTAAGAAGAATGTAGTAGAAATTCAGTGACAAAAATGAAATATTAGCCTCACAGCTCATAAACAAAGAACAATCAGTTTCCCAGTGTCACGAACAGTACAGGGTCTCTGGAGACCCCGACAGAAATATGAGTCATGGAAAGGAAAACACCATGAGCTAACTGTCCATGCAGACGCAGCCTGGGTCGTCCTAAGGTCCCTTTCTAGATAAAGAAAGGACAACAAGGGCATTCTCAGAGAGGGACAGGTCTTAATTCAGTGATGTCCCCTGACCACTACATCTGAACCAACTAATACTTTTCAATCCTCACAGATTTTTTTTATAATGCAATGGTAATAATGTTTTAACTAGTGTGTTTTTTAAGAATTTAAAATTTAAAAGAAATTTAAAGTACCAGCCCCAAACCTGGAACTGGAAATTCAGACATTTCATAATTTTAAAAAAGCAAAAATTAACACAAGTTAAAACAAAAGACAGATCAGAATTGGTCAAAAAACAGTAACATTACAAATAATATTTTTCTAGAGAGTTCCTATATTGTAAGATTGCTTTACATCTAGTAGTTTTGCCTATTAACAGCACTAGACACTGCTGGGAGAACAGAAAACTTACTAGGAAATTTTCTCTGAATAGTCTCTCTTAAAAAATTAGAACTTTTTGAATTCTTACTGCATAATCTGAAATGGTATCCATGTGCTGTATTTCATTGGTAATAAGTCTTTTTTGTAAGGCTAATACTTCAATATCCAACACAAATAAGAGCACCAAAAACGAAAATTACTTTGCTTTTGTTTCTATATTAGAATATTATTTGCTAAAGGGTAAAAACAGATTTTCAAAATTCACAGTTAACTTAAAACAATAGTTTTAAACCTTTATCCATAGCCCTTACTGCCTTCAGGAAGGGGAGAACATCTGGGTATTTAAAGAACACAATATGTTCACATTTTCTATGACTTTTGTTTCTAATTGGGTTTATTATTATTATTATTTTTTATTTGAACTACTAGCTAGAACAATGCTTGTGATCACCTCCTATTTTTCAGACTGCCTCCTTCTATCTTTCTAACTTCATTTTATCGGGTTACGTCTGGGGCCTGCTCACGAGTTCCAGTGTGCTGAACAAAGTGAGGCAGGACCAGGATCTGAACTGCTAAGTGTAGAGTCTGTATTTCCATGACACTGACCAGATTCTTCACTGAGTCATCTTGATTCCCTAACATCTGAAGGGAGAAACGAGTTTTCAGGGGATTCTGAGGCAGCAAATAAGAAACTAGGTGGTACTTAAGGTCAAGTGACAAGATTAATTCACTATAAAAATGGCAGCTAAAATTTATCACTGGTCATAGTTTGTGTGCATGTAGACACAGGTTTTATAAATATGCAGGTGAGTGAGCTTTATCTAGATTAGAGTCAATGTGGCGGTCCTAGAAGGGACATGGCATTTGGAGGAGATATTTTAACAATCATATGGAGGCCACAAAGTTAAATGGTAAAAATGGATCAGGAATCATTTCTGACAAATGTTATAACAATACCTTGCTGTGATAGCCACCAGAAAAGCCCTTATGAGTAAACAGCTTAGTTTACTTTCCCTAGAGATACCAACATTCTGGAAAACAACCTGTTCATGGGAGTCTGCAAACACAGCTTCCTCTTCAGACCCAGTTTATTAAGGCTCAGAAACACCAGTTAAGGTTCCTACCTTTTGAAGATGGTGTTATTGCTTAGACTATGAATGTAGAAATGTATTTCCCTTGTAAAGATATTAAATCTATTACTTTTCTCCTTAGACCTGATTCTTAATTACTTTTAATGCTGTATAATTTGTTTCATTATTTACTGTTGAAATAAAAAGTATTCTACAAAAATTATTTAACATGAAAGGGTAGTTAGATTCCACTAATAAACACAGATGGATTTAGGATAAAGAATTCTGAAACTGGGTGCAGAAACCAGTGAGCCATCCACAGACTTCTGAAGGTCAGCTGATAGAATCTTCTAACACAAAAGAAGATTCTAGGCTCAGGAGTGGCTCCAATCCCTAGCTGAAATGGGACCACTTCTGACTTCTCACTTGCACATCAAACAAGAATTACCTAACACTGAACCCCAAGTACCACTCAACTGCTCCACATCTTGACAAGCTAGGATACCAGCAAACCAAGATTAAACACACTCAACAAAGTTGAGACCACATGTCTATACCAAGAAACATTACCAATGACAACTCCAGATGCCCCCCCAACAATGTTATTCAAGACAATGTCTCCTCCAGAAATTAGTACCTTCATTATGTTTCCTGAATAAAGCAACTTGTTGACAAAAAACATAACGATTTCAAAATGGCAATTATAATTTTAAGGAACTTAAATACTAGAGTGAAGGCTACAAAACATAAACAGTGAATGAAATAAAGAAAACAAGGCATCAAAATAAAATTTAATAAAAAGCGAATCAGGAATGAAGATATTAAGTCAGCGAAATAAATGGAAAGCTTTGCCAACAGAATGGTTCAAGTAGAATAGCAGACTAAAGAACAAAGATGATGATGTTTGAGGAGGACCAGTTTAAGAAAATGTTATACCTGGAAATAAACACTGGGAACAGAATATGGAGGAACCCTGGTCCATTATAAAAAGAACAAAATCATAGGTATATAAGAAGAAGAAACACAGATCAAACGTGTAGAAAATATTTTCAAGAAAATCATAGAATAAAATTTCTCAAAAGAATGTCTATAAAATGTATACAAAATACCAAGAAAACAGGGCCAGAAAAATAAATGACAAAGAAAGGTTATTCAAGCTGTAATAGAGATAGACCAAGTCATATATAAAGGCAGGTTGACTACTTTGAGCACCAGAACAGTCTGTTTGGTGCTCTACATATTATGAAGGATCATAGATGTCGCCTCAGACTGTTAAACTCAGCAAAATTAATAGTTACAATACAAGAAGCCTTTTAGCAATAAAAACAACTTTTAGGAATTTATGTCCCTTAAGACAGCTCTATAGAAAATCCTGGATGGGTATTGTGGTCTGAAGAGAAAGTTATACATACCTAAGAAGGGTTACAAACTCATGGAAACTGAACAATGTGTAATTGCATCATTCCTGGGTCAAGGAAGAAAGAAGAAAGAAATTAAAGATTTCCTAGAATTCAATGAGAATGAAGATACAACATAGCTGAATTTATGGGAGACTTTGAAAGCAGTGCTATGAGGAAAGTTCATTGCACTCAGTGCTCATATGAAGAAAACGGAGGATAGTCACATTAGAGAATTGACAGCACAACTGAAAGCCCTAGAACAAAAAGAAGAAAACTCACCCCAGAGGAATAGATGCCAGGAAATAATCAATTTGAGGGCTGAAATCAGTAAAATAGAAACTAGGAAAACAATACAAAGAGATTTTTTTTTTTTTTTGAGAAAATCAACAAGATAGACAACCTTTATCCAAACTAACCAGAAAGCAGAGAGGGAACATGCAAACATGCAAATCAACAAAATCAGAAATGAAAAGGATATAACAACAGACACTGAGGTAATCCAGAGAATTTTCAGATCATACTTTGAAAACCTGTACTTCACAAAATTCGAAAATTCAAAGGAAATGGACCAATTTCTAAATAGCTATCACTTTCCAAAATTAAATCAAGAACAGATAAGCAACTTAAATAGACCTATAACCCCTAATAAAATATAAGCAGCCATCAGAAGTCTCCCAACCAAAAAAAGCCCAGGGCCAGATGGCTTCGGTATAGAATTCTTCCAGAAATTCAAAGAGCTAATCCCAATACTCCTGAAATTGTTCAACCCAATAGAAACAGAAGGTTTATTACCAAACTGTTTTTACAATTACCGTGGTACCCAAGCCACACAAAGACATAACTAAAAAAGAGAACTACAGACCAATATCCCTCATGAACATTGATACAAAAGTACTCAATAAAATGCTGGCAAATTGAATCCAGGAACACATCAGAGAAATCATCCACCTTGACCAAGTAGGCTTCATCCCAGCGATGCAGGGATGGATCAACATATGAAAATCTATCAATGTGATCCACCATATAAACTGAAAAAGAAAAACCACATGATCATCTCACGAGATGCTGAAAAAGCCTTCAACAACATCCAATACCCTTTCATGATAAAGGCCTTGGAGAGATCATGGATAACAGGAACATACCTAAACATAATAAAACCAACAGCCAACATCAAACTGAATGGAGAGAAGCTTAAGGTAATTCCTTTAAAATCAGGAACAAAACAAGGCTGCCCACTCTCTCCATATCTCTTCAATATTGTACTTGACGTTCTAGCTAGAGCAATAAGACAACAAAAGGATATCAAGGGGGATACAAATTGGATAGGAAGAAGTCAAACTGTCACTATTTGCAGATGATATGATAGTTTACATAAGCGACCCAATAAACTCTACCAGGGAACTCCTACAGCTGATAAACACATTCAGCAAATTAGCAGGATACACGATTATCTAAAAAATTCAGTAGCCCTACTATATACAGAACATAAAGAGGCTAAGAAAGAAATCAGAAACCCTTTACAATAGCCACAAACAACATAAAGTTTCTTGGGGTAATGCTTACCAAACAAGTGACAGTCCTATATAATAAGAACTTTGTGTCTTTAAAGAAAGAAATTAAATAAGATACCAGAAAATGGAAAGATTTCCCATGCTCTTGGATAGTAGGATAAACATAATAAAAATGGGAATATTGCCAAAAGCAATCTACAGAGTCAATGCAATCCCCATTAAAATCCCAGCACAATTTTTCACTGACCTTGAAAGGATAATACCTAACTTTATATGGAAAAACAAAAGACCCAGGATAGCCAAAACAACCCCGTTTTATAGGAACTTTAGGAGGCATCACCATCCCCGACTTTAAGCTCTACTACAGAGTTATAGTCCTGAAAACAGTCTGGTATTGGCACAAAAACAGACAAGTAGACCAATGGAATCGAATTGAAAATCGTGATATTAACCCACACACCTACGAACACCTGATTTTTGACAAAACAGCTAAAAGTATACAATGGGAGGAGGACAGCATCTTCAACAAATGGTGCTGGCACAATTGGATGATGGTGTGTAGAAGACTGCAGGTAGACCCATGTCTATCGCCATGCACAAAACTCAAGTCCAAACGGATCAAAGACCTCAACATAAATCCATCCACACTAAACCTCTTAGAAGAGAAAGTGGGAAGTACTTGAACAAATTGGTACAGGATATCGCATCCTGAACATAACTCCAGTAGTACAGACACTGAGATCGACAATTAATAAATGGGACCTCCTCAAACTGAGAAGTTTCTGTAAGGCAAAGGACACAGTGGACAAGACCAAACGGCAGCATACAGACTGGAAAAATTCTTCACCAACCCTACATCTGACAGAGGGATGATCTCCAAAATATACAAAGAACTCAAGAAACTAGTCAACAAAACACCAAATAACCCTATTTAAAAATGGGGTACAGAACTGAAGAGAGAACTCTCAATAGAGGAAATCAAAAAGGCTGAAAGACACTTAAAGTGCTCAACATCCTTAGCTATCAGGGAGATGCAATCAAAACAACTTTGAGATACCATCTTACTCCTGCCAGAATGGCTAAAATTAGAAACACCATTGACAACTTATGCTGGAGAGGATGTGGAGAAATGGGAACACTCCTCCACTGCTGGTGGGAGTGCAAACTCATACAGCCATTTTGGAGAGCAGTATGGCGGTTCCTCAGGAAAATGGGAATCGGTTTACCACAGGACCTGGCAATCCCCTTCTTAGGCATATACTCAAATGATCCACATCCATGCAACAAAGACATGTGCTCAATTATGTTCATAGCAGCATTATTTGTAATAGCAAGAACCTGGAAACAACCTAGATGCCCCTCAACTGAAGAATGGATAAAGAAGATGTGGTACATTTACACAATGGGATACTACTCTGCAGAAAAACCAATGGAATCTTGAAATCTGCAGGCAAATGGATGGAACTTGAAGAAATCATCCTGAGTGAGGTAACCCAGTCACAAAAAGAGGAACATTGTATGTATTTGCTCATATATGGATTTTAGAAATAGAACAAAGGATCACTAGCATATAATTCACACCACAGAGAAACTAGGATACAAGAACAAACCTAAGAGATTCATACAAGGTCCCTCACAGAAGGGGAAAGGAACAAGATCTCCTGAGCATATTAGGAGTGTGTGTGTGTGTGTGTGTGTGTGTGTGTGTGTGTGTGTGTGTGTGTGTGTAGCAGTGAGTTGAGAGGGAGTTAGGAGAAAGAGAAGGTGAGGAGAACATGTGGGACCAGGAAGATTGAGTCGGGGACAAATAGACGAGAGAGAGAGAGAGAGAGAGAGAGAGAGAGAGAGAGAGAGAGAGAGAGAGAGAGAGAGAGAGAGAGACCATAAGAGAGGGAGTCATTATAGGTTTGAAGAGAAAACTTACTCTAGATAAATGTTCAGAGACCTACAAGAATGACCCCAACTAACAATCTGAGCAACAGTGGAGAGGCTACCTTAAATGCCCTTCCTTGTTAATGAGATTGATATTTAACTTATATGCTATCATAGAGCCCTCATCTAGTAGCTGATGAAATCAGAAGCAGATACAGCTAAACACTGAGATGAACTCCTAGAATCCAGTTGCAGAGAGGGAGGACAAGACCAGATTACAGAAACCCACAGAGACAGCTGAACACGGGGGAGCTCGTGGACCCCCAGCCTGATTGCTGGGAAACCAGCCTTGGACTGACTCAGACCCTCTGAACCTGAGTCTCAGTTAGAAGGCCTGGGCAGTCTAAGCATCCTCTGACAGTGGAACCAGGATGTATCCCTGGTTCACGAAAGGACTTTGGAAGCACATTCCCCATGGAGGGATACTCCATTAACCTAGAGGCAGGATGGAGGGCCTAGTCTCTACTCCAAATGACTTGACACATTTTGATGATCCCTCCTGGAAGCCCTCACACTCCATGTTGAGGAGGGGAGGGACTGGATGGGAGGAGGGCTGGGGGGCATGGGAGGGAAGGAGAGGGAACTCGGATCGATATGTAAAATAAGAAAAAAAATAACATATATATAACCACTACAACAAAATAACCACCAATATTAACTCTCAGTTTTTCAAAAAAGAGATGCAGACTAACAGACTTCATAAGAAAAATAGGACACATCCTTTAAGTACTTCCAAGAATTGCACCTCAGTATCAATAACAGACACCACCTTCCAGTGAAAAGGTCAGAGAAAGTATTTCCAAGCAAAGTGAAGTAAGAAACAAGCAGATGTAGCTATTCTAATAGCTGGAAAAATAGACTTGAAACAACCTTATCCGAAGAGATCAGGAAGGACACTGCATGTTCATCCATGGGGAGGGGGGTGAATCAAACCAAGACAGTGTCCATTTCCACAAAAGAAATACCATTAGATTGACTCCAAGTGGGTGATGGCAGGTAACTTCAGTGCCTCATTCTTTTCAATAGACAGGCCACCCAGAAAGAAATAAAACAGAGAACTCTGGAGTCAAATGGATCTAGTAGACAAGAGCACTGTACCCCAAAACTAAAGAGTATATTTTCTTCACTATGGAAGAAGTGAACTGTCTTCTTAATTGATCACAATTATAGCACAAAGTGCCAACAGGTATAGGAAAACTGAAATAAGACTGCATTCCATCTGACCACAGAGGAATAAAGCTGGATATCAACACCAAGTGAATTATAGACAGTACATAAAATTATGGAAACTTATCAACACACTACTCAATGACAATTGGGGCAAGGGAAAAATTAAGAAAAAAATTTAAAATTCCCAGAACTTAATGAAAATGAAAACACAACATGCTAAACATATGGGCACAATGAAGGCACTTGTGCTGGCTAATTTCTTGTCTATTTGACTCAAACTAGAGTCAGTTTGGAAGAGGGAGCCTCAACTGAGGAAATGTTCCAACCAGACTGGCCTGTGGATAAGCCTTAATTCATTTTCTTGGTTGTGGGTGGGCCCATCTCTGGGGGGGGGGGTGTCTTAGTGAGGAGTAAGCCAGTACAGCATTCTTCAGGGGTCTCGGTTTTAGCTCCTGTCTCTAGATTATCACAGTCAGTTGCTGCCCTGACTTCACAGGAATCTTAACTACAAGCTATGAAATGAAATAAATCCTTTCTTCCCTACATTGCTTTTTGTCATGGAGTTTTATCATAGCAATAAAAAGCTGACCAAAACAGCAGTCTTGAGAGGAAATTTATCACACTAAGTACCTACATTAAAACTTTGAGATCTCACAGGGTGGTGGTGGTGCACGCCTTTAATCTTAGAACTTGGGAGATAGAGGCAGGTGGATCTCTTTGAGTTTGAAGTCACCCTAGTCTACAGAATGAGTTCTAGGGCAGAAACCTTGTCTTGAAAAAATAAATTGAGATATCCAATACTAGATAGGACTTGGATCCCAAGAGAGATCATACTTCTATTATTCTGTTAAACGCAGATGGTATTAAATGGATTACTAACGACAGTGACATACTCATTTTCTGAGAAGTTTCTTCCTGCTGTAGATGGTGATTAATGTGGTGTATTGGCTGGTTTTATGTCAACTTATCACAAGCTAGAGTCATTGGAGTAGAAGGAGCCTCAGTTGAGGAAATGCCTCCATGAGATCCAGTTGGAAGGCATTGTCTCATTTAGCTCTCAGTGAGTGATGCCATCCTTGGGCTCATGGTCCTGGGTTTTATTTGCAGCTCTCCTCCCTATCTTCTGCATCAGTTCCTGCCTCCAGGATCCTGACTTCCTTCAACAATCAATAGCAACATGGAAGTGTAAGCCAAATAAACCCTGTCCTCCCAACCTGCTTTTTTGGTAATGGTGTTTTATCATAGCAATAGAAACCGTAACTAAGTCACATGGATACCCACAATTGTAGACTAAGAGCCTGAGGAGTGCCTATCCCTAAATGGGGATCTACATTTCACTCCCTTCTCGAAGGCTCAGGGATCATTGGAGAATAGGGGGTTGGGGACAGAAAGAGGCCGAGAGTCAGAGGTGACAACAGCAAAGCAGTGTTTTCCAGACATAACAGCCCAGCTGCACACACGAACTCACAGCAGTTGTAACAGCATACACAGGTCCTGCACAAGTTCCAGCTAGACAGAACCCTCAGGTGCAGGGGAAGCTGAGCAGGAAGTCCCACCTGAGCTGAGGAGCTACTGGCAACGGACAACGGCTGGGAAGGAAGTCAGTTCTCTTTACGGAGTGAAGCCTGGCAGGCTGACCATACTCCCGGGATTCATCACACCTAAGAGTACTTGGGCAGCATAGATGGACAGGATGCATTTACAACCAAAATAGGACACGAAGCTGGGTAAGTAGGGAGATGAAGATAGATCTGGGAGGAGTTTGGTGAATGTGGTAAGTATGTGCAAGATATATTTATGAAATTACCAAATAATTAATAAAAATATTATTTAAAAACAAGTAGGAAGTAGAAATTTAGCTAATCTCCCACTTTCTAGCCCTAAGAATTCTTAAGGCTGAGCTGACAGAAAGTGCTTTAACCCTACGGACCAAAACTCATCATGTATTAGCAACTTCCTCTCTGCAACCTCTGTGGGGCTTTAGTTATAGACTACATATATGTATATAGACACCAACATAAATACAAAATACAAATAGTGGTACTCATAAGCCACATTTAAAAGTGGATACTTTCTTATATTTTTGGTTGTGAGCAGCCTTTAACAGTTGAGCCATCTCTCCAGCCCTAAAAATGGATACTTTCTTATTGCAAAGATTGTATTTTGTTGCTTAATAAAATTGTTTTTGTATAATAGAAATGCCATGAAGGTTACCATTTCTATAAAAAGCAGATTAGGCATAAGGGAAATTCTAAGTCATATAATAGAAAATACACTCAAAGATAAGCTAATGTCAGCAACCACAGAGAGGTTAAAAAAAAGTCCTTTAGACTCAGATTGCTATTAAACTTGGACACTCAAGACGAGCAGACAGCTTTGGCAACAGAACTCACAGACAGACTGACTGACTCAGAGACAGTTTGACAACTGCCAACAAGACTGTTGGGAGAGTTTCCAAAGAGCCAAAGGCTGGGATTGCCATCCAGTGTCTGGCATTCTGATACTTGCATTTGAAGCTTTCTCTCTTACTCTTCATCCAATATTTTTGTTTGGCTCATAAACAGCAAGGATTCACAATTTTTTTTTAGATCATTAAATGTTCTTATTTTCAAGAAATATAACATTAGTTGAATTGCTTTATACTCAGATAGAGAAATTAGTGGTAAAGTCTGTCTGAATTTTTATTAGGTTACTTTTAAGCTATAAACTAGAACCACACATAACACACACACACACACACACACACACACACACACACTCTCTCTCTCTCTCTCTCTCTCTCTCTCTCTCTTCAGCACACCATTTGTGATCAGTCTTTAGTACAGCTCTTCTCTTCCCGATCCTCATGGACCCAGAAGCTCTGCTTCAGTGAGTCAGCCCCTGAGAGGGTCAGAGGTAGGGAAGTCTGGCTGTACGAAGCAGTTAGGCCAGTGTTTCCTTAGGATAACAAGAAGGCAGGAGGTGAAGACAGGTGAAGATGACCTGCTGGGGAACACGGGCACTGATGGGTTAGTTTCTCAGGACAATCCATTTGTTAACACCCTGGCCAATGACATGTGTGAACTCTGGCTTACAACTTCTAAAAATCATTAGCAATGTATCAGATGGAGATCTCCATTCTTCACACAACTTAAAATTATACATACTTTCCCCAAGAAAGCTTACCTTTGGGTCTCTAAGGAACAGAGCCTTAAGAATCAGTGAATGTATGTCCCCGATGAGTGGATAATGCATCAGAAGGCCGAGACAGGTCTGGTAGTTACTGGAAATCACTAAATAAGAGGGAAAAAGAATTCAGTACTATGTATGTGGTGAAACATAAGAAAATAACCGAAAGCCAAAGCAAGTGATGCAATAACTCAGATGATTTGACAAAAGTTGTCCTGAGCAGAGGTCTCCCTCAAATGCCCTCTGGATCCTGCATTTCAGCTGTGACCTAGCAAACCTCCACTACCGGCAGCGAGGGGCACAGGAAGAATACAGACACAGTCCTGAGTATTTGCAACATAAATATAGTCTTAGATGCTTGATTATCTGCTGCGATTTATAGAGCTACCTTTGCTGAGAAATTTGTAACAGTTAAAAACTCTAATAAAATAGTACTTACCTTGATCACTATGCTTCATAATTTATACCATGCTCATCCTTTCATATATGTATCACATAACTCAAAACTAAAAAAAATAATTTTTTCTACAATTATTCGTTTTTCTAAGAGTAAAAAGAAACTTAGAGAGTATTTATATAGGATTTCTTGGAGGAGAAAATATTCCATTATCAGCTTTCCTTCTGAAGACTGTTTTCAAATCAACGTAATTATGGGCACAATTACTAACAGTCTTTTAAGACAGGTATGTATAAGCTATCTGTCACCACAGTCACGGCTGGGCCCATTAATGACACTTGTTTTGTAAGCCAGGATAACTGCTTCTGCAACACTGACTGTGGGGGAGCTTCATAAGAAGTTACAACTTGCTATAGTTGTTAACTAAGTCTTGTCCATTAATAAATTACTTGAAAAAAAAATGTCCCACAGGAAAACATCTGTGATTTAAGGGAAATAAGACAGACAAAATACTGATTATAACCAGAACCAGAAAAGTCCTGATTCTTTTTTTTTTTTTTTTTTTTTTTTTTCTTTTTCTTTTTCTGCAGCTACCATGCTCCCTCCTGTAAGTGCTGTGGAAAGGAGACTAGAGCAAAGTGAGCAAAGATACACCGCTTTGTCATCTCCCTCCCCATTGCTGATTTGACAGCTTGTAACATCAACTGTCTGCTTTCATGTGTAAGAGCTCACTTACTCTCCCTGCTCTGTCCCTTCAGGCGACTCTTACTTGTTCATTTCTCCATATTCACATCCAGCTCCCAGTTATCTATTTTCTCTAGAAATTATAAAAGCTACGATATAATGGTACAACGTTTTAATGTATAGTTTTCATTTGAAGTGAAGAAGTTAAAAAAAGAAAAGACAGGTATTTGGTAATTCCAAAAGTTATTTTCTCAAATGTTCTAATCATACTCAGTTTTAGTAGCTGGCCAGGAAATAATTTTTACACATCTTGTAAGAGAAGTAGAGATCTCTGTGGAACCTATTTTGGCCGCAATGTTCAAATTTGAATCCGAGGGTCCTACTGGAGTCCTTTTTAAGGTGGCCTAAAGTGAGACGCAAAGATTGTTTGGCAACCTCTCTGATACAATGTTTATTCTTCTGAACAGTTTTATGATTTTAGAACACTGCTTTCATCATTCCATGCAATGGCTCTTTAAGTGCCCGCCCTGCAGTGGTCAAGCAAAACCAGGACACAGAGGCCAACAGGGAAAAGTTTTTGTCCAGGAGACAATCCAAGGTGCAAAGCCAACAGTGGTTCCACCAAGAGGGTGGGTCCTAAAGGCTTTGGGGCAAGAATTTAGGCTTAGGACTTTATGTGTTTTATCTCATTTTATTACAGGTTTAGAATACTTTTCCTTGTATTACACATGCAAAGAATGGTACTTGGTGAAGGTAAATCATTTGTTCAAATCATACAGTGATTCCTTGGGGGTAGCATGATTTAAAATTCAGAGTCTGTACTCTATGTAGTTATATAAAGCCACTTTAAAAATATTGCTCTGAAATAAAATGATACGATGGATACAGATGTCAACACTAAGTCCTGTAACATCATTACTCTAATAGGTAGGTTAAATACCCTGAAAGGCCAACCTTATTGAGTCTCTAGCTGGCTATAACCGGGCATTATTTGGAAGAACCAGCACATACTGTTACCATAATTATGAAGTTATTAGACTTCAAAGTGCAGAAGGCAAGACAACAATGTGTTAAGATTCTACTCGGAGAACAAAGAAGCCAACAATTTTTTTCTTGCATCTAGTCACATGCATCTCACTGAATTAACATTTCTTAGGCATCTATTATATGTCAGTCACTCAGACTACTGATATACCAAAACTAAGGATCTTACAGCAGGTAAGCCTGAATCTCGGGCTTTCAATTAATGCCATTTTTCAAGTTACTACTGAAACACCTGTACTTTTAGAGCACCTTTAATCTGCAATTACATTAATTTAAGTCCCACTATAACTTGCCCAATGTAGGGTAGGCAGAAAAACTACAGAAGCTTGCTTAAACCCAGAGGCCAGGGATCTGGAAACACTAAGAGTTTAGTTTTGCTCCTTCTCTACCCCTTCCTTCCTCCAATGCTCTCTCCTTCCTTTTTATAATAAACTGTGTGGAGTATAACCTAGAGCTTCATACATGCTAGAAAAGCACTCAACCATGGAGCTACCCCCCCCAGAGGTTTTGGTCTTTATAGTAAATTTTTGTTTACTACAAGATAAATGCAATATTGTTCCTTATCCAATTGGAACAATTGTTCTACACCAGCAGGTAGTAGTGACAGGGCAAAACCCTGGCTATTTTAACCTCCCCCCCCAATCAGTGCTGCTCAGAGTCACCCCAGTGTTTGCCTTCAAAGCACAATGAAGCATAGACACATTCTGTTCAAATGCACTCACTGTATTTATTACTTATTAATACTTACTTATTGTTTGTTTGTTAGTTTATGTTTTGCCATATCAATAACAAAGTTATACCAGGCTGGCCTTAAACTCACAGAATCCCACCTGTTTAGGCCTCTGGAGTGTTGGGATTAAAGGCATGCACCACCATACCTGGCCACACACACACAAAAAAAAAGCTCTTTTTGTATGCACATTGGTCATAAAAAGCCACCAAGGGCTTTCCTAGCCAGAACTCTTCAACTAAACCTCTTCTAATAGAATAAAGACTCCTTTGAGTAACTACCAGCAATACTAAAGAAGCACCTCTAACTTTGTTAACAGTTTCCTGTTAACCTTTGTGCCTGGTACCTGTGTAGCAAGTGTACCCCAGGCCACCAGCCCTTCCTGCTCTTGAGTGACCCCACGGATTGGAGAGTCTTTCTTTGTGCCTCAGCACAAAGGAAGAGTCTATCTAAAGGGTTTCTATGTGAGTGGCACAGATGCTGGGGACACATGCCCCCTCTTTCTCAATGTCTCTAACAAGCAGTACCAGCTTCAGTCACATGGAGTAAAGCTGATTTATCTGTCTCTGCTCACAACTATTCTAAAGTGGTCTAAAGGAATTGGTCTATATAAGTTTTTTTTTTTTCCCCTAGGAGAAATAATAACAAAATGTAGTAAAGTCAGTAAATATAAGCAGAGATGTGATTACACTGAGGATTTGAAAACAACATAAATAAATACTTTATGTACAGCTCACTGCTGGCTACCTATAACTATAACATTTATGAATACTTTTCTCCAAACTATTTAATTTTATATGGAGATACAATTTCTCAGAGTAACAAGGCAGATGGAAAATTACTAAAAAACTGAAACATACACTTCCTGTAATGTCCTTAAAATTCAAAACAATAGCTATCACCTCCCAGGTACTGACAGCATGACCGGGAACTTGCAACATATCGGATATCTATCCCATCAGGCCCCACTCCCTCTAAAGAAAAGCACCCAGCCCATATACTCCCTTCTACAGAGGAAGACATGGTGGTACAAAGTAGACAACAATACGCCCAGGCCAAGGGCTCCTGACCGTCTGTTAAAATGAAAGCCTTAGCATTTACCAGTGTCTAATGTTTTCCTCCATTCTTAGCAGACAGCATTTTGACAAGGGTGTCTATCTAGAGAAGAAAAAGAAGACACATTGCAGATGGCTTCTAAAAACTCTGTTTCAACCTCAGAGAAGCCACAAATAGACACAAAAAATGTCCTTAACATAAAGCCAGGTGCAGCAAGTATTTGGGAACTGGCATAAGTTCCTATATTTATAGATGGATTTGGCATACAGAACAAATAATCAAAGGCTTCATATGAAATTAAAAACAATGGGGACTGGAAAAATGTCTCAGTAGTTAAGAGCACTTACTGCTATTTCGGTAGACCCGACTTCTATTCCCAGTGCCCACACTAGGTGGCTTATAAACATCTGTTAACTCTATTTCCAGGGGATCTAATGTCTCTGGCCTCTGAGGTTCCCTGCACTCAGGTGTACACACACACACACACAGTCAGACACACACACACACACACACACACACACACACACACAGACACACACACACAGACACACACACACACGAGATCTGACAAAGAAACCTGAAGGCTCATTCATAATTCATTATACAATAATGCCAATATGTAAGTGCCTTGTAAGTTACCTGGCACACAAAAGACATACAATGACTTTTACATACATTGAAAAAACTTGTAAGGGCTTATCACATGCACAGAAAAAAAAAATACACATCTGGAGTAAAAAATCTCTTCCACAATTTGAAGACCATAAATTCTTTGACTTTTCTACCATAAAATCACAGTATGTAAAATGGGATCTCAAACAGATCAGAAAACAAGGGATCCCCCTTGGTTTGCTGTTACTGCTTTTCAAGTTTAATACAATTCAACAGAATTTACTCTAACTAGAGAACAGATAAAAGCATGAGCTCTTTACTTCAGAAGATCTGATTTAAAATGTACAGTACAGGCAATTGTGAGGCCCATCCAAATATGTAAGGTCAGGGTCAGGGTGCTGTGCATTGCCCAAACAAAGTCAGCTAGCTCCAGGAGTGGCTCTGGTACCTGATGTAAGTTTGAGGTTGGTTAACTACACACAGTTCACTTTTTTCTTCACCTTATTCCTGCAGCCAGAAGAGCACACTAGATCTCTTTATAGATGGTTGTGAGCCACCATGTGGTTGCTGGGAATTGAACTCAGGACCTCTGGCAGAGCAGTCCAGTGCTCTTAACCTTTGAGCCATCTCTCCAGCCCCATTTTTTAAAGACTTTATTTTTAAATTATGCGTGTGCATATAGAATAAACATGAGTGCAGTTACCTACAGAGTCCAGAAGAGGGTAGTAGATTTCTTAGAGGTGGCGCTACAGGCAGATGTGAACCATTTATGTACAGGAGGCAACTGAATTCCCATGGTGTGCAAGGGCAGTGGGTACTCTGAGCCACTGTTTCTCTGCCTTCTTAGCTCATTAGCCATTGAGAGAATAAATTGAGAATCTACAATGCAGACAGTCTTTTGTCACTGTGTTTAACAGCTGCCAAGAGAGGGACTCAGAATCAGAGCAGCACAGTTCTTCTATTTATTAACAGTGTGTAAAGCAGAGCAAACAATCTCAGTTTAAAGAGAAAACACAAACAATGAGTAAAAAAGCAAAGAAACATGAAGGCTTTCTCACAGTGTATTATATTTCAGTGAGAGCAACACCATTCACTAATCACTATCACTCAAGGGCTGCATGTCATTCATCTACAGGAAGCCTAAACATTTTTGGTACAAATTGAGATTGGTAAGAGAAGTGATAAACCTCATCCATGGACTTGCCTCACTGACCCCTACCTCACAGGGCTGGGGACTGGACCTAAGTATAAGTACTTGTGCTGATTTAAATGACAAATGTCCTCTTAGTCTCTGACATCTGAATGTTTGGTTCTCAGTTGGTGGTCTATTTGGGGAGGTTTGGGATGTGGCCTTATTGGAGGAACAAGGGTTGAGGGCATAAAGAACTGTACCATTTCAACTATACTTATGTTCTCTGTTTTCTTCTTGTGATCCCTCCACTGTTTCTGCTACCAGGCCTGTCTGCTGACACACTTCCTTGCTATGATAGCAATGGACTCTTACCTGTCTGCAACCATGAGCCCAAAACACAACACTCTTCCTTCTATTGCCTGAGTCATGGTGTTTCACTAAGGCACCAAAAAAGTAATCACACAGCACTGTTTGCCTCAGACAAGAGCAATCCTGTCAGTTTTTGATAATTCCATACACAAGTACTGCATTTGTATCATCCCACAACATTCATTCTGTTCTTCCCAACTCCCTCTTTTTCAAATTCATGACCTTTTCTTAAATTACTTCTGGTGTTCTTCCTCTCTTTCTCAAGACAACCTACCGAGTCCATTTCATGTTGCTCATACATCTAGTGTTTAGCGCTGACCACTTGAAACACTCTTGTCATTTCAGTGTGACTATTGGTATAAGGACTGTCAGTGGAAAGATGGTATATGGTTTACATTTAAGAAGTGCTAACAGCAAAGGGCTTAGCTAACCACCTCATGACTTCATGGTGAACCCTGGAACCAACATTGTGGAAAGAGAGAACTAAATCCCATAAACTGTACTGTTGACCTCCAGATGTGTGGCATGGCACACATGTATAAGTAGATAAACACAGATACACAGATATACATACACAAGTCACACACATAAACTATTTTTGAAGAAGTGCTAACAGTATCTTTTTCTTGTAGTTAGATTTTGTGTATTCATTCTTTCAGCAAACATTAACTCCTATTTTGTTTCAAATACGGCCTCAAATTTCTCTTCATATTCCACTGGAAGTGAAGAATAGTGACTGCAACAAGGAACCTGGCTGGTAATGGTGTAAGGGCTGGGATAAGTCCTTGAATGGAAATCTGAGATGGGCAAGGGCTTCAACCAACAATACCTGGAGGCAAACAGAGGTATAACATTGAGTGGACCACCCACTGGGTGTTGAGGTGAGATGATGTGAAAGTAGAAAACTACAAGAAAGTTTTACTGTACACAGCGGACATCAAGATGTCCTCCAGGGAGGTGCTGAAGGGTGACTGAACTGTGGTAAAGAAGTCAACAATAACAGTATTATTTAGTGGTGGGAGGTCAGGAGATCAAGGAGACTGCAGTGGTTTGAATGAGAATGGCCCTTATTGGCTCACACATTTGTGGAACTGTTTGGGAGGGATTAAGAGGCGTGTCCTTGTTGAAGGTGTGTCATTGGGGGTGGGTTCTGAAGTTTAAAAGCCCAGGCTCATTCTTACCATGTCTGTCTGTTGCCTGAGGATGGGGATGGGATGTAAAGTTTCCAGTATTGCTCCAGTGCCAAGCCTGTCTGCTTCCTGCCATGATGACCATGGACTAACTAACTACCTAAAACTGTAAGCAAGCCCACAATTAAATGTTTCCCTAGATAAGAGTTGCCTTGGTCATGATGTCTCCTCATAGCAACAGAACAGGGACTAAGACTGACTGTGGGATTTAGCCCATCTTGCCCACTTTCTATCTCTCCCCTTCTTGGCTCCTGATGGCACACATTTGTCTCTTTACTTGCTGACTCTGTCTTTATGTTCCAGCATGATAAATCACTGGTACTACCTGATCTTGAACCTAAGCCTCTAGAACACTGAACCAAAATAAACTTCAGTTTTTCAAAGTATCCCATGTTAGGTATTCATGAGTGATGTGAAGTTGATAGGTTATCAGTAACAAAGTGAATCCTAAAGTCAACTATGGATGTAGGGTGATGATGACTAGTCAACGTCAGTATTTGCACTGCAGATGTGGGATGTTGACAGCAGAGGAAGCTTTAGATATGTGTACAGGCAGATGATCAATGACTACTATATGTATCAATGCTTTCTGTCTTTTGCTATGAACTAAAACTCTTAAAGACAATACAATGCAGGAGCTGATGAGGTTGTTGGTGAGTAAACTGCTTAACGTATACGCATTAGGACTAGAGTTCAGATCCTCCAATACCCACACAAAATCTGGGTGGTGGCATGTACTTGAAACCTCAGTTCTAGGAGGTGGAGACAGGAATCCATGAAGCCAGCTGGTAAGCCAGTGTGGCTGAAATGGCAAGCTTCCGATTGAGTGAGAGACTCTTGTCTCAAAAATAGTGGAAAAATAATTGAATAAAATATACAATCTCAACATCTTGCCTCCATCTGGACAAGTACACCCACACATGTATAACTCTCTCTCTCTCTCTCTCTCTCTCTCTCTCTCTCTCTATATATATATATATATATATATATATATATATATGCATTAAAACAGACACTTTGTTATTATGATATATTAGAGAAATTCCAAAAAATTGTTAAGCTAAACTACAAAGTGATGTAAATGGTATTAGTGACTGAGAGGGTACATTAGTCTATATATGATGTGGTTATAATATTTTATATCAGCGGGGAGAGAGCTAGAGTCAGGGAGCACTTAAACACTCCTTCAAAAACAGGAACTGGGATCTGTGCTTTGACAAGCTTGGATATGACTGCCATGTAGTTTCAGAGCCTTTATTTTTAATGATTGAAGTTGCTAGAGGTTTCTACAAAAGACAAATTCAATCTGCAGTTGAACTTCTGTAGCTACAGAATGATGCTGACCATGCTGTTAAATGGAAAACAGAGAAGCAGAAAGCGAAGGTAGGGCAGACAGAAGCACTGGCAAACAGAGCAGACAGCTAGCGGCTCAGAAGAAAGCTGAAAGTCAGCACACAGTGAAAAAGAATAGCAAGTCAGATGCAGAGAAGACACTACCACAAAAGGCAAGCCAGGGAGTGGCTAAAGAAAACAGGGACCTTACAACATTCTAACACATTCCAGCATGCTCTTCTGACAAAAACAAACAACCAAACAAACAACAACAACAACAACAACAAAAACCCAGCACCACCAGCACAACTAAACAAGACAAGAAATGGATCTCAAAGGTCCAAACATAAGGAAATGAGACTTGAATGGTAGTTACCTAGTTTAATGAATACATATAATACACATATACTGAAATATCACACTTCACTCTAGTGTGCTTGGTTTTATTAAAAAGAAAAATGGAATTTAAAACATAAAACAAACCACCAATACCAATAACAAAAACAAAAACAGAAAGAAGGTAGAAGTGATAAGAAACCTTTCCAGACACAAAAAGTTCAGAGAGAAAAATTCATTACACCATTACAGCTGAGAGACTCCCTGACGAGGAAAAATCAACAGGTAGAAGGGCATGGCTGGACATGCCTATGGCCCCAGCACTCTGGAGGCTGAGGTAGGATTCCCATGAGTTCAAGAGCAGCCTAGGCTCCAGTATGAGACCTGATCTCAGAAAATTAAAACAACACAAAATATCTAAAGTCAAACAGAGTATGAGACAAATGAGAGGTATTTTAAAATTGTAAGTTAGAGAGAATGACATCATCCATCCATCCATCCATCCATCTATCATCTATCTATGTATCTATCTATCCATCCATCTATCCATCCATCCATCCATCCATCCATCCATCCATCCATCATCCTTCCCTTCATTAACTTGGTCATACCAGCTAACTCTCCCAGTGCTCTGCATTCTCTTGTGTGGCCACAGCTTCCTTGGCTTTTCTTTGCAGTCATTTCCTGGCTGTGCGCCCCGCTTCATACGTCCAAAACTAGTCTCTTAAAACGCACTCCATGTTCTCCATGCTCACAGTTACTCTAATTCATTTGAAGGTGGGCCTAATTAGAAGTGTGTAAAGCATCTACCTCCTTTTATTCTTTTGGACTGCTGAGCCCCGCTGGGGATGCTGACTGTCCCTATGACCCATCGTAGCTGTCCCAGGTCTCATCCTGTCAGCCACCTTCACTTTGCCTATCAAACACCTAGCCCTATTCTTCCATAGCTTTCCCCCCATTTCCTGTTTCTGTACCTACAAACGTCTATTACGACAGCAGCCTGGGGCTTCCTTCTCACCCTGACTTCCACAGTTTTCCTATTTAGGGCCCTTGTTTACTCCGTTCTTCAATAAACATCCATTTGAAGACTTACTCTGCATTAGGGCCCCTTCTAGATGCTGTATTTAAAATGGAAATCAAGACTGAGGAAGTGAGTATAGTGGGTACTTAAGCAACAGAAAGAAACAAATGCACAAGGTCATTTTGTTCCTCATAGACACACACAGCACCGACTCCTAAAGGAGAAACTCATGCTGACTGACAAATCTCCGCCAGAGCTCCTGTATCTTTCCTATTCTTTTGTTCTTGAAAGATGGCTGGATATATGCCCGTATCTATGTTCTTTATTAGGTCATCTTCTTAGCTAAAAAATAATGCAATAAAAATAAGAATAATACCTTTATTCCAATCACAGTAGCAAGGAAGTAGAATCAGTCATTTTCATCAACAGATGACTGGATAATGAAAATGCGGTGCGTACACAGAGATTTTATTGCGTCACAAAGAAAATTGAAGTTATGTTATTTCCAGTAAAGTGGATGGAACTGGAGAGTATTATAGTAAGTTAGGTAACCCAGGCTCAAAAAGTCAAATACTGTACATATGTACATCCCTAACCATATGTTCTTTCTCACATGTTGATCCTATCTGTGGAGTTTTATACATGTGTACTTATATAGGAATAAGTGTACTTAGAACCTGAACACAAGCCCTTCCACTCCCAGTCCCCAATCTTGCAGGTTAAAAGCAGTGTTTCACACTTACAAGTTGAACGCTCTTAAATGGGTTCCATCCTCCATCCCCAGATCCTCTTAAATATCAGTATTATATGCAGAGTTCCACATTTGCCCACATTCTCTTTCTGTATATGCTCAACATAGGTAGGGTGGTGTGTAACTCTTAATATCCTCGTGGGAAGTATTTCATATGAAAAGAGGGGGTATTAATAACTGCTACATAGGAACAACATTTGTAAACCAAGACTACCTCAACCAAACTAGGAAGAGGCTGCATCCATTGTTATAGTTTGACATAATAAAAACCTGTTAATATTTGTAAAACTCTATACCTCCTTGTTACTAACAATGACCTCAATGTTTCATGTCTTCTAGTTATGATTTCTCACAGGAATCTGAAACTCAGTATGGCTATAGCTTAAATCACACTTAAATTCCTAGTGGCTTTATTTTCTATTCAATTATCTAGAAAATGAATCTAGCAAACAGGAGACTGCTCTTGATTTCCTACTCCTGTTACTTTTTAGCTCTGAGTATTTCTCCACTTCACTGTTTGCTTCTTGAATACTGTCATAACTTTTATCTGACTTCCTAGCTCTGGTCTTGTCTCACTCAATTTTTTCCCCCCAGGGCAGCGACACTGGGTTTTGCATGTGTCAATAGTACCATGACTTACTGATCAGAGATGACCATCATGGCCCCTTCAGTTCACTTTTCAGTTTTCCTCATGAGCATTGTAATCTAGTATGCCATGTAATTTGAAGAGAAACACCCATCCTCAGCAAGGTGCTTCTTACTCAAAGACCTTTACTTACGCTGTTTCTTTCTGCCTGGAATGCCTCTCTTTCATACTGTCCCTCAAGTTCTGCACCTGGTAAGCTTCTTTACAACAAGGGCATTTTAAACCCTGAATGTTTCCTCACTACCTTCTGGAGGTACCATTTGCCGTTGTAGACTTAATACTGACATGAACAAACAATGCCATTACTTTGGTACTTTCCCACATGTGCCCATGTTTTACAGAATCATCAATAAAGAATGAAAATGTGTAAGGGTTTCAGCTATCAAATATTTGCCATGTTTATGAAAATAAGAACAGATCTTAGCATAAGAGGCATGATTATATCAATACATGTGGGTGATGTGACAAAATTATGAAAAATAAATTTTTAATTGTTAAAAATTTCAGAAAATCAGAATGCATTTCAACAGTTATCTGAATGGAAAGTTTTGTGAAAATATTATCCAAAAGAATCTTCCTTCCTTCCTTTCTTCCCTCCCTCCCTCCCTCCTTTCCTTCCTTCCTTCCTTTCCTTCCTTCCTTCCTTTTCTTGTACATGTAGAATACATACAACTTTAAAGGGAGGTAACTATTTGATGTCCAAAAATCCATTATCTATCATATCTACTCAAACATTCTGGTTACTGTCCAGATGTCTCATCTGATGCTTTGATATTTCATATTCTTTTATCATTAGTTCTGCTCCACTAGGAGGAACTTTTTTACTTTGTCTCTCAAGAAGCCCAAGCTATTTGACCTTCCAGGCATAAAAAAACCTCCACAGTTAATAGAGAAAATGTGGTTACTTATTACAAGTAATGTTGAGGAAATGAAAACAGTATAATAAAAATTTAAAAAGAATATTAGTATGGCAGAACCAGAGCATCTGGCATGGCTGGCATTCTTAGAACGAAGACACCCATCTAGGAATGCAACAGTCACTCTTTAGACCACTCCTACTCCTACACTTAACAATAGTTTTCTATTTCCTAATTCAATCCCAGTATTTAGTTCAATCTTTCCTAATTATATTTTGTAACAATTATATATTACAAATCTTGCTTTGAGAGCTGAGGATACTTCTCTGAGAAGAAAAATTATTCACGGTATTATGAAATCTAAAACATACTCTGGATGCTTCCTGCAAGCTGAGGTCCTGGCTTTCTGATTATGGTAAAACATCCTAAGGTGGTTCTGAGGAGGCAGCAACACATCGAATACTGAGTACTATATCAAGGAATAAAATTTGTTAAAATGTAACTAGGCAGAAGTCAAATATTTCAGATTTATTTTTTCATTGGCAATACATTGCTATTATAAAAGCAGTTCCAATCTCCCAATAAATATACTTGAATACTTGCTACACGTCAGAAGGTGGAGCTCTAAACATATCTGAAATGCTGGTTCCAATGTAGTTCACAAATGTGTATACTGAGGGGACTGAAGAAGCATGAATTGTTTGGAAAAATCCTAAAGATATCCTAGCTCTGTGAGGATGACATCACCCACATCTCCTAATACAAGGTTCACTAGCAAAAAGGCATACAGTGATTTCCTATAACATGTCAAAATATTTCCTGTTACTAAAACCTTAGATGTGTGCAAATCCAAAAATAAAATATACAGTACATTTAAAAGCAAAACAATTTTTGAAAAGCCATGGCTACCCAGTCGAACAAGGTCACAGGTACTTACAAGCATCTCGGATATAGAGTAACATGGCTATGAAGATGTAGTCCACTAAGCTCAGGCTAAGGCCATCTGCAAACAAGGCATCCCAGACCACCAGCAGATCCTGCAGCGGGAACTCCCTTCCAAACAGGAGCCGCACCCATCTCCTGCACAGACACCAAAGAATTAGGAAATGAGCTTCCCATGGGCTTCTCTTCCCATAATAGTTAAGATGAAAAAAGCTGCAATTTATTAACTGAACACAGTCAGAAAATACTATATATTGAAAATAGAGTAAAATTTAAAATTTCAGAAAGCATTAAATAGCAAAATAAAATATGGAAAATATAAGTTTTAATTTTTTTCAAGTTCTACACTAGACCACAGTGTTACACATTATTCTTCCATGTGTAAAATACAAGAATGACACCTGGAAAGGAGAGAAATTTTTCTTATGAAATAGATACCACAAATCTTTAGTAAGAAAAGACAGGACACTAGTCAGTACAGCAGTTGGGATATATTTAAGGTTATTCATTGAAAATACCATTTCACAACATTTTACTTTCTCTACTGATTTTTTGCTAACTTATTAGCTTTTCACAAATGTTTTCTCTAACAAATCACCACAGTCAAACTTAGAAATTTATATTCTCACAATTATTTAAAGTACTCATTTAAAACTTAATGCTAAAGAAAAAAATCATTATTCTTGCATATTTTTAGAAAGGACGTGTACACACAGTCACTGAAAATGAAAAAATTAATAATTCTTTTTTTGGCTAGAAATAGGTATCACTAATCAGTGGCACTGTTTTTCTGGCAATGTTTTTCATGTTGCTTTCCTGCCCAGGTGAGTGAATACAGCACAGAAGGCAATAAGAGCCACGGGCACTAACTGATGCTTGTATTGACTGTATAACATAAACAGTGAGGCTTAATACTCTAAACTTCCAGGACGCCTAACTGGGCAATTTAAATCTAATGTTCACAAGAGAATTAGAATTTTGTTTGATACATTTTAATTCATTGATTTCAAATTATGCAATAGGGGTGTAATTCTTTACACATTCTTTTCCCAAGAACTCTATGTAATTCTGGTATACTGCAGAGAATCCAAAAACTTTAATTTCCTGTACTAGCAAATAATATAAAAAAAAAATTCTTTAGAAAGTAATCACCCACACAATTAACAAAGTTCTTACTTTTCTTGGCAAAATGTGAGATAAATTCCAACCATCTGGAGGTTAAAAGTGAAGTTAAGCATAACCCTCCAAGCAGACGCAAACACTTGGCTCCAGGAGTATTGTATTAAGGCAGAACCACAGCTGTGTCAAAACAGCCTGTAACCAAGTGTGTACATCACCAGAATTGTTAGAAACCATGTGATCAAACATACTCATATTTTCAAATTAATCAAGAGTGTTTTTTTTCTGGACTGTATTTTATACTACAGCCATTACTCATTTTTTCCACTTAAAAATAAATGCATAGGTAAATATTTTAAATGTTATGATAATTTCTACAAAGTTTAATCTAGCTTTCAAATCATAGTGTACTGCTAAAATAGAGGGGTTAACACAAAATGTATGTACTTTTCACCTTTGCAGCTTAAGAAAAAATTGCTATGCACTTACAAATCACTGAGTCTAATACGTACTAAATTAATGGCCAGTCTTCTAAATTATGAAGAATTAACTGGTTTTGGAGAACTAGAGATGAACAAAGCAAACGTGCAGAGAAATTTAAATGGATACATAAATACCTACACTTGCATGAGTGAGACATCTAGAATGTGGTTATTTGCAGGTATTTAACTGATATAACTGGGAAAAAATTCCATCAATTGAATAAAACGAATGAATGGGGAAGAAATACCGAAGTTTCTTTCTTAGCATTCCTTAGCTCAAATGGTGTGTAAATTTCATGACAGTATTTCTAACAAAAGAGAAGGGGCTCTTGTTTGTTTGCTTGCTTGCTTGCCTTTAAAGAGACAATTTATCTCTATGACAAAATGCCAGTTACTGCTCGAACTTGTCTTGCAACATTCCTGTTGGTGAGGGTTATATTAGCTTGGCTTCAAAATGAGTTCACAGGCACTTGCATGAGCTGTGTCTGCTGTGGCACTGCGGAAGGAGCGAGCTTCATCCTCACCCTTCACAGTGAAAAGGACTGTGCTCATTCTCCAAGTGTCCACACCTGTGATGCCTTCAGGGTTTGTAGAACACCCATCTTCAGCACTAGATGTTCAATGCGAGGTCTGGGATGGGATTTCACAGACTTTCATATTGCTCCACTCGAGTTTCATCTTGCCAAAGTCTCTGTTCCTTAATCCCAGAGTGAGGACCAAATACACACACAGGGTAGGAGAGGCTTGGATAGAGGCGAGGAGTCGGAGAGGGAGGGGTGAGACTCAGTGCTCTCCGCGATGTGTACCAGGGTCTTGTTAAGGCACTGTAAGGCCACCACCATTCTCCTGAAGAGCAGAGGTCTAGCTTAACCAGAAACACAAGAATTGATCTCAGTAACAGTCGCACAAAAGCAGTTCAGGAAGTGGAGGAAAATGTAGAAATATGTAAGGAAAGATGCATGGTGGGTGTGTGCATGCCATAACGCCCGTGGTGAAATCAGAGCGTGGCTTTCAGGGCTCCGGTCCCCTTTCCCTGAGGACTGGGGCATAGAAACCATTTCCTCGGGGTTGCACTACAAGCACTTTTGTCTGTTGTACCATTTTCTTGGCTCAGAGATGTTAATTTATACGAGACCTAATAATTTATATGTGTAATAACACTGAAGTATAATCCCTATTTTCTGTTTTATAATATGGGAAAATTGATGACAAATTCCTAATTTTTAAAGGATATGATTACAGCAATGGTAAGAAATTAACAAAGAATTTATCAGCGACCACCTTACTCCAAGTTGATTTCATTCACATACATGCTCAGAACAAGAAACTTCATGTACTATTTTGGTGTCTTTTTTTTTTTTTCTTCACTGATTTAAAAGCAAAGGAAAAACTCAGTGCTTTATGGAATGAGTTAGTAATAGACATTGTTTCAGTATGCTTTTATATTCTTAGAAAGGAAGATCTACTTTAAAAAAACAAGGCTTCATAAAGAAGTTATGTCTACAATTAAAATGCTTTTATTGCAGTTAAAAATATTTAGTGAGTGCTAAGTTACACTTAAGGGTAGCATTAAACCTTTCTTCCCCTTAAAGACACTTCAGTTTAATTGCTTGATGCCATTAACTTTGCTTTTCAGATGCTGTACCTGAAAACAGCGATGCTCACACACTTCATGGCTTGTGATGACACAGGGTTCGTACTTTACCAGACCTGTGTAGTAATTACAGCTACACAAAGAGAACGACTATCCAAAGTACCAAAGTTAGTAATAAAGTACTCAGATACAGGACAGTCTCTGGTGTCTCTCAACCGTCAGTTCTGTGTAATGAAACTGCTTCTCCCTGGGGACCACTAACTACTGACACTGTTATTGCTTAGTGAACGTTGCACAGAAACACCAGGAGGAAACTGATTCACGAGAATGACCAGCTTGTAGTTTAACTAACTCTCTCTCTCTCTTGTATCTTCCTTTCTATTTTCTTTTCATGATCACTTTGTATGGGACATGACTATCACAAACACAAGAACAAAGTGGGAAAATGTATTCAATTTCATTTAACAAACATCAGAAAAGAACCTAGTTAGGCAATGGTAGCTCACTCCTTTAATCTCAGACTCAGGAAGCAGAGGCAGGCAGGTGTCTGAGGTTAAAAACCTACCTGATGGGGTTTAGGTTCTTTCCTGTAGTTTTTGTTTTGAAATGAATTCATTGTATTTACATCAATACTGTGAGAGTAATCTCAAAAGTTGTAGTTACTACAGGTAGGGTCACAAGACACTATCAGCTTTAATTCTTACATTTTTAAAATTAAAATTACAAGGAATGTATGGCAAAACAACTTCCAATTTCATAGTTACTATTTTTCTAAAATTTCTGTAGAAAACACTATTGGAAGATAGTTAATTTACTTGGTAAGGCATTTAAAAAATACAGTCATTCATAGATAGATTGATACACAGACTATCAGACAGAGAGCATAAACAGAGTTATGCTACATGGGGTGAAAATGCCCCCTCACACATCTACTAACAGTAATGTTCAGGCATGAAGAATCTTCCTTTGAGTTGCTGGTCACAGAAGTCCAAGCGAGCCTCCAAATAACACCTGCATTGTCCTTAGTTACCTCCCAAAGTTTGAAGGTAAAATCCTATTGCTGCAGACAGCACACGATTTCTACACAGGACTTGGAAGAACTGAGGTGGACCTGATCTGGAAGCTTCTTTCTAATAACTATGTCTCATAGTATGAGAAGGTGCTATGCAAGCTGCCCAGGAAAAAACACAATCAGTAGTCACACCCAAGGCAAAGTCTATGAACGGTGACAATAGCCTGAAAACAGGCGGCCCTGGGGTACAATAATGGCAGTGTTAGCTTGGGGATAATACACAGCTGCCTAATTAGACCTAAGGCCTTCTCAATAGGAGAGAATTCATGCCTGTTACTATACACCTAGTCAGCCACCCACAGACAGGTCCCAGAGGAGAACCTGGTTCTGTCACTTTCCTAAGTCTGATGACTATTACTTGTATTCTAAATACTTATCTCTACCCACAGCTAAGTATGATTTTCACTTCTCCCCAAAGCAGCATGTGTATGCAACAGATACAGTAGGGGCTTTTTACAGAGATGCACACTGGTCATAAACACAGAATAATCATAGGACACACAATTAACGTGTTACATCTATAATGCAACCCCTACACCAAGCTCAGAGAACACAATAGAAGAGGGGGATGCTTAATGGAAATATCAGCTGACATGTCAACGTGAATAAGAAAAATTTTGTACGTCCTTACTCTTAGATGAACGGCTATTGGCAATAAATGGCTGCTGAGAGAGATACAGTCAGTTGAGAGGGAGTACAGAGGGCACAAGAGAGTTGGAAGGTGAAGGAAAAGAGGCAGATGTTGGGAAATAATATTTTAAGGTGTGTAACTTTTATTTATGATGCATTTGTTCAACTCTGTGAAGCTGGATTCTCTGCCTGTCTAAAACACCTGATGGTCCTAATAAAGAGCTGAATGGCCAATAGTGAGGCAGGGGCAAGGACAGGCAGGGCTGGCAGGCAGACAGGATAAATAGGAGGAAGAACAGAGGAAGGAAGAGAGCAAGGAGAGGAGCCCGTCAGCCAGCCATGGAGGAAGAGTGAAATAAGACTTACAGAAGGGAAAGATAAAGGCCCAGAGGAAAAGGCAGATGGGTTAATTTAAGATAAGAAGAGCTGGCTAGAAACAAGACAAGCTGAGCCAGGCATTAGTAAGTAATAATCCTCTGTGTGTAATTGACTTAGGAGCTGAGTGGCAAGCCCCCTCAAAAAGACAGCGGAGTAAAAAACGCCACACAACCACAAGTGGGGAATATGTAAATACAGTAATCATGTATAAAATTCAAAAAATTTTCAACCTACAAAAATTCAAATTTGCTTCCTGTTTCTTGTGATCCACAGGTTGAACTGAGGTCAGGTTTGGTTTTCTAGAAACACATATGAATCCTAAGTTAAACAAACACAACCATATACACCTGAACCATTAAAAGTGTACATTTTACTTTAGTGAAACCTCACAGTTCTATTAGAGGGCAGTGTGTGGCCCTAAATTAAGGAAGACTTCTTATTGTAGAAGCACCTAGTAATGATCATGCATTTTTCTCTGCAAGTGTTTGAAGCTTTTTCATCATAATAAATGTTATAATTCCCTTTGGGGGGGGGAACCAACAGAATGAATGGGAAGTTCAGCCTTGTGCATCAATCTTTATCATAGATGGATAAAGGAAGACCATGGACTATTGGGCATAAGATGACCACAGACATCGTAAGGTTGTATGATCTGTGAACGTTCTCAATCCCTTGCTTTATTCTTTAGGACAAAGATTCTCAACCTTCTTAATTCTATGACCATTTTATACACTTCCTCATGTTGTAGTGACCCCCAACCATAAGATTACTTTCATGGCTACTTCATAACTATAATATTAGTACTTATGCAAATGGTCTTAGGCTACCCCTAAAAGGCTTATTCAAATGCACTCCCCCAACAGTCATAACCCACGGGTTGAGTACCGCTGTTTTTTTTGTAGCAGTACTGGCTGCTATTACAAGAATGATATTTGAAAGACAGAGTAATTTAAGAGCATGTAACTTACCAGCAAGTTCAGGTACAATGAATGGGGATAGAAATCTTGTATAGTTGTATAACACCAAGCTGAGAAATACCAGGATGTACTTAGGTAAAGAAGGTAATCACAGCAAAGTTTCTATAAGCATGTAATCCCAACTCCAATAAGATGAAGTAAATAGCAAATTTCTAATTGCCCAAGTGATCCTAGTCAAAATGGTAACTGGTTTGTTTGTATACATCAACTCATGTATTACCAGTAAAGCACTTTTATTAAAGTGTCCTATTTTGCTTTCTACTGATGTGATAAGCACAATGGCCTTGCTTTTTCTTAAGACCCAGGACCAAATGAACACAGGTGGCACTGCTCACAGTGGGCTGAGCCCTCTCTTATTAGTCATTAATCAAGACAATGCCCCCAAAGACTTGCCTACCGGAAATCTGATGGTGGCATTTCCTCCGTTCAGATTCCCTCTTCCCGGAGGACTCTAGCTTGCATTAGGTGATAAAAAAACACAACAAAATGAACTAGCACAACAAAGGCTGTATATGACCAACTTGCTCAGGTGAATGACCATCTCTTAAAGATGTCATTTCTGGATAAACACAGTGGTCTATGCTAAGAGACTTCTTTCTCTCCAGGGGTTTACTTCCAGCATCATGTTGGAATGGAGGAAGATAAACATCACAATAAGGGAGTTTCCCTGGACTCTTTCAATTCTGCTATACAGGGAAAATATATGAAGATTCCCCAACTGAGAGTAAGCAAGGACTAATTCCTTAGCAACTGTTACAGAAACTCAACTGCTATCACGTTTGACAGAAAATGAAATGCAGCGAAGAAAATTTAAGAATTGGGGAAAAGAGTAGGCTCCATCTCTGCCTGATGAGAAACTGTGGCATATGGTTAGCTACAAGTGGAGGCCACAAGTAAGTGACCTACAGGTTGGTCCTTTCTTGGAAGCAGCACAGGGTGTGGAACAGACAAGTCTACAGATGCTGAGATGCCTGAGGTGGTGGCTGGTGACCTCATGTGGCCAAAGTTCTCTTGTCATACATACTTTGACCTTTGACCATGGTGCCTTTGTACATTCAGCCTTTCAACAAGTCAGGCTTTTCAGCCCATTCCTGTGCTCAGCTTTTCAGCCCATTCCTGTGCTCAGCTTGGAGTTAGCGAGTTTCAGAAATTTAAAAAGTACTTCACCTGAGAGCTCTAACTCCTAGTGAAGACAAATTTCATAAGCACTAGATGTGTGCTTTCCTCAGTAAAAAATTTAATGAAAACTACACAGCACCATGACTTAAATTCAAGTCTGCTATTAATACCAAGTTCTGGACTCATCTGAGAATCTAATTAAATTCACATTCTCCTCTGAAAAGCACACATACCCATACACATATCTAGTCACATGCCCACAAGTAAGGGTTAGGGAACTCAGGACATTAAGATGAGGCAGCATTTTTTTCCCCCCTTTCTTCCCTTTGGTTTTACTTTTTCAAGCAGGGTTTCTCTGTGTAGCTCTGTCTGGCCTGAAACTTGCTCTGTAGACCAGGCTGGTCCTGAACTCAGACATCTGCCTGCCTCTGCCTCCTGAGTATTAGGATTAAAGGCGTGTGCTACCACTGTCCAGCACTAAACACCATTTTTATTTTAGATATTTGTATTACGTGGAACTTTGTATTCTGCTGAAAAGAATGTGTTTTAAAAAAGCAGCACATCTTCCTTCAGGGTTTCTGAGCTAAGTCCTTGCCTGCTTGGGGTGGGGTTCTGGTCATATGCCTTAGGGATTTGAACAGTCTGTAAATGTACACTCTTCTGCTGTTCTGTAGAACATCCACAGTTTAATTATATTAACTCCTGGCTGGGGCTGAAAAAGCTGGAGCAGAGTGAGCTGCCTGCCTCTCCCAGCTTCTCCCAACCTTGACATGACCTAAAGGAAGACTGAAAAAGAATTAAGAATCCTCATCTGAGATTTCTTGAGTTTAAACTGTAGTTTAGTAAATACTATGCTAGGCCATAGACTGTATATTATGATGGCAACTCTGAATATGAGACTTACCCATCTTAATTCAATAATAATCTGGGCTCCTCAGTTAAATCTACGTTTGCTTTTTTTTTTTTTTTTTTTTTTTTGCACTTTCCCCACTAAATCTATCAAAACATCTGAGCAAATTGATGACATTAGCAGAATATAATTTACAAATTACAAACAATTTAAAACATTGCTAAATACATTTCAAAGCTAAGTATTAATGGTTTTTAGGTTATCTTCCATTGAGGTTATATATGTTCTAGTTCTAATCATTAAACAAGGGCTTGAGCTGTAGTTCAGTGGTAGAATGCTTGCCTAATATTTGCATGGTTAAGTTCAAGCCTTAGCACCCAAATGAAATAAAACAAAAATTGGAACATATCTGCTGGGTGAAGCTCCTCTGACTAAAGGGTGTGAGAGGCAGAAGAAACAGATGAAACTGGAATGATCCATATATTCATTATGTATGTAATGTGTAAATATGTCCTATAACCCGAATCAAATGATTCCCTCCAAGGAGGGAAGAGAAGACTCAAGCAGCTAAGGAAATGCACAGGTTTGTGACTGAGCGATGCCCGGTGGCTGAGGAGGAGGCTCTCTTGGAAATGGCTGTGAAGCTGTGCAGGACTTCCAGGGAGATAGCTTTCCGGAGTTATCTCCCATGCTGGGGTGGGATCTCAGTCAATCTCCTGTGTTCCTGTCACTAACGCCTAAGCTACACTCCTGTAAGAAATGAAACAAACCCCACTGGCTCACTAGGAGAAGCTGAGGGGATCTTTCATGTGCTCTGCCAGCCCTGGCCTCCCTATCTTGGGTGGGCAGATTTGTTCACATCTTCCCTAGACAATCACACCGTGGGTTCACTGAAAACCCACAAGATCAACTTAAATCATCACAAACTACCTTTGGCTCTGAGTGGAAATGCAAAGGTTATCAGTGAAGTTGGCTATTCCACTTTATCTCTACCTGATAGCTACATATATGCATGTATATGTTTTTAAAAGAGCAAAATATACATTAACCAATGAAAATGCTTTATTATTCATGGAAGCTTAGAACTCCACCTTTTATAATAATCACATACAGTTTCTGATGACATGGCAAATACCCTGCATTTATATGAGTGTGTATGTGTACATATGTGCACATGCACGTTTGAACACTAGAAGTTTCTTCTCAGGAGGCATCCACCTTATGTTTTCAAACAGTGTATCATTTGCCCAACTTGCCAAGTAGGCCAGGCTGACAGAGCTGTGAGCTGCAGGGATCTCTGCCAGGACAGTGTGCCTGGATCTCTCTGTGTCTGTCTGTCTCTCTCTGTCTCTGTGTCTGTCTGTCTGTCTGTCAGTGTGCCTGGCTCTCTCTGTGTCTGTGTCTGTCTGTCTGTCTGTCTGTCAGTGTGCCTGGCTCTCTCTGTCTCTGTGTCTGTCTGTCAGTGTGCCTGGCTCTCTCTGTGTCTGTGTCTGTCTGTCTCTCTCTGTCTCTGTGTCTGTCTGTCTGTCTGTCTGTCTGTCTCTCTCTCTCTCTCTCTCTCTCTCTCTGTGTGTGTGTGTGTGTGAACAACAACCTCAACAACAGCTGCTTTCAAACAAAGGAGCTACTGGGAAAGTTATTCTCAGGTGGCAGAGCTCTGTCTTGAGTCTGGGATTAAAGGTGTGTGCCTGCTTTCTAGTATGGTTGCTTTGCTATTTTGATCTCCAGTGGCTGTAATAAATCACAAATAATATATCACCACAGAGATGTGCCAAGACCACCAAGGAAATGATATACTAACAAATGAAGAAAAGGGGCTGAATAAAGTTATTATGAAAATACAAATGTAAACCATAATGGACACTACTATACATCCATTAGAGTGACTCTCCTTATTTATTCTCTTGATTTGCTTTTGAGACAGTTCCCCTGGATTGCCCAAGATGACTTGGGTGACCCTCTTCCACCTCCCAAGTGTCTGGGACTATGACATGAAGCAGGGCCTGGTTTAATATGGCTTCTACAAACGACAAAAGACAGTAGTGAATAAAACCACTAGTAACTTATATTATCAGTGTTAGCATATAATGGTACAGACATTTTTGGAAAGCAGTCAGAAAGCCATTTGTCTGTTTCTCATAAAGTTAAGCATATACTTACCAAGCAACCAACTAATCTGTCTCCCCAGGATTTATCCAAGAGAAAAATCATTCACATAAACACCTGCATGTGAATATTTATGTTTGTATTCATATTTGCCCCAAATGGGAAAAACTGAACTATCCTTTGACTGGCTAGTGCTTAAACAATCCAAAAGTTAGAATATTATACATAAAAAAGGTTACTGCTATAACCAATAACATGATGAATCTTAACTGCATTACTATAAGTAAGAAAACAGATTTAAAGGGGTCCACACCACATAGTTCTTTTTATGTATTAAATTAGGAAAGGCAAAACAAAACTATAGAGTTAGCACAATACACCAGTGGTAGTCAAGGGTTTTTGTAAGGGCTGAGGGCAGATGTTCTTACAGAAGGGCACAAAGAAAATGTTAAATAGAAAAAGTTCACCACAATACAAATTCATTGTATTCGACTTTAAAAATGACAACTACAGGCAAATGATGTCTCAGCAGGGAAAAGCAATTGTCATAGCAGCCTGAAGCACTGATTTGAACCTATGTAAAAAGCTGGAAGTAGTGACACTTGTCTGTAGTTCCAGCATTCCTACTGAGAGATGAAAAGTGGACACACTTGTCCCCATGCCCCCAGTGGGCATGGTCAGTTCAACAGGTGTGGGTGGGGTGGATATCTCACTACAGGACACAGAGGAGCTAGAAGCTCCAGAAGTTACAGGCCAGCAAGCCTAGGCTACCTAGCACTGTGGCAGAGACAAGAGAGAACCTGACTTAAAGCAGGGTGGAAAGAGACCCTGCTCCAGGTAGCAGCCGGCTGACTACACCCCCTGTGCACTGTGGCAAGCTTTCGTACATGCACACGCGTGTGTGTGCACAACACACACACACACACACACACACACACACACCAAACTTAAATGTGGAATGAATGTTATGACTGTACTCTTAAGAGTAGATACAGCTTTGAAAAATTCAAAGGATGATTAAATATTCTCATGGAAATACAAGCAAGTGCCTCCTATAAAGGACTACAATGGAGAATGCATGGGGAAACTGACTCAAGGGAAAAGCTGAGTCAGAGAACGGTTCTTGTCAGACTGTGGTACTTAATGGGAGGGACGGACAACCTCACAGCTAGTTTGGTGGGACTTAGAATTCTGGTCTTCAACGTCGATGCTGTTATCTATTCCTCAGTCTTAGCTCACTATTTCAATCCTTCTAACGAAACGTCCCACTGAATTGATGGCATATGTTTACCTAGGGCTGGTACCTCCCTGTACTTGAATTTGGGAGGTTGCTGAAAACTGGATATGGCCACTGCCAAATTCTTGCTCTTCTTACTGAGTAAAGAAAGAACAATGCAACTCTGGCTATTCAGAAGCCAGGAACCTTTGACTCTAGTTTTTTTTTTTTTTTTTTTTTTTTTTAATTTTATACACCATATTTAATCTGTTAGAATATATTACACACAGAAATGCTTCATCAAACTTTGAACAAATTCTATGGATACTAACATCATTTCATTTTATTAACTACTTGTTTCATATTTTAAAATTCTCCATACAATAATATCTAAGAGCCTAAAATACATCAACTATTATAAATGGTAAGGTCTGGTCAGCAATTGAGACAGACAAAAATGTCTCTCCTTGCTGAGCAGTGGGGGTGCATGCCTTTAATCCCAGTACTCGGGAGGCAGGCTGATCTCTGTGAATTCAAGACCAGCCTGGTCTACAAGAGCTACTTCCAGGACAGGGTCCAAAGCCACAGAGAAACCCTGTCTTGAAAAAAACAAACAAACAAAACAAAACAAAAGAAAAAAGACAAAAAGTCTCTCCTTACAAGGCTGATTTTTTTTTTTTTAAAGTGGGAATATACTTCTAGGGAAAACTGTTATTTACATACCCCTTCCCTTAGTTTTTAACTTCTATAGTCCAATCTCATTACTGCTTCCAGAGTCATCCTTTCAAAGGGCTAGTCAGATGATTGCATCTCTGCTCAACTTTCTCTAATGGCTATCAGTTCAAAGTAAAAGTTCATGTTCTTACAGTGGCTTCAGAGTCTGGCTGAACCCTTTGATTTTATTCTCAACTGGTATCTTACTCACTTTCCGGGTGTTTCTTGACCTACTTCCCAACAGCCAACTCCAGCATCATTATTAGAATACAAGGAAGTGCTCTAACCTCCATGTCCTTCTCATCAACTCTGATCTCTTGTGGTCTTTTTTTATATACCAGCCTACATTTGTCTCTCCTGACTAAACCCACCATCTGGATACTCTACTCTTCCCAGCTTTTCTCATTCCTTTCCATTGGGCTTCCTATTATAGGCTTTCCAGAGGGAAAATGCTTATGAAATCTCTATTGACCTTGCATGAGAAAACTCGAAGACAGGAAAGTGTAATCTGTTTCTTCACAAATACTCAGTAAGAACATACAAATGAAGACTTATTTCAAATGCTGATGACACATCAATGAGCAAGAAGAAGGCCCCATCTTTCCTGTGCTTCTGTAGATACGAGGGTCTAAGATAGATAAATAACTGCAAAATAAATTGTATGTAATACTGAAATAAAGAATGCAATGGAATAGAAAACAGTAAACGAAGGAAATACGGAGCAAACAGATCTAAAGAACACAGTCAGAGATAACCACAATGGAGTGGTTTGGAAATCTAGTACAAAGACCATCTCAGCAAAGAAGGAGTCAATAGTGTCAGAGATAAAAACACAGTAATAAATAAGTCATTGCCATGTGTAGAGATTCTGGATAAACGTGGACAGGTGGCAGAGGAAGCACGGTGCCCGGTGACAGACCGAGAAGGGTGTATGTTACAGAGTGGAAGGTGATGAAATAGATACTGTGGTACTCTACTGTCTTTGTGGAGTTGCACAGGGAACAGTTAGAATGGAACGCCAGGCACAGTGTCAATATTTGTTTCTTTGGTATTTATACCTATCGTGTATATGGCTATACAGTGTTCAGGTAGCTGTACAAGGTATCAAAAATAATGGCCAGTATGAAACTAAGAAAGTAGCCCAAGAATATTCTTTACATAGTTGGTTAAAAAAAATGACCAACCAATTAGCAACAGAAGCTGTTACCACTAATTTTAGGGTGAACATTCCTGGACCAGGAAAATGGCTCAGTGGGTACAAGAGCTAGCATGACAACCCAAGTTTGATTCATTAACTCACATAAAAATCAAGCTGTGGTAGCATGTACCAGTGACCCCTACACCCCTTCAGCAAGATGGGAGGCAGAGATGATTGTTAAAAAAGATTAACATTGTATGTGATTAGAAAGTTAACTGTGAATATAGTTTTGTGTAGATAAAGAGAAACTTGTAAATTTTCCAAGTGGTCTTTTTTATTTTTCATTACATTTATTTCTTCTTATTATTTTGTGTGTGTATGTGTGTACCATGGCATGCATTTGTGAGTGAGAGGGAAGGATTGTAAGATTTGGATTTCTCCTTCCCCCTTGAGGGTCCCAGAGCTTTAAGTCAGGTTATCATGCCTGGCAGTTAAGCACCTTCACCTGCTGAGCCACCTTGTTGGATCCCAAAGGTCTTATTGAACTCTCTAAAGAAACAGTCAATACCATAGCAGCAGTAGGAAAAAGGTCTAGTTAGGTTAAAGCTAATATAGTAATGGTAGCTCAGATTAATATAGTTATAATGTACCAAATCCTACCAAACAACATATTAAATGTTTTATACAAATTAAAAATAATACAGTAGAGGAGAAATTAATGATGTTGCACAAAATAGAAGTAGCTATGTGGGCACATTCTTGAGTAGGTCATGGTGTCTAAGGAGGGCAAGGGTGAGTGTTAGAAGGGATCAGGGAGAGATGGAAGAAGTTTCTGGATATACTGACGTGTGTGTGTGTGTGTGTGTGTGTGTGTGTGTGTGTGTGTGTGTAGTGGATAGGCCTGTTCTATGTTCTTAGTGAAGCAAGTAGCAGGCAATTACAAAAAGGAAATACTGAAGGTCTGTGAGATAGCTCCCATCTACTTGGGAGTCAGAAAAAGTGAGTCAACAAACACAATCACTGACAGTTATTTTTGCATATGTGTGTGTATTCAGTGCATGTACGTTCATGTGTGTGAGATCAAAGATGGATGCTGGTTATCTTCCCAGTTGCTTTCCATCTCATCTATTACAGCAGTCCATGTGATGAACCCACAGCTCCTCCATCATTCACTCTAGTCTAGCTGTCAAGCTTGTTCATGAGATTCCTGCAACAGGGATCCAGGAGGGCTGCCATGCCTACCTACCTGCTTTTCAGGTGCTTGCCGGAGAGGCTAATCACTGTGAAAATCAGTGGAGTAAATGACGAAGGGAAACGGTGGGATAAACGAAACAAACAAGTTGCAGTCAGATAGATGATGATGAAAGGGATGAGGACAAGACAAATCAAAGGGCAGCTCCTTAAGAGGGAGGTTTTGGAGGTGCTACAGCAACTAGAAATTAGAAGATGCCAAATGACTCTGAGAGTTTGTAATTAAAAGTTAATGACAAAGAATAACTCTGTACTGACAGGACTAATGCTATATATTCCATAAAGAATAATTATGAACAGTTTCAAATTAGAGGGCATTTTTTGTATTTATCACCTAAATGTTCACAGAAACTGAACCTGGGGCCTGGGGTTAGTGGAAAGGTGCCTGTATAACACGCACAAGACCCTGGGACAGACACACCCACTTCTTCACATTTCCTCTTCCTGTGGGTCTCAAGCTGACAAGATTAGCCATCACAATGGGTTTTTATAATATTGCAGTATTAAACTAAGATGATTCAAAGACAAGAGAACTGGGCGGGGAACAGATTCAAGCTTCCCAACAAATCTAAACAAACAAACAAACAAACATTATAATCAATGTGGGGGTGGCAGCTATAGCTAAAATACCGATAAAGTCTGTTTGGAAATGATAATTAAATCAATTAGTATAAAACAAATTAGTCAAGTAACCTTTTAATAAAAGTAAGATGATAAATATTTAAATCTGGCTTAGGCATTAAAATCTGAGTGTATTAATCTAAAGAAAAAGAATTACTTCTTAGAAAAACATTAAAAGCGGTAAACATAATTTTGATTGTTTAAATGGACTGATATTACCGAAAGGCTCTTGGTAACTTTTTCTGTCAGAAAGAGATGAGCAGATATGAAGCCTGCAGCCTCAGCATCAAGGACAAGGTGTCTGCAGCCTTTGGGGCCAGAGGCAGGTGTTAGGGGAAAGATCAGCTTACTTGGAGGTAGGGGCAATCTACAACAGGCATTTGAAGGGCTGAAAACTCAGAAGTGCATTTTGTAAATGGTCCCCACATTGGGAAGAGTTTTGCCCAGCTCATTTATCTTCTCATAGGTCTGTGAAAAAAAGAGCAGTGCTCTCAGCAAGTGAGACCTTAGCATAAAGGGCCATCTCAGACCTGTCTTCTCAGAACATAACTTCACAGCTCAAAAGACAACACGTTAACGCTGCTATCTGTTCTGCTTTCTAAAGAATCACCAGGGTCCACCTGCACATCTGAGAACTTCAAATACGGGAGGACAGAATGCAGAGGCGTGGTTCCCATCCACTAAAGGTAACAACTGAAAGGGGATGTTTAAAGCGTCTGTACAGAATCCAGGGTGAATTATTACTGACTACATTGAGGAATTTAAGTGCAGCATCTACTGGAAAATGAAGAGCTAAGGTGTTATCTAGATAGAAAAAAACAAAGTGTACATTCATAGGTACTGGAGGTCTTATTTTTACAGTAAACTTCTGAGAGTTTTGTAATGTCCAAAAATATCATAACAAGATAATGCTCATGCTTTTGTTGTGCCTTTATATGGATACATCTACATATATGGATCACACTACATCTATATATAATAATCGCCTTTATCTGCACTGAGTTTCAACATCATGTAAACATGTTAAGGCATGAGACTTAACACTACATGCATGTAACATACTTAAAACCTTTTTATAGCCTAATGAATTCTTACTTACTTTACATAGTAGGAAACTACTGCTAAAAATATTGTACTACTTGTCAAGCTAGCTAACATATAGAGATGAGGGAATGAAAGCATAGAGTTACCATTTCAAGTTTTTTTGTAATGACTTTTTAAATGGGCAGAAAGTAAAGTCTAGAAATAGAGGAAAGAAAATAAAAACAAAAAAGTTGCATGCTTCTTTCTTTATAAGAACAATAGTACTATATTTATTTGTTTGCAAATAAAAAAACTAAATGGTTTTAAGAAGGAGATTAATGATGTCATATAAAGAAAATTCTGGATTATGTGATTACTGGCTTTGGTTCTATAGCTACAAAAGGGCAGGAACTTATTTCTACAACTTGCTTTGGCATCCGCTCACAATTGTAAAGTTTTTCTCTCCAGCCGCAGCAGGGGAGAAAGAGATTGAAGGTAGGGGGTAAGAAAGGCAAACCTAATACACATCCCCATCCAAATGAGGACTAATTATGCTTGCCAATGTGGGATTGACTTTATAGGGTGGCAGATATGGTTCTACTTTCATTCTTCTATCTATGAACATTCACTGGAGTATGTCTGGGAGTTAGGCTGGTGTAGATAGTTAGGGTCAGGTGAACTCATCAGGCTGTTCCAGGCCGGTGGTGAGCAGGACAGATCTATGTTAAGTGGTGACTGGAGTGTGGGATGTGTTTGTTGGAAAGCATAGCTAAGTTACCTGTCTCTTTGAACCCCATGGTCCAGTTAGAGGGTTCTTTGTGTGCATGAGTATATGACCTGCCAGGTCCCAAACTGCGGGGTACCATAAAAAGACCTAATCTTCAGTTATGGTATAAATGAAGAAGAATCCCAGAACAACGGTACAGACTAGACTTTCAACAAGATCAAAGAATACAACACTCCCAAACTAAGGAAAGACAGCCACTTGGATGTAAAATATACAGAGAATCAAACAGACAAGATCAGAAAAGAAACTCCCCACAGCACATCACAGTTTAAAAACTAACATACAGAACAAAGCAAGAGCATTGAAAGCCGTGAAGGAATAAACACAAGTCACATGTAACAGAAAAGCAGAGCGTAACTGTTGATAGCTCAACAGAAAAGTTGAGCTCCAGAAGAGCCTGAAACTGTTATAAGGTGACGTACGCCAACCTAGACTACAGTTCCTAGGAAGTTTATCTACTACAGTTAAAAGAGAAAGAAAATGCAGTCAAAATCTAACCTACAGAATATACCAGAAACAATACTTTAGACTGAAGAGAGGGAGAAACATGGCCAAGAGTGTAGAAAGGAAACAAGTGAAAGTATAATTACCAGGAACACAAACAGCCAACAGAAACAAAAAAAGGAATGACAGCAATAAACATACAGCTTTCAATGGTAACTTCAATTGTTAATGGCTTCAACTCTCCAACTCAAAGAAACAGGTTGGCAGATCAAGGAGGAACCTAAGAGCTTCATACAGGGTCCCTCACAGAAGGGGAAAGGAACAAGATCTCCTGAGCATATTGGGAACAGTGAGTGGACAGCGAGTTAGGAGAAAGAGAAGGGTAGGAGAGGAGAATGTGTGGGATCAGGAAGACTGAGTCGGGGACAAATAGACAAGAACAAAAAGAGAGAGAGAGAGAGAGAGAGAGAGAGAGAGAGAGAGAGAGAGATCATAATAGAAGGAGCCATTATTATAGATTTAAAGAGAAAACTGACTCTAGAGAAATGTCCAGAGACCTACAAGGTTGACCCCAACTAATACTCTGAGCAACAGTGGAGAGGCTACCTTAAATGCCCTTCCCTGATAATGAGATTGATAACTAACTTATATGCCATCCTAGAACCTTCATGTAGTAGCTTTTGGAAACAGAAGCAGACACCCACAGCTAAACACTGAACCAAACTCCTAGAATCCAGTTGCAGAGAGAGAGAGTGATAATTAAAGGGGTCAAGATCAGGCTTCAGAATCCCACAGAGATAGTTGACCTGAACAAGGGGGAGCTCATGGATCCCCAGACTGATAGCTGGGAATCCAGCATTGGACTGACTCAGGCCCCCTGAACATGGGTCTTAGTTAGAAGGCCTGGGCAGTCTAAGGGACCTCTGGCAGTGGGACCAGGATGTATCCCTGGTGCACAAAAGGACTTTGGGAGCACATTCCCCATGGAGGGATACTCCCTTAGCCTGGAGATAGGGAGGAGGGGGTAGACCCTACTCCAAATGATTTGACAGATTTTGATGATCCCTCTTGGAAGGCATCACCCTCCCTATGGAGTAGGGGGGATGTTAGTGGGGTTGGGAGGGCATGGGAGGGAGAGGAAACTGGGATCAATATATAAAATAAGAAAAATAATAAAGAAATAAAATCTATCTTTATGTTGTCTACAAGGAACTTATTTTAGCTCTAAAGATGGATACCACCTTAAAATGAAAGAACCGCAAAAAGTATTCCAAACAAATGGCATTAGGAGGCAAGTGCTGTTCTTATCCTAATATTTGCCAAAATGTCTTCAAACTAGCACTAATTATAAGCATGTTTCATTCTAATCAAGGGAACAATTATTCACAGACAATACAATCCTAAACATAGATGCACCAAATGCTAGTGCTCCCAATTTTTAAAAAGTAAAATAATGGATTAAAGATAACATCAATTCAATAACAGGTTAATACCACTTTTTCTAATGGATAGATAATTGTACAAAAAAAATAAACACAGAAACATCAGAATTAAATGACGTCAACATCAAACTGACTTAACAGATTACGTTGAGGATATTCCACCCAAACATCAAAAATTACTATCTTATACTCAGCAGCCAATGAATGATTGTGTGGTTACATATTATTTATGATTTAATAAATATTGCCTGAAGGATCAAACTGCACCCATGTTGAGGATAGGCAGCAGCCTGAGGCTTAATGGAGAGCTCGTGGAGACAGGGTCACCCCTTTCAATTTGAGGTAGAGGTAAGAGCTAATGGCTGGCTGCTTTGCTTATCTGAGTATCAGCTTGAACTCCAATATGTATTTCTGGATGTTTTATTATGTTACATGGTTGTCTAAAATACATCACATCTGAGACAAACACATACATACACACCCCTTAGCAAATTGTAACTCCATACATCCTATCTGATCTCAATATAATACAGCAAAATAGCAAATAAAACTCTAGTAACTACACAAACTCATGAAGATTAAAAACTTATTACTGATAGATAAATGGGCCAAAGAAACCAAGAAAGAAATACAAAAGAATTCCTGAAAATGAAAACACAAAACAACAAATCTCTGGGACATTGAAAACAGTCCTACAATGAGAATTTGTATCTCTGAATAACTTCATTAAAAAGTCAGAAGGACCACAAATAAATGACTTAATAATGCAACAAGAATTTGGAGAAAAAAAAAAAAACCCAGCAAATCAAAGCCAAATCTAGAAGACTGTCATAATGAGTAAATATAAACAACAACAACAACAACAAGAAGAAAAAAGTCAGAACAGAAATAAATAAAACAGAAACAAGGAAAACAATACCAAGAATTGATAATAAGAGATGGTTCTATGAGAGGATAACCAAGTTTGACAGAGCCTTGATCCAACTATCCCCACAAACAAACAAACAACACCCAAGAACAGAGTCAGAAGTACACAGGTGAACACCACAACAAAAATCAAAGAAATTCACAAGATTATAAGAGAATCCTTTAAAACCAACAACAAAAAGCAAATTACGTTACAAAAATCTCAAAGAAATGGACTAGTTTCTAGACTCATCAAAGTTAACCAAGTTAAGCAAGAGCTCATCAAATAAAAAAGAGATTGAACCAATAATGACATTGAAACATTAATAAAAAGTCTTCTGACCAAAAAGAAAAAAAAAAAAAAAGCCACAGCTCATGCGGATTTACAGCAGAATCAACCAGACTTTCTGAGAAGTGCAGCCAATAATTTTTAAATTATTTAGAAATAGAAAAATATCACTTTCAGATCTCCATTTATGACTCCAGCATTACTGTAATGCTAAATTACAAGCCTATATCCCTAGTGAACCCAGATCCAAAACCCTTCCACAAAATACTTAACAAACCAGTTACAGTCATCATCAAGAAGATCATCCACATAATCAAGATGGCTTTATTCCAGAGATGGAGGGATTCTTGGATATTCTAAGTCACTACATATAATAAATACTATAAAATGACTTAAAGAGAAGTCACATGCTCAGTTCAACAGCTGGAGGAAAGGCCTCAGCATGTATTTATGAAAAAAGTCTAAGAGAGAATAGGCCTGAAGGGAAGATAGCTCAACATAATAACAGCTCCAACAAGCGGACAAGCGGTGCCTGCAAACTGCATGTGCACATACAGAAGAGTGGAATTAGAACCATACCTGTCACCTTCACAAAACTCTATATGCACCAAAGACATCACTATGAAACCTCTAGCACTCAAACTGCTACCAGAAACACTAGCTAGCAATCATAAGGTCTAGGGAAAGAAAAGAACTCTTTGAATGGGGCTCCATTTGCCTAGGAATTAAAGCCAAAAATTGACAAGTGGACCTGCTAAAACTAAGCATCTTCTGTACAACTAAGGGAATGATAGACCAACTGAAGGGAAAACTCATAGTTTACTTAATTTTCCTAATATGTATTTTGCACCTTTGATCCACAGAGAGAAGTAGGGGAAGGCTCATTCAAATAAAAGAAAGTAACACATACTTTAAATTTTGCAGAATTCAAGAGTCTTTGGAGCAATAATTTCTGACTCAAGGTTGTAATGAAATAGCATTTCTGTTATTTTTAGATTAGGGAATCTGGAGATGATGTTTAACTGAAGAGACTAGTGACTAAAGCTTCAAAATCAGGTATTATGTTAAAACAAAGTATGCAAATTTATTTTTTAATTCATTTGACTTTTCTTACTTATCATTTTTCTTAACTAAAGTGGTTTAAAAAAGGGGACACAAAGTTGGATGACTAGAGAATAGGGTGGAGGTGCTGGGGTATCTGGGAGAAGTTGGTTAAGGGTGTGAATATGATCAAAATTTACTGTACAGAATTCTCAAAGAATAAATATTAGGAGACAAGAAATTCATTTTTTCAAACCATAACCTCCAAAATGAACATATTTCTTTCACTGACTATATACATGAGCCCATGAACCATTGACTATATGCATAGGAGTTTCAGCAGTATCACTTAGCAAATTGTGTGTTTATAGAAGCTAATACCAAATATACTGAAGGCATGAAGTTAATTCATTAATTTACTAAGACAGATTTGAGGAAAAGGTATCACTAAATAGCAGAGTATTGGAAGTTTGACTGTGGTTGTCTGAGGTCCCTTCTGCAGAATATGTGGCAGATAAGCAATGCCTATGCTGTTTCTAATTATTCCAATTATCATGGCACACTATGAAAACTTGATTAATAACACTGAAGATATTGTTGTGGCAATTAGCCATATGGTTGTGGGACTTTATTCTGTCACGATTTAGCCATTAGCATCTACTTATGTTTGTCAGAACAGTGCATCCGTGACAAGCTGAAGTTCCGCTCACCTTGCCGAGTCCCCTGTGAGCAACACTAGAGAACTGTTTATTCCTGGGAGTCTCTTGCCTGAGTAAATTTTTCATGTGGCATCCGGTCTGACTGGGAACAAATGTCAAATAGCTTATATGTCGACCCATCAAGCTAAGCATTCTCTGAAAATCCACTTTGTGCCTTATGTAAAAACAAAGTGAGTGAAGAAAATAATTTGTCCAGTAATAGCTGATCATCTATGTTGCTACAAGTATTAATTCGGAGAACTGACATTTTATATACTGACATATAGAGCTATGTAACTCTGGCACTATAAGGGTATATACAAGCATGTATATGAAATAAGATTATATGTCTAAAATTATCACCTTAAGTATATATACATGACATTTGTAATTAATTTTTCAAGAGAATTGAGATCATCTAGCTCATAATTGGAGATAATCTTACTAATTATGAGCAATATAATTTTAGGGAAAAGCGAAGTGGTTACTTCTTAAAATAATTCTAAAAATATAACAATCAAGAGCTTTGCCACAGAGAAATTTTAAAAAATTAGGAGAATTTACATTTTCGAATGGAATACTAATGTGAGAAAAATAGTAATGTTAAATATTAATAATTAATTTTTGCAATAAAAACCCGTTTATTAGTAGCAGGCAGATTTCCTGGCCGCTTTCTTTGAAGTTGGTGAAGTGGTGAGCAGGCCCATTGTTTACAAACCTCATGGCTGTTCAGAGCTCTGCAGAAGGATGTTCTGGGTGTAAGCAACAGAGGGAGAGTGGGGAAGAGCCCCATTCTCTGTGTTTCCATTGCACGTTTACCGTCCCCATACTAGGAGCGGAGCATGATATAAAGGGATCAGGCAGTAACGCTTTGCCTGCAAAGGTTTCAATATGAGAGCTTCAAAATAAAGAATAAGATAAATAACACATGTAGGCATGGGCCTTCAGGTGAGGCTATGAAACTCACATGTAGTTCCAGCTGCCATCACAGGGAGGGATGTAGCAGCGGGAGAGCATGGACACGTGTGGCTGAGGAGCTGGACAACGCAGTCCTCTTAGAACATCTAAGATTTTGTTGGCCAAGACACTACTGACTGATTAAGAAGGAGTAAGCATGTGAAGAAAATGCATATGCAGCACACAGAATCTGTTTACAGCTAACATATTTCGTGTAAGGAAACTTGAGGAAAGGAAGATTAAAATACCCAGACCAGTGGTTCTCAACCTTCCCAACACTGCGACCCTTAATGCTGCTCCTCATGTGATGTGAGCCCCAACCACAAGTTAATCTTGTTGCTATTCACAACTCTAATTTTTCTACTGATAAGAATCAAAATGTAAATATTTTTGGAGACAGAGGTTTGTCAAGGAGGTCATGGCCCACAGGTTGACAATCTTTGCCCAGAGTTACTGCATCCTGTGCCCAGGAGTCATTAACTACAGCGGGAGGAATAACAACAAAATGAAATCTGAGTGATTTTGTCTACCTCACAATTATTTATAAACCAAGTAGAATTGTATGTGTAGTAGCAAACATCTCTCAATAGTGCCACCTCTAACACCTCTCTGTGCTGCTTGTTAACTGTAGCACAGGCACTGGCCTCTGAAGCCTGAGAGCCCCGAAGCGTGTTAACACGGTCTTTTAATTCTGTGTTGTGAATACACTTCAGTCATCTTTAGAAAACTGTATAACAGTTCTATCCTGAAACAGTTTTCCCCTACTAACCCAACCCAGTTGTAGCAATCTGCTCTAATCAATAACACTAGAATATTCACTTGAGTACTTACAGTGTTATTTTACATGTAGCAAATCATCCAATGTCAAATTTTTAAGAGGTGGTATGCTATGCTTATTCTGTAGATGAGAAACCATCTCTCAGAAATAAATGTTCTTTTGGGAGGTAGTGGAGATGGATTTCCATTTCAGGTAGGCTGTCTCATTGATGTCTAGACACAGTGCAACTTTTAAGTTTCTTAAAAGATATTAGTGGAGGATTACAAATACCCAAATCAAACACTGAAGTTGAAAACTGCAGTAAGGACACATTCTAACAATCTTTCCTCACCCTGGCCTCTCTACTGGATCTGGGCGGTGGTTCCCAGTTCTAAAACTGTGGCTTGTTCAGCATCCAGTCCGTGAGAGCAAAACTCAGCATTCTCCAACTCACATTCATTCACCATTTCAACTCTATTGCCCTCGACCTCCATACTGTCACCTCAGTCAGGCCCATTCTGCTGCAAAGAGAGATCATTCTAAATTGCAAAATCAGGCAATTCCATCCTCATCTACTGCACATTGTGGTAAGTTCCTTAGACTTCACTGCCAAACTTACTATAACACATTAATAGTGTTAAAGAATGTACAACTTATAAAGCTGTTCAACTGTTTTACATACAAACTTGTGTAAAGACGGACTTTATTAAAGTAAAATGTTTCTTCACTAAAAAATGATATTTATCTGTTTAAGAAAGGCTACCAAGTGGAACCATAAAAAACTAATGGATGCGGAGGAGTGTTGTGATGTGCTGGCAGTGACTCTTAGTTCCCTGTTCAAACCTGCACAGGACCGAGTCAGGCACATCCAGCATGGGCTCTGGAGGAGGCCCTGAGGACCCACCTCTAAAGGAAGAGCTGCAAGGCTTCCAAGTGGGGAAAATCATTTTCCTCTGGGGATGTGGCCTTTACATGCAGGCAAAAAAGTCTATCTTCTTTTCATTCTTTCCTTGCATTCAAGTGACACACAACAAGCAGTCATACCTAAGAATACATTAATATTCAGTGGGAGCTTTTCTGTTTATTGGCAGCTCTATTTCTTTCCTTTATCTCTATGGGATAATGGTAATCTATTACCTGCTGTCCCAAATATACAAGAAATCATTTCAATACTACGTACTGAGTACTTTCATCCATCTTTGGAAATCTGAAGCATCCATGTAAACCCATAAAGCGTATTCAGTATATTTCCTAGCAGTATGTAGTGAGATATTCACCACACCTGTACCTGTGACACTGACCACGCCCCTTGGGACATGGTCACAAGTAAGGAGGGTGGGGGGTTGGGTCTGGGGTCCTGGACCCCAGCGCGCTCTGCTCTGTTGGCTCAGATCCGGTCACTGAGAGCATCCTGGGTGTGTATCCTTGGAGCAGGAACTTACAGGTCATTGGTTTCTCATGTACGTGAGTTTCCCCGAATAAAATATAATAACCTGTATTATTAAACCTAGTCCTGTGTATATTAATCTGTCCATCAATAGTAGTATACACTGATTAAATATATACTTGAAATTATCTATGGCAGCGTCTCTCAACCTGTGAGTTGAGACCCCTTTGGGGGTTGCATATCAAATATCCTGCATATCAGATATTTACATCACAATTCACAACAGTAGCAAAATTACAAGTGTAAAGTAGCAGTGAAAAAATTTTATGGTTGGGGTCACCACAACACGAACTGTATTAAGAGCCTGCAATTGTATTAGGAAGGTTGAGAACCACTGGTCTACAGACTTTAAAAAAAAAATATTCAGCTTATTTTATGTGTGTGTGTTTTCTGCCTACACAAACTTATGTGTATGTATTTATGTTGCCTGCATGTATTTATGTGTGTGCCTACTGCTCACAACAGTCAGAAGAGGGCACTGGCTCTCCTGAAACTGGAGTCATGGATGGTGGTGAATCACCATGTGGGTTCTGGGAATCAAACCTGGGTCCTCTGGAAGACCTGTGCTTTTAACAATGATGAGCTGGCTCCCAAGCCTTTGCACATTTACTCAGCTCCACAAAAGTAGCTGTAATTCAATGGGTATTTTACAGCTTGGATGTTTTTGTTTGGTGTAGTTTGCATTTTCAGAGAGCATGGTGTTTGGTGTAGTTTCAGATATAACTGCCAGCCAGTTGAACGTGGGCAAGTTAGGCTCTCTGACCATCAGGGAACATTTGAGTCTTACTCACAGAGTTGCTATGAGGTAGATCAAGCATCCGATACCACCTGTTAAAAGTGATACACAGCTAAGTAACCTTTTATTTTAAATGTTCATTATGACTCATTTATTTCAGTGAATTCTCAATTAGCAAACTTTTTCTAAATAGAGAACTGTTAATTAGTTAAAAGTCATTTTTCAGTAAAAAAAAAATGACAAATTACACTAGATTTAAATTCTGACACTGTGTATGTATATGTATAAGTGTCCAAATAAACATCTTTAAAATTTTCAAACTTCTTGAGATGAAGTAAATGAGGTATAAAAAAAATATAAAAAGTCTGAACACGCTTACTCAAAAACAAAACAAGAAAACAAAACCCAAAACAAAAAACAAACAAAAACTCCTACAAAGTCTCAGAGTTTTTATTTTTATTTTTCCCTGTATGAAACCTTCTTATGACACTAAATTTTTATCTTTTTCCCTTTCCCTAGGAATGAAGTAAGTATAATTTAAAGATCATTAATCAAATTTCCTATTTCCATAATCTAATTCATTCTACAATCAGGTCAAGCTGGCCTAATGAAAACACCGTGTCTTGCACTGTGTATCCACTGCTAACACCCCTGGAAATTACACAGTCACATCGACTTCTCCATCTTACAAGGGTGACATTATTAAACATATGCCTTTAGCATCAGTGACTAAATCTCACATCAGTGACTGAATCCTGCCCCCTAATAAGTTAAGTCTCTCTCTTTTTTTAATGTGCCTGCAAATTCCCTGAAAATCTCACTAAACTGTGAATTCTTTTGCAGTAGAGGAGGCTGGGATAGACTGACAGTCCCAGTTTCCACCACCCCTATATGTCCGAGGGTTGCCGCTCCACACACTGCCCATAACTACTGGCTCCAATTCAGCTTTCATAATTGTTTTCCCTGCAGACCCCTCCAACAAGTCTTTCTTTGTCAGAATTAAATACCTTTCTTGTTGCTGTGACAAAAGCAGCATAAGGAAGAGAGGACTTACGTGGGCTCATAATTTCATAATTCCTGATGGTGGGGAAGTCATGGCGGTAGGGACTGGAGTCTGGAAGCGGATAACAATGAATGTGTGTGCTCAGCTTGCTTTTCTCCCTTCTTACTTATTCAGTCTGGGAACACTGCCTCTGGGCTGGTGCTGCCGCTCACAATAAACTTGGTCTATGAACTCCTTCACTGACACGCAGAGGCTTATCCTACAGGTAATCTAGTGTCTATCAAGTGGGCAATCAACAGTATCCACTACAGTATCTATAAGGCCTACTTTGGATGGAAGTTTTAAGCTCCAAGATTTCTTTACATTAATCATTATGGAGGGGAGAATATGTGTGTGTTTCCTGGCATCAAGCCCAAGGTCCTGCCCATGTCAGGCAAGTACTCCACCATGGATTAAAGGGGGCCTCTAATTTGGAGAAGATGCCTATTTACTCATAGATACACCAGACTGTCACCAAAAAGAATTATCTCTTCATTCCTCATTTGAATACATGTAAAATAATATTCATCCCACACCAAATATTAGCATTTTTGCATACTACGCATTTGCAGTTAGAAATATGTAGAACAGTATGGAATCTTCCTGTAAGTTGCACAACCTAGTTCGATTACCAGGAAACAAAGCGATTAGAAAGAAGGACAAAACTGGGATCAGTAAGATGCCTCAGTAGGTAAAGGAACTTGTTTCCAAGTCTGACAAGCCAAGCGGGTCCCAAGAACTTACATGGCAGGAGGAGAGAACGAGCTCCCAAAAGTGATTCTCTCACCTCCACGTGCTGTGATGCATGGATGCACACATGCACACACGCATACATGCAAACACAAAACAGACAAATGTAAGAGTAGGAAGAAAAACTAGTGGGACGGAAAAATTGTCTTTTTCTTTGAATTCTATACATTGACTGGGGATCCAAAAACATGCCACAATGCCCTGCTACATTGCCTCCATCAGCATGCTGAATTACAATGAACACCAGAACACATGAGCAGCATGCATAAAGCTATTAGTGACTGAGGGAGTGAAGACCCCCCGAACAGTGCTGGTTCTAGGCTTGAGAATCACTGTGCTATGCCATCCTGAAGATGTGCCTGCACATGTAGCTTCCACTTCAAGCAGCTTCCCATGTCTTAAATACCTGGGCTTCCATTCAAATGGTAGGTATTTCTCGTTTTCACTATATTTTAAACAGCACAGTAACTACAACCTTTATCTAGAATAACACCAGTGAAAAAGGCTTACAACAGGGCAGTGTGACGGATACAGAGTTGTCTTGAAAAGCTTTGTGGAGAGTAGGGTTCCTAAAAATAGGTGAGGGCAGAGGATGATTAGCCCTAAATGGAGGCTCCTAAATGAAAATTACTGTTTGTCCTTTCAGCAAACTCTTAATGCCTTCAGCTGCAGAACAGCTCGCATCTCAGACTGCTTTTGGCTCCACAAGTTAATCACACCAGGATGAGTTAGTTTAGCTCACATGCCTTGAGGAGTAATGATACATTTAAATGATTAAACAATCAGAAAAAAAAAGTTTATCTCTGTAAGGAAAGCAGCTAGCACACCGGTCCACAGTTGATATGAACATCACAAGTCATCTGCAAATATCACGTTCATTTTAGGTGTGTAAAGGAAGACTGTCATGTCCTGTGAAATAAACTATATTTTATCAGTGATCAAGTGTCTAACAGCTTTAATTTTTTTTCCTTTGTAGAGTAAGGAACTGAAACTGAGCAGTATATGTCACTGACAGACTGACAAATGGCTCGCTGGACACGTATGGAGCTGAAGGTAACTTACACTTTGGGGGTGTTGGTGGTAGTGTTAATTTTAACACTGGTGGCCATTACCATTGATTTTTTTTTTTTTTAAATCACTATCTCATAAGCCACTTTGAGAAGAAAGCTAAGGGAAAGGGGGAAAAGAACACATAACTTAAAATGTCGCAGTCTGGAGGACTGCAGGAAGGAATGAAGACGGATTAAAGTGATGGTCTGCCCCCACTGGGACACAAATAACTATCCATGTACCTAACAAAACAGTCACCTCACTATCAAACAATAGCATGAGCCACAAAGCCTCAAAAATAGACATCTTTCTGTTCATTCAGATTAAAGGTCACTTATATGTATTTTTTTTTTTTCACTAGAGACATAAGGTCAGAATTGACTGACTATGTACCACTACCTTAAATGGGGTGATTTCTTATATTTTACAATCATGTGCTAACATTCCACAGTAAGAGCCTATGGATGAAGAAATATTTGCATTAACAAATCATCATTTAATCAAAGTCTATCAAACAAATTTATAGTTAAAGTTCCTTTCAATAAAAAGATACCACAATGACACGGCTATTAACTATGAAAAACATTTTAAAGTTATATTTGTATATATATATATTTGTATAAAAAGTTTAGGTGTATGTTATACAACTATGTATTAATTTTAATGTTGCTGAAAATAACCTAACAAATACCATCAGTCTATACTATGAAACAAGATCACTCCTTCTTATAAGAAATGATTTGGTGCACTGTAAGTCTTGTTCACAGATTTGTACCCTTCAGATATAGAACATGGCATATATTAAACCATCCATATGGAAGGTTTGTGCTAATATTTATGCCAGAATGCTTATATTAATATAAGCCTAAAATCCTGCTAAAATCGGGAGAACTATTATTTTTAAAATATCACACCAAGTTTCTTTGGCAAATACCAGAGACTCAAATTTTTGTTTCTTTTCACAAAAATAAGGGAGGAAGGTTGTCATGTGAATACTGAAATCTCAACCTTGGGTTCATAAACAAGGGTGCTATTCACACTGATTATATTTTACTTTACTATCTGACTATGTTTTTAGTAGGAAAAGAAGGGGGGAAAATCCCTTAAGAAACATTACCTCTTAACTATAATTTTTCTCACCATAGAACTAGCGTGAAAAACTACAGTAATGAGTTTTTACTACCTCTTTTCCCAAAAGTTACTTTCTTTTCATCAAAAACAAATAAAAAAAAAGCAAAACAAAAAACAAAAAGCAAATAAGCATCCATCCAAGCAGATAAACAAAATCCTGAAACAAACACCTCCTCCAATCAAGTATATTGTTAGCTTAACATCACCATGATCTAAACAAACATGACCAAAGGAAACCTTGAACATATACATAAGCACTTACCTCCATGACCCCAGACACTCTGAAAGAAACAGTGGTTCTTTCCATAATGCCAAGGGTAAGAATGCTCATTTGAGATTAATTTCCACAATTTAAAGATGTAAGTGCAAAGTAGTATTTTTGAAAATATCTATATCTATCTAAATAAATATATATCTCACATATGAATATGGACCTACATATGAAAATAGGGTGTGTTATCAGGACATTATGCTTCTGTGCTATTAAAAGCTTTGTTCTTAAATGCATTTCATATTTTCTGCAAATAAAATTTACCTTTAAATTTCCAGTGAGTTTTCAATCATTAGTGGTATATGTAAAGTTCTAAAAATGTAATAAAACCCTCTGCAGTGTAAAACAAACAAACAAACAAACAAACAAAAAAACCCAGACTAACCATTTTCTATACTATAGGACTGTTTTTCTTTGTTAAAAGAAGGAAATCAAGAAAAGGAAGACAGGGAAAAAAAATGTAAGTATGTTTTCTCTTCAATCCACACCACACTTGGCTGCTTTGCTTTCCTTTTATAGTCCACTGTACAGACAGATGAAAATTTCACCCTGGTACAGGATTTAAACTAAATTATGGGCAACAGTAATGTCATAAATCAACTTCACATACTGAACAAAAGATAAACAACAGAAGATTTATATTCTGACAAAAGGAACAGACTCTAACTATAACAGAAACCGCAAACCCTACTGAGCCACTGCAGCAGGCTTTCCTTGCCCTTTTATATGCTAACTCAGAATAGTAATTATGGATCTTGTAAGTTGACTTCTGTTTCCAGAACTATGAGTTGTAGTAAAAATGCCTTTTCATGGAGACAATTACCATTAATCAAAACACTGAGAGCTAATACCACTCAAATCCAACCTACCGCTGTGCCCAGCAATATATCAAACTGTCTGTTGTCAAACACACTAGCACACTTAAATGGGCTGTTTCCACTATAAACAAAACAAAACAAAAAAATGCTAGCTAAGTAATATGAAAATTCAAACTGCTACCTCAGTAATTCTTCCTGTTACTGAAGTCTAACTTCGACTTCAGTAACAGTCATGGACAGTTGTGAGGTCACAACATGGACCCGGGGAAAGAAAGACCCTGCCACCAACAGATGAACTTCCTTGTAGACTGTGTATTACAATGGATTTGGTTAATCTTTAAAAATTTAGTACAGCAGTACACTGGAACATGTAATTAATTAACTTTTACGAGGTTGTAAGCAAATATATATATATATATATATATATATATATATATATATATATATATGTGAACATAGAAAAGGTTATTCTCACTCTTTAAGACTCAGAAACCATAAATTTGTCTCTACAGCAGCTACACATGGTCCACACATCCATTTTCTTAAGCTGATGTGTGTGTGTGTGTGTGTGTGTGTGTGTGTGTGTGTGTGTGTGTGTGTGTGTGTAAAAGCTCATGTGTCCCAAGGTATGCACGTGGGGGTCAAAGGATAACTTTGTGGTTAAGGGAGCCAGTGTCTTTTGTTTGTTTGTTTTTCTGCTACCTGGGTTCCAGGGATAGGATTCGGGGTGGCAGCTGGGTATTAACTGCCTTTACCAGTATACTAAGCCATGCTACTGGCCCAATTCACTTCCTTTAAAAACAAACAAACAAACAAACAAAAAACTGTTTAATACTTTAAGTTCAATCCTAGAGAAAACGACAAAAGAACTTAGCTCTGAAAGTGTGTATTTCAGTGTGCAGCTCATACAGAAAGCCACTGTTTATAGACATGAATCCTGTAACTACTCTGAATGACCATTCACTGTTTTACTCACAAACCTACTCTATTTTTGTGTCCCATCTCCAAAAGGGGAAGATTTTACAAATGCAAAGTCTCTGACAACAATTCCTACTTAGAGGAGATATCAACGTATTTTATAAAATATAATAGTTAAAGGGATGAAAACCAAGGGACTTAACAGACTAGGAGTTTATGAGTAGCAAAGTCTATTACTTAATTGTGTGCTTTGTAAGCCAAGGTCCACCAAATGTAATTAATTTTGTTTATAACAGTCCTGTTACTACTAACTTCACATTGCTATGCTGCCTCCCTATTAGCACAGAATGGCCTTCTGCATCCATTACTATATAATGTATATCCATGGTACCCTTATGTGTATAAAACATCGTAATTGAAGTTAAAAATATATTTGTAATACACAAAAAAGGCCATGACATGAAGTTGTTGAATAAGACTACATACATGAACAAATTGCCTTGTGTCAAATGACTTCCTTCAGGTTTACATAGTAAAAGACACCACAAATTTAGTGTAAAAGGACACAAAGATGCTACACAGACACTACATTTTCACTGCTAGTGATACCCACAATTAGGCAAATATAATGAGGAAAAAGGTCTGAAGTCCATTCTGAGCCAATGTATTGTTATTTATTTCAGCAGTTTCTGCATTTACAAACCTCTTCTAATGGAATTTATCACCGTTGTGTGTGTTTTTTTTTTTTTTTTTAATCATCATTCCTTTTCCCCTTCTCATTTAGGCATAAACCCCTATCTACTTTACACCTTCCTTTAAATGCTTAATACAAATAACCACAGGAGAATCTTCTCTCCCCTTGAAAAACTGCAAATAAAGATGTCAGCTCCTGAGTATATTTGTGGCATCTCCAGCAGCTGCTGTTAAATACCAGCTGGTCTAGCTGATTAAAATTACCTCCGAGTTGGTATTATAAAGATGCCTGGGCAGCGTTGCTGTATTAATGGATTATTGAGTGAGCGATGAAAACCTTGGCCAGCTGATGCATTTTATTACAGATAGGCTTTATGATGTGTAATCACTGTAATTTTTACAACTGGAGGAAATATGAAAAAAGGAGTAAACAAAAATCCCCATAGAAACTGCTCTAACTAGATTATGCCACCAGTCTGTTTCCTAAAAGGAATCAAAGTACATATTATTGGGTAAAAATATACAGGTACAGACTCACACACACAATTTATGTATCTATCTATGGGATATACAGACGAGCAGAGAATGCACACAGACAAATGCAGTGTGCATATAATTCATGTGAATAGATAGCTGCCGTCTGCCAAACCATCCAATTGGCTGCAAGGGATCATATGACCTAAGGTACTTTTCGGTGACTCACCACCTGGGCAATAGCTGGACATCCAAACCTAGCCAAAAGGACTGTGGCTTCCAGTGGAAGAAATGATATCATTTAACCATTTTCACTATTTTCTCTTGTTTCATTTCTTATGAGCCAGTGTGGTTTTTGTTTTGTAATAGAACTCTACCAAACTGTCACCCAAACTCTTTCACCTTGTATTTACAAGAAGGCATGAAAGCTTACCGGCTCAGCTGTTTGTGAATAAGAGACGGAGTGACACAGGGCTCTATCATTTCCCACAGCCTTTCAAACCTAGTCTTCGGCTGATGCCACTCTCAGGGTTACAGTGTTCTCCCAGTTGTTTGTTAAGAATGAACACTGACTCTCAGGAGACTGCGGCCAATTAAAATAGCTCAAGTAGAAAATAAACTTCACTGGAGTATGATACTGGGTGTTGAGAGTCTTCTAGGCCAGGGCAGCTATCTCAGCTTGGATTACCTCTTCAGGTAATTAACAAGGTTTCCTTTAAGTTAAAAATATAAAATTTACCAGGAAGTAATATTCAGTTTATTGTTTTGGTTTTCCAGTATATAATGAATATACATTTTCATCATAGCTACAATAATATAAGACATGTGACAATAAAGTTATGCTTCTTTCAATGAAGGCACTGAAATTTTTACAACTAATCTGAAACCCATTACACATTATTTTTTTTCTCATTTTTCTTATCGATCCCAGTTTTGTTGATCCCCCCTGGAAGGCATCACCCACTGCACATTTTATGATTACCTCCTATACATTAGTGTGCTGTGTTTCCAGGGTCTTATTCAAGTAAGAAACTACACTTCTAACTAGGGTCTAATGTGGTCAATGAAGACTGTGAAGAAGACGATTATGTATTTATATATGTATATATACATGTACATATATGCTTTGATTATTTGATTATACAAGTATGAAACAGATTCTAACGTAGCCTCTATGTTAGTAATGACAAGACCTGAACAATGGCAATACAAACAGAAATGCTAGCACGGAAGGGGGAAATCTCATGGGGCTCCACCTGTAGACAAAGGCCTACTGGTAACTAATGACTGCTAGGAGAGGAAGCATTAGACTTTCCAAGAAATGAACTCCCTAACTGGTTATACAATATCAACTGCTAAGCCCTGAAATCTTACACATTCAACACCATAAAAATGTGTGTGTGTGTGTGTGTGTGTGTGTGTGTGTGTGTGTGTGTGTAACAATAACAGTTAAAGAGGCCATGAATTTCAGAGGCAGTGAGTAGTGGGGGATCAAAAAAATGAGAAGGAGGCAAATAATATAATTACATTTTAAATAAAACTTTCAAATAAAAATGATTAAAATAACAACGTTGCTCATCATATATGCAAATTCATTCTTTGGTTCCAGAACAGTTGGGAGTATATTAATATTAAGGTAAACTAAAGGCTGTCATATAATTCTAACTTTTGTAAATAATTATACAGAACAGTACTGAAGCTGGTAATGTACATGTTGTAATATACAAAGTGTTCTAATTAATAAAATTCATATTTAAAATTATATGCACACCAAAATAACATCTCCCATACTTCTAGTTCTCATAAAACAGAAAGGCATGGTAGATTCAAAGTGTTAGCAGTTTACGGAAAGGCAGGAAGTCTACATTCAAAAGGATAATACAAAGTTTCAGATCTTAAAAAAAGTACATTTTTACTAAGAATGTCAGTGGTACTTTTTATAATAGACTTCTGCTTGGCATAGGTAACTATGCTACTTGGTCTTAGAGCTACTAACAATATATACTCACACCGCAGGCAAACGTGTATTTTTCATTAAAGGCTGGTACTTGACTTGGACAAGAAGCCCAATGCTAGGGATATTACCTCTGTAGATATGCCTATGCTGTTATAGAGCTTTAGGCAGAGTATCTTAGCTTTTTCATTCCTCACTTTTGTCATGGATATGAGCCTTAGGGCTCTCTAGTATGTTCATTCTCTATTCCTTCGTTGCCAGGCCACTTTATGACCATAGCAAACAGGGTTCTCTGACTTTCCCGCCTTTAAGCTCATTTAGTGAAGCTGAATGTGGCTCATGGTTCTTCTCCATACATGGTAGCTTCTGGTGTTTCCACCACACTCAAATCTTATTCAAACTTGAGTGTTGAGGAAAGCTCAAGCCTGGTTGAAGTCATCAGTAGTTGTCTGATGTAAATAAGCCTGTTTTCGTTTTCTTTTTTTTAAAATCTGGAAATATAATGTGCTGTGAAGACAAACAAGATGATCTGTATAAAGTCTTTAGAATAAGGATTAGCTCATAGGAAACAACAAATATTTGTAATTCTGCATTATTACTTCAAATATTGATTATTCTTCCTTATAATTTTTACTAAGTTTTTCATACTAAAGGAGAAAAAGCAAGGTTTATGAAAGGCATAATTGAGGGTAAGATTCAGTAGGTTATGAAAACAAGATAAAAGTGGATTGCCATTATTTAATTTCTCATGTATTATATATCTTATGTTTGATGTATACAGTAAACCAGACTGAAAAGAAAAATCCTATTTTAATGAATAACTGACCTTATGAAATTATTTACTTCAACTGTGCAGTGACACAATTTTAGGTGAATAATTATACTGACTTCTGAATTTAACCACATGTTCCTATGTTAAGTACAGACTTAAAGAAACTGAGTACTCAGATTATTACACTATGAAATGTGAAGAATCAGTATATTACAACATACATACTATTACAATATTAAACAGATTTACCAATAATCAAAAATCTTCCCTAATTAAACAGTGCAATACCTGTTAAGCCCAGGAAATAAGACAGAGACATATAGTAAGGATTTGAATGATAGAGAATTTATCTCAGGAGTGTTGGAAATTTGAAGTCCATAATTTAAGAGTGCTGAAGACCAAGCATGTTATGAGGACTCTTCCTCAAAAGTAATATTACATGTATACCCCACAAGTCCTTAACATGTATTCATTTATGCCAGAATGTCAAATACAGTCAAAAGTTAGGTTATAACAAAAGATTACTAAAGCAGAAAAACAGTTTAAACTTCAGTTTTTGTTTTCAGTATAAGTGGATATTATGATAGAAATAAGAAACCGTACTGCCAAATGCTTATATGAACCAGTAGTGATTATGTATCTGTTGGCCTCAGAGACATCAGAGAAAAATTCACACACATTTCATGTTTTTCTATAATCAGAACCATGTTATGAAATTTTAAGACCTTATTCATATAATATAGATATAAAAATACCACAAAAGCAACATAAAGAATAACCATGGAAGGCATCGATAATGAAGTTAATTTTTACTGCATGAGAGCTATCACAAAGCTTGTTTTATTAAAAATGCCCCAGTATTAAACTCTAATTGCCAAACAAAAGATACCCTATGTTAATTATTTGAATGACTTCAAGTACAACAGGAGTATTCATTCTTAACACTAACAGAAAACATGGTGTAAATTACCTTTAGGATTTATTATTTTGTATTACTGCAATAATATGATTAACATGCAAAATATTAACTAATGCTCAGGAGTCTATGGGTCATGAGTTTCAAGATAAATATCATCAATTAACCCCAAATTAAGATAAAAACAATTTGAATGATGTCAGCCAATGTTAACACAATTGTTCTTACAGTAATCATTAATTCTATATATTTATTATGTTAAACAAGTTTATTTTCTTAGTAATACATGTACTGTAAATGTAGTAAACATGAATAGATGGCTTATTTTCCTTCTCATATAATTTCAACCTGCTTTTAAAAATGAAGTAGTTGCAAAATTTCTTCAAAATTCGTATTATTATTATACTAGAAGGCAGGTTAAAAATTTTTTAATGAATCATAATAAAGTAAATAGTAACAAAATTAGAAGTCAGTATTCAAAATAGGATATACTCAGATTTCTAACACATTTCCTTTGAACATAAACATATTTATGGTATAGTCTTCATTCTATACAAGTTGTTAGTGCTGCTAACATTTTTTATTGTCAATTTTACTGCTCACACTTGTGTCGGATCATTTCCTAATTTTGCCAAAATATTTTACCTCACTAAAAACCACACGTTTGTCTCAAAATGAAAATTCTGTAAGAGCTGACATGCAAAACTACATGATAAACAAGGAAGTCAACAATTCTGATTTTATGCTCACAAAATTATTTTCACTAACTGAAATTAGATCACTGTATTTTTGTTGTATTTATGCAAACTTTAGAGTATATTTTTACATATTAAAGGAATGTAAAATTAACTTTCTTCCAGCAACAACAAATGGTAGAATAAGCAAGTTTTTATATGGATGCTGTGTATATATTATAGGATAAGACAAAAGTATTTTAATTTATTTCCATTAGGCACAAATCTATATTATTGTGCCAAGATGATATAACCATTTTAAAACTCTACTTTCAATTTAAATGACATCTCTTAAAAAAAGCACTGCTAGAAGATGGGTTCCACATTTCCTTGTAATTAGAAACCTGCGTATTTATTGATGAGTACAGAAAGCTAAAGACAGAGTTGGAAGGGTTTCTAAATCACAGAGTGTGTTATATTCATAGAGCCATAATATCCTAAGGAAATAATGGTAAGGATAGAAATGATAACCAAGTACTTTCACATGTACACTGAAATGTTTACTGTACACGAGCTAAGCACTGTGCACTTTGTACATCACCACCTAATTCTCACAGTACACTAAGATGCAAATACCTTTGTTGTCAAACATCATTTCACAGATAACAAAATTAGAGATCAAAGCAGTTAAACAGGTTTGATTTGATTTTAAAGCTTATGTTTCCTATTGTATACATACACACACAAATACATTTTCCTGATTTTTTTAATATACCCATTAAGAAATACATAAATTGGTAATATGGCTTAGGGTCTTTTTATATGCCTCCCACACAGTAAGTAAAGCAAGTAAGTGAGAAAAACTTTGTACAGGACTATTTAAACAGGAATATTGATAAAACAAGCATGTCCTCTTTCAAAGATAAAGCATAATTAAAGATAATTCAGATGACATTTGGACTAAAATGAGAAACATGAGGCAACTGTGGTTACTGCAAGCCACAATATTGTTAGTAATAACTATAAGGTAAAAGGAAAAAGGATTCCCATCATAGATCACGTAGTGTTAACAGGAAAATGATTACACGGATATCCAATGAGCTCTAGGAATTTTTATAATAAAGATAAAATAGAAAGAAAATAATATCTGATGTCAATAACCTCTCCCCAAAGCTCAATCAGGGATCTATGAGGAAGAGGATGATAAAGACACAACAGACATGAATGCACAGGATCAGCAACATGTCCAAGACTTACAGAAGTTCCAAGCAGACAAAGTCTTAGCACTGAGAAGGGGAAGTGAACACAAAGTCCAGCCCCCAGCCAGTAAGCTATTGGAAAATGGAAATCAAGTTTTCTTTAACATCACGACACTCTGTACATCAGCTACATCTCAGGTCAAGACTCAAGTTCAGTAATAGTTGTCCAACACTAAATGGACTCCATGTATGTTTTGTTTTGTTTTAGTGTGTGTTTAGAGACAGAAGGAATATAAAGTGGAATAGGGGTGGAAATTAGGAGGAGTTGGAGTGGGGATAAGAATATAAGGACCAAAATATATTGTGTAAAAAGTTTTTTTAAAGTAAAAAATTTAAAGGGTGAAAATTTAAAAATATGTAAAAATAAGCTATTGTTTGGTACTGGAATATTCTAGATATAAATTAGTATATTTAGACTGCACAGTAAATCACCAGTTCAGACAAAGAAATGATGACAATGTTAAATAGTAACTTCTTTCTATAGTATTAAATACCCTATTTTCCTGCTAGCAATAACTAAAATTAGGAAACATGGACACAAGTCTTCAATTTAGTCAAGAAAAGGAGTTTAAACAACCCAAACCATCTTTTCTTTATACTTACAATTTTCCTTGAGGCATTAATATGCATCTATTTTGTATATACCAATTCTTTGCATCATGGAAAGGAAAATAGAATTTAACTCCTGACCTTTTAAATTAAAGATCAGTATTTACAGTGACACACATATTATTTCACTTTTAAATGGTAATTCTTTAATATCACCCTGTGCTGCCCAATGACCATACACAAAAGTTCGTCATGCCTAATGGGACAACAGAGCTGTTTCACTGATGCCAAAGCTAAACAACACAAATAAAAAGCAGCCCTATAAACACATGAGAGCAGACTTCTTCAACAGAATTCAGAGCTCCCTGAGAAGAAAATCTAAACAAAACACTTATTTGAGATTTATGTAAGTTTAAGAACACAGTCCTCATTCTGGCCCCAAGCTTGACTCATTTGAGATACTTCAAAACTAATAATTACTGAGACATTTCTATGTACATTTCAGCAGTATTCTTATTTTTCAATGTCCAGCCTAATTGAGAATTAGGCTTCATAAAAGGGTGTTCCATAACATTGCTCATTGCTCAGCAGTAGATGAAGACAAAAGGAGCATTTAAAAAAATGTGTTGATCGACAGCTTTACATAGCTAACATACTAATAAACAACTATTTTTTTCTAATTTACCTATATGCCACATTAAATCACCAGGAAAACATACACACACACGCACGTATATACGCATGTACACACACATGCACCAACCTAAGGAATAACTGAGTCCCTATTCTTCTGCTAGCATGTTAGAGAAGTCACATGGCTACAGAAGTAATACAGCTTGTTTACTGCGAAGGGCATTTTTCTTCCAGAGGGAAATCCAAGGCATTTTGAGACCAGACAGTCTAGAGGTTCTGGGTTTCAGGCCTGGCTTCATGTGTGTTTACCTGTGCAATCCCATGCTTCCACAGACTGCTTAGTTGAATAACACCCTCTAACATATTTTTCTAAAGAGACCCTGCAAACTACATAACCAGTATGACTGGGTTTGAGCTATAACCTCACTGTTTAAAAGGTAAAAAGCTAGTCTAGCAGGATGAGCTTCCTCGGCTATAACAAAGGAGTAGCACCTACTTCTGAGGAGATACCATGTATGAAAAGAATGGGTTAGGCATGGGGCATAAATGACAGCTAGGTCAGTCCTTACCTTTAGGGATCTGAGCTATTCAGAAACTATCAGAAAATAGTAACTAGCCAGAGCCAAAGTAGAAATTTAAAACTTACAACCCATATATTTGTGGTGCAATTTCTAGTCTGTTCAAGTGCATGTAGAGCTCAATATCATGCTTCTTTAGGAGATGGTCCTGGATCTGGTTGACTTTGGTAACAATGGCAACTGTTGGCCCTAAATCCTGTGGTCTAGCAAAGGGCATGGGGGTCATCAGAGTTTCTTTTCCCTGAAAATAAAAAAAGAAAAAAAAAAACATGTATTATTTCAATCTGAAATTGGAAAACAATGACAATGGTTTTTATGGTTTTTAATTTATCCATGTAAAGGAGTCTAAAGAACCAACACTACTCTGTCAGAATGAAGGTATAACATTCATACGCCGACAGGTGGACGCTGCGCCCATACAGCCATAGCCAAGACGACTCTTCTAATTATCTTATCCTCATGTGACATTAAATTTTCCAGGAGAATTTGGCCAGAGGCAGTTAAGCGTGTCAAGCTGCCCCTGGTCAGTTGATCTGATTGGCCACAGCATATAAATGCAACACTTTGATGGAAGTGTATTTCTGTGGCAATTAAAATTGAAGCACTAAATGAAAACTACACAAAAGGGGAAAGGACAAAAGAAATCATTCTAGGAAAGGAAATGTTCTTTCTCTGTCCGTTTGTTAATTTAAGTAGCTGAGAAGAGATTAACAACTGCACCGCAGAAGTACTTAAAATAAAATCTGTGTGAGGCCCTCCCTCAATCTCCTTTTTCCATCACTTCAAATTTTCATGGATGCCATAGCCTGACCCATTTTTTGACCTTCAGTCCTTCATTTCTATGTCTCTGATACTGGCATTTGTTGTATCCCTTCATAGTAATTCTTAAGATTACAGCTGATTTTAAGTCTAATACTCAAGCAATACAGTTTATGCTTTTTCTGCCAAAGATCCTTTTACATATACAAAAGTCTAAATTTTATCCTTTGCTCAAATGCTATTCCTGAGTGATTTCAACCTTACACAGGACTTCAATACAAAAATGAAAATAAGTAAAATAAAGAGTAAAGAACATAGATATTAAAGAAAGACAATCTGTCAGACACACATATCTATCAATGTGGTCCAACAGCAATGCATTTAAAAAACAAAAACAAAAACCTCACCATGAGAGCAATATAAAGTTTATAATAGCTAGGTGAAGCACACATTTTGAATCCCGATACTCAGGGGGCGGAAGCATGCGGATCTCTATGAATTACTAACTACATATTAAATCCTTGTCTCAAAAAGACAAGACTTAAAAAAGATTTAAAAAATAATAATTTTATAATTAAATAGATATACTGCATGAGTAATATGCATTTATAAAGGAAAGGCTTTATTTTCTTATATGAATCTTTATGTTTGTCTACCAATATCATTAGAATATGTTATAGATACCAAGACTCACTATTACAACCTAAGTATTTTTGTATTTTATTACAAAAATGAACAAATACATTACGGCAAAATAACTATTCCAGTGTACATTTTTATTGATTGGACTTGTTAATAAATAACTCAAGTGTACTGAAGACATCTGTACTGTAAAGAGTTACCTTTTGACCATCATGCTCAAAAGTAGAAAACCAAGGTTCAGCAGTTTCCATAAGCTGTGAGAACATTGCACTAAAAATTGGAAAAATAAAATAATTCTATATTTAATCTTCACTAAAGTACTGATAGTATTACAAAAGAAAAAGTAACAGTTACAGTACTTACAAGGCGTCATGTTCCAGATACTCAGGGTTCAATAGAGTTTTCATTTCCTCACTTAAAAAAAGAAGAAAATTAAAGCAATCAACATGAACAAATTTTAATAATAGAGGTAGCTTCTGCCATACTCTGTATTCTTAAGTTAACTTACACCCAATGTGCAATTAAAACATTAGCCTTTGACAGGTCAACTCCAGTAACAAACAAAATTCTGCTTTATAAAGATCAGAAAGAAGTTGTTTGCTTGTCTGTGTCCAATGAAGTAACCATCTAATTATTCCTGATAGTGTATGGCAAGAGTGACAGTATATTCCTTGACAAAGTTTGATCTAGAATAATTTTTTAATCTATAATATATCACTTTTCTTTTAAAGAAAACAAAACTCTACCAATTAAGCATGAAATACCGAAAAGTGTTTTATTGCTTTCTTTATTTCATCTGAACATCATTAGTCACCAACAGCACCTTTAGCAAATCTACTCAATGCTGCTCTACTTTGTAATGGATTAAAATACCAAAGTCTGCTCATTCTGAAGTTACTTCCAATTGCTTCTATGTTCTTATGAATGTATTTTACATGCAACAGTGGCAGAAATAAAACTGGCATGAAAACATGATCTCAAGACTAGTTTCATGAGATTGTAGAGTAACTCAAGGCAGTTAAAAGGTAAGTTACTTGTGTCAAGATATGTATGATAAAATCAATAAAATTAGAAAAGTAGACATATTTTAGTAGACAAAGGTTAATATAATTTGGGCCTGTGTTCAGCAAAACAGACATCTTCACCTGACTAGGAAGGGTCATACAAACACTTGTCAGTTATCAGCAGGTGTATTTTCCTGCATCCAAATAGTTTAGACTGGATACTTTTGACAATGCCTGGCAACTCTATAACTTACCAATCATAATTTGCTTCTTGGTTGCTTCACTGGTATTTCAAGTTAGAAAGCTACGTTTTAACAGTTACCAAAGTTAATGGCTATTATAAAAGCTATCTACAAGAAAGACTAAGGGAATGTATCTCATGAAAGCTGCTCTATTTCCAGAGCAGTGTGCTTGGCAGTACCATTCTGGGGAACTAGCACAGAAAGTTCCCATTCAACTAAAAACTTAGAGCACAGCATGCCTGAGTATTATCCACTCTCAGCAGCTTGGAATGATGACAGACATTCCCTTTTTGCTTCATTACATGTATGTCTTCATTTGACACAGCCTTAACATTTCAAAGACATGATTCAAACTTGCCATATATCTACACCAGCATTAGAATTTAAAATGGATCAGTCTCATGAAATACAACCAATTATTCATAGAATACAAAACTAAAGAAGCTTCAATTTGAAAATATTTGTGATTTAACATAACAAAAGATCCAGTGAGGGCAGAAAATACACACAAACTCATGTAACAACTTGCCTGGGCTGTGCAGACTCGCTGGCATGTAGAAAAGCTTGGTGGTCACAGTGAAGGATAAAGATGATAGGTGCTAGTAGCTCATGCATACCCTGAAACAGGGGGTCAGAAGAAATAATGAAGAGAATAAGAGTTCACTAGTAGATAGCAGCAGCTGAGTCAGATGCTTTTAGTCTTTTGTTGCAGTGTTTGAGGCTGAACCCAAGGCTGCATGTGTGTCAAAGGACATCCTCAACATGTAAATACATATTCAAACAATCACTGCCACAAAGACGCCCAAGTTATATAGAAAAGAATAAAAGTGGAACGCTACAAAATTGAGTTCTATCCACTTTTAGAATTTGATTGTAATTCAACCAGAGCATGTATTCTTTAAAATATAGGGAGCAGTTATCTTTTAAATGACATGACAAACAATAAATTGGCATGGTAGACAACCTTGCACCTGTCAGTTGCTTCAAGATCTGTACTCATAAATATGAATTTCACTTATGCAAATTATAATCATGAGCTACAGTGTAAAGATCTGCACTAAGGGCAATGAAGAACTGTAGACCTAAGAAATTACACCCAATGTTTTCATTATATAATGGCTCCAAATTAGGATGCCTGTAGATTTAGGAAGAGCTGAAGTCAGCGAGCTAGGAATGTTGGATAATAAGAGAAACAATCTTTAGCAAGCATGACAGAAAACGAAGTTTTCAATGTAATTTTAAACATGTTTAATCAGAAACCTCACATTTTTCCGTGAAGCTTAACTTCGGAAACAAAGTTAAAATGTTTTCTCTTACACTGGTGTTCAACAGTGGATCACACAAATGGGCAAAAATCTCCAAAAGTGCCAGTTGTTACTTTAGCTTTGAGCTTGTTAGATTAGGTAATAGCCTTATCAATACAGATTTTGATATTTTAAATATAATTGCCACACTTTAGCAAATTCTTGCTAGCCACTTAAAGTAAGTAAATTACCACCTTTTGCTTAACAGATAAAAATGCTCTTTTATTTTAAAAATTGAGAGAAAATATAAACCTTACAAAGGTAAAAATGAAACATGCAAGTAGAGGGATCATTTTGCTGGTAGAAGGGAGACGGGCAGCTTCCTGTGTTGTGAGGACAGACTCTGCTTGTCTCAGAAAGCCAGTCATCGTCACACAGACACCATCAGTGTGTAAGGCATCACTTCACCAGAGCCCACTCATCAACTGTTCATAGTCTCGAGTACAAATGATTTAGTAACACAACCGCAGAGTGATTCATTATGTATCTGTGATGTGGAACAAACTATCATACAGCCCTAAATTATTTTACATAACCCCGAGAAAAGCAGGGAAACACTGAAAAACTAGGTGAGCTGTGGGTTGAAAGGGATGGGATGAAAACGATATAAAGACAATTAGCACTCATTTATAAAGTTCTCAAAATTTTAATTACATGGAGTCACCAAGTACTTATCTACAGAGCGTAGAAAATGTAAGAGAAGCAAAGCAAAATGAGAATGAAGTCAGATGGACAGACTAGCCTGATACCAAAATAAACACGGAAATTAAAAGCTACAATGGATACCTGCATGGTATCAGTTTTGCCAATTTCTAATAGTTTTTTAAAACAATTCTTTAAAGTCAGAAGAACTTATTGGTAATGATACCTGTTAAAGCCCTAGGTATACCTCATCCAAAGAGAATCCCCCACTGCAGAATACAAAAATCATTTAATATCTTCATCCATATTTTTAATTTTTAAAAATCTCAACTCTCACAGTCAAATTGTTGTTGTATTGCTTTGTTTTAACTGCTAAGACTAAACTCAACATCTCTGCTGGTAATTTTTATTTAAGTGTGTGTGGATATATATCAAAATGTGTGTGACACATGCATGCTGTCCTTTCATTTATGTGCAGGTATGGTGTGTCTATATTTATTTTCGTATGTGTGAGCTGGGTTACATGTGTTAAATGTAATCAATTAAACATGATTAACACACATTAAATCATGCAATATGTCCATGTGTGGAAGTCTAAGGTTTACATCACTAATCCATCCTAATTATTCTTCCAGGTTATTCATGAAGGCAAGATTTCAGTCACATACGGGGCTTTAAGATGTGGCCAGTCATGTTAGCCAGGTTGTAGGAGGTCCCTATGTCTGTATTCCAAGACTGAGATTACAGACAGACCTCCACACACATCCATCATACACTGTAACAACTGAGTCATCTCTAGTGTCTCACCTACTGAAGTCTGCTACACTTCTTTGCCATTGAAGATATGTAGCCTATTCATTTTTTATTAAAATAATCCCCATTTATTTCAATTTTGATATACTATATGACATTGAAATTAATATCACTATAATAAACCATCTTTCAGATATTTTTTATTTGTTTGTTTCATGTCCCAAAAGACCTCTCTGAGGTAAAAAATAAAGTAAGAGAAGGCTTCCTTTACTTCAGTTATTTCTTCACTCACTTGAAAGTGGGATCATTTTTATCAGGGAAGAGTAATATGATTAATTTCTAAACAATCAAACTCCTTTATTTAATAAATACTCCATTTTCAATTATATCATAAGGTAAATAACTAATTTTTCCTTAGTATTGAAATGTCATCTTTATTAAATTGAATAGTTACCCCATATTCTTTTCAATAGTGTGCTATGTGGGTTTTGTCTACTTGATGTAAGTCTAGACATATCTGGGAAGAGGAACTCTTAAATGAGAAAATACCTCCAAAAGACTGACCTATAGTGATGGGAGATGCCATTCCGTAAGTATGCTTCCCTTATGTGTTAATGAATAAAGCACTGTAGGTCAACAGGGAAGCAAGCTAGGTGGGGCTAGCAGAGGTGGAGAATACTGGGAAATGGAGGACGGAGTCCTGATGTGATCTCAGAGGAGGGGACACGTGAGTCTGGTGTTCTCGGTAAGATAAGACCATGTAGAAATAAACATATTAGTAATTATGGGTTAATAATTAAGACCGAGCTACTCAATGGCCAACAGTTTCATAATTAGTACAAGTCCTCTTTGTGTAATTTGGGGCTGACAGGCTGAGGGACCAGGCTAGCGGGTAAGTGCCAGTAACACTATAGGCAAGTCTGTATGTCATTTTCTTGATGATTGATGTGGAAGAGCCCAAACCAATGTGGGTGATACCACCCTTGGACTGGTAGTCCTGGATTTAAAGCAAGCTGAGAAAGTATTGAGGAGAAAGCCAGTAAGCAGCACTAACCCAAGGTTTATGCATCAGTTCCCTCCTCCAGGTTCTTGACTTCTGAAACAGTTTCCTACCCTAGTTGCTTTGGGCCCTGGTGTTTTATCACAGCAAAAGTAACATAACAAAGATAATGAGTATTTCATTAGATTGCATATTATTAAACAAGACTTGAATATTATAAAGATTTGACAAATACATCTAAGAATAAACCAAATCCAAAGTGAATGATCGCTACAATGAAAACTTTAAAACTCTGCATGATGATGCTAAGAAAGATACTAGAAGATGGAAATACTTCCCATGCACAAGGATTAGTAGAATTGGTAGAGTCAGTATTGTGAAAATGATTGCACTGTCAGAAAAAAAAAATCAGATTCAGTGTAATCATAATCAAAATGCTCATGACGGTCTTCACATAGAAAAAAAAATCCTAAAATCCACGTGGAAGCACAAAAAAAAAAATCTTGAAAGCCAAAGCAATCCCAAGGAAAACAGTTAACACATGAATGAATGCATGCACACATGCATCCTAGCACCAACACCAAATAGGAAAAAAAAAAAAAAAGACAAAAACAATGCTTAAGGGTCTACTACTCTAAATTTCAAAATGTATTAAAGAGTTGCCCTAGTAAAAAACAGCGTAGTACTGACACAAAGACAGAGATATAGATTAATGGGGAAAAGCCCAACTATGAGATGAGCACACACAATTAAAACTATCCAACGTTAGACAGAGACACCAAAAATATACGGTGGAGTAAGGAAACTTTTTCATAAATGGTGCTGGGAGAACTGGATGTGCACACATAGAAGACAGTAGACTAATATTTACCATCTTGCAACAACACCAAAATAACCATCAACTCTGAATGTCTGAGAGCACACGAGCAGCCTGAGTGTGTGAATGGCTAAAACAAAGGCACAGGCAGTACATGTCAAGATGTAGGTACAGAAAAGGGCTCTACACACAACTCCTTTCACTCGGAAATTAAGGCCAACAACTGGCAAATGGGACTTCATAAAACTAAAACGCTTTAGTACAGTAAATGACACAATCCATTGAGCTAAAAGGAAGGCCATACAGTGGAGATGTTTGTCACTTATTCATCTGATGGAAGCTAAATGTCTAGAATATATAAAGGGCACAATAAACAGAGTCAAGAAAAAAATGATGGGCTATGGATCTGAATAGAGTGAACAGAAGAAAGAAAATTTCCAAAAAGTATCTTTAAAGCTGTATGGCATCCTTAGCAACTAGGTAAATGCAAATTAAAATTACTTTGAGATTTCATTTTTCCCTAGTCAAAGTGGCTAAGATTAAAAAAACAAACAAACAAACAAACAAACAAACAAAAAACTGTTGGTGGAATTTAAAGTCCCTCTGGAAATCTGTGCAGAGAATTCTCAAAATACTAGAAGTCAATTTACAAATGACATGGCTATCCCACTCCCTGGCATACACACACTCAAAAGATACTTGCTCAACCATTTTCATTGCTGTCCTATTTACAATAGCCAGAAAATGGAAACAGTCTAAATGTCCTTCATTGATGACTGGATAGTGAACATATGGCACATAGTCACAACAGAATTCTGTTCAATTGCTAAGAAAAATGGAATGGATCAGGAAATATTACACTGAATGAGGTAAGCCAGACTCAAAAGTTCTTTTCTATTTGCAAATCCTAGCTCCAAATGTTTTAAGTATATCCCCTGAAATGACTATAGAAACCAGGAAAGTAGATGACGGGGTTCAAGAAATGGAGAGGGAGAGATGACCTTGAGAGGGAGAAAGGGGGACTTAGGTGTTATAAAAGGGGAAATAAGAAAAACAGATGAGAGATTTTAACTGGGCAAAGGGGGGAGTATTGTAGAGTGTTGAGGGAGGCGAAGTAACTCTATGTATGGTTGAAAAAGCCATAGAGAAACACAATACTTTATAAGCTTACATAAAATAAATACATAATTGTGTGTGTGTGTGTGTGTGTGTGTGTGTGTGTGTGTGTGTGTGTGTGTGTGTGTGTGTGTGTGCTATCTTGAGATAAGGAGTTACAGCACACGGGTAATAATGCTTTCTTTCTCTAAGTGTCAGAGACTATCAAACAGAATATTCCAGGGGCAGGTATGCAAATTTTACATTCCAGTTGTCAGGGAGTCAAAGAGACTGTCCCAAAGCATACACTATTAACATTGATTATTGTTATTTCTCAGAACTTGAAGGTAAGCCCTTATTGCTTAAAAGGTCACATACACTGGACATAGGACTTGGAGGAATTGAATTGAAGTGACTTGGAAACGTCTCTGACAGACTAGTTGTTGTACTGGTAGGTACAAGTTACAAAGAGGAAAAAAGAAAAAAAAAAGATTTGAAGATTTGAAGCTACAAACTACAATGACCACTCTGGCAAGATACACCACAAGGTCCGTCCAATAATACCAATACTATCTTGGGGAAGAGCAACACTCATCTAATTGGACTTAAGACCCCTTCAATTGGAGGGAATTCATGCTTTCCACTGTAAACCTACACAGCCAGCTGTGGGTAGAGGGGTTAAAGACCTTATTTCTGCCTTTTTCCTAAACTAATATAATTTCTTTTGCATTCAAATATGTATCCTTACAATCAAAGGTAAGTGTAACCCTGACCCATCATCAAAGAAGCGTTATTTGCACTCTGACACTCATTCAGAGAGTCACACATGGTAAAAACCCAGAGACTAAGAGACCAGGGGTCTACAAATCCATTTGGTACATCTACAGTAAAACCACCGACATCTACGGCTTGGGCAAAATCTAGGAAAAATGGTGGAAAGATAGTTAAGACCCAGAGGTTAGGATGCCTGCTGTTGAGGGTCTTCTAAAGCTAACAAAAAAAGATGCACTGATGAAATCTCAATAAATAAGGCATCACTAATCACAGTATCACTTGACATACTTGTGAAGACGGGAAACTTCAAAAGCCCCCCACCCCACAGATGATTAATTGCTATAGGGAATTAATGGCTGCTATGAGAAAGAAAATCAGTTTTCTACAGGAATGAGCTACTTTATAGTTTATCCAATCCCAAGTAGTCAACCATAAACATAAAAACATAAGAGCATTATTAAACAAACCCCATATGCATATGCATATATATGTACTAGTAACAAATAAAATTTGTAAAGGTGTGGAGAGGGACACAAGATTTGCAGCAAAGAGAAGAGGTACAAATGATGTTCCTGTCTTGAAAAATATATTAGAAATTAAACAGAGATAGACATCTAAGTACTCATATATAAAATTCTCAAAATATAAAAACATTAAATTTAAAAATAATTACTTTTGTCTCCTTGTGTATCTGTCTTCTTTAAGGATTGTTGACAGTTTAGTTTTTGTGGTGCTCCTCTCTCTAAATGTTCCAATCATTCAAATATCATTTGTCATTTGTTTATCACAGGACAAGTGCCACATGAGCTAGGGACACAATTCATAAAGTAGGCTGGTTCCTAACCTCAGTGGGACTTAATTCATTAGCACAAGACACACATTAATAATGTGAGTATTAAAATGGCTAAGTTATGAACTAGTATGTGTATATACAAAGATGTGGAAATAAGTGTGTATATACATTCAGCTCTCCACATCCAAGTTCAGCATCTGTGGTCTGAAAAACCGGTGGGTTGAAAACAGTCCCAAAAGAAAGAGCTGAGGATATGGGTCAGTCAGTAAAGTTGCCAACATAAGGGCCTGAGGATGATCTTCAACACCTATGTAAAAAAGCTACATGTGATGCATGCATATGTAAGACCAGCCCAGGGGACACAGAGACAGCAGAGTACCAGAGGTATGTCTGGAAGTCAGTACAGCCAATGTTAGGGTAAAGGTTAGGGTTAGGGTTAGGGTTAGGGTTGGGTTAGGGTTAGGTCCACGTTCAGTGCAAGTTCCTGTCTTGAAAAATATATTAGAAATTAAACTGAGATAGACATTTAAGTCAACTTCTGCCATACACACACAATACACATGCACACATGAGATATAAACACATAGCACAATTAAAAGGAATTTCATCTAAACATATACACACAAAAGAATGCAGTAATTTAAAAGATTTGCGTCCACACCAACCTCGGTTTCCTTTTTAGTTTTCTCTGAATAATACAATTTAGCAATTTTTTTACATAAAACATATATTAGTTATTGTAAGTAAGTAAGTAACACAGAGACTTCATTAAGTATATGGGAAAATTTATTATAGGCCATGTGCAAGTACTGCATTTCAGATAGGAGGCTTAAGCATCCATGGATTTTGAAATACACATGATGTCTTAGAATCATTCCTCTGAGGACTGTGGAATGATTTAAAGAAAACCTTACATCCTTTTAGAGGCCCACCATAATTCAATGGCTATGTATTTTGAATAAATGAGCTACCAGCTAACATATATATTGAAAAGGTGAGCCACAATATTCAAAAAGTAGTATTACTCTTATATTTCAAATCAATAAATAAAACTATGTTTTATAGAATGAAAATTTACATTCCTCTAAACAGTGTGAGGACAGTATTTTCTGTGTGTTTTGGCAGCATGTCTGTGCATCAAGTGTGTGCCTGGTACACATGGAGGCATAAAAGGAGCTAGTTCTATGAACTGTTGTTAGTTGGTATGGTAACTGTGGGAACTGAATCCAGGTCCTCTGGGAGAACAGCCTGTGCTGAGCCATCTCTCCAGCCCCTAAGAGAATCATTTAGTGTTTAATTGTAAAAAAACTATAGCATTTCTGGAATACATGCGAGAAATTTTAGGTTTTGTTTTTTAAGATTTATTCTAAGTGGAGTGGTGGTGGTGCACACCTTTGATCCCAACACTGGGGAGGCAGAGGCAGGTGGATCTCTGTGAATTTAAGGCCAGCATGATTGACAGAGTGGGTTCTAGGACAGTCAGGGCTATGACACAGAGAAACCCTGTCTGAGGAGAGAGACAAAAACAAACAAAAGGATTTGTTTTAATTTTATATGTATGAATTGAGCAGTCTTCATCCCTACATGCATGTCTGCTCTCCATGTGCAGTGCCCACAGAAGCCAGAAAAGAGCACCGTATCTTATGGACCTGTAGTCATAAAGTTATTAGCACCCATGTGGATGCTAAGAACTCAACCAGAGCTTCTGCAAGAGCATCAAATGCTCTTAGCTGCTGAGACATCTAACCAGCTCAGAAAAATGTTTATTTTTGCCCTAAATTTTAGTCTAGTAAAACTTGACTAATAATTACAAGAGGATAAAGGAAAGAGCTCAATAACAGAGTGTTCAACCCACAAAGAAAATAAAAACAAAAATCAGATAAAACAAAAGCAGATGGAAATGGCAAGTACACACACAACTTTAAAAGAGAAATACCCATCAAGTAAACCATGATTCAACTTGAAAAAAAAAAAAAAGTAAGAAATGTATTTATTATTCTTAATATATGTACTTTGATGTGCCAACCCCCACACATCTGCTCAGTTAGAACTGTTACCCTGCATGCTCTTTAGGAGTCCCTGTACTCCACACCCATGCCTGTGAACACAAAGGTAACAAAGTTTTCTTCAACAGCCTGTAGGCTCACAAAATTGAACCTGCTCTTTTATCTGCCTGTGCTCATTTAGCCCACCAAGCAGTCTTTATTAAAGCTGCGACATCAGGCAGTCAAAGTTCATTAATACCATTTATATAATCTCTGCAATTTCAATTAACTCAGCAAGACATTCTACTACATGATAACAGTCTCATTAATTCAATAAAATCCCATAACTATTAACAATATGGTCGATGTTAAACGGGGTGTCACCTAGTACAAAATAATAGCTTTAACAGCTTGTGATGAAACTGAAGGCTTTTTCCCCTTAAATTTGATACTGCTAAATATGCAGTCATTCTTCAGCAAGGTATTATTTCTCCGTAAGAATTTAACACGTAGAGGGGGTAATCAAGTCTTTTAAAGTGAAACCCAGGTATGTCAACACTTTTATATTCACTAATTGATAGGTTTGTTTTAACTTATCTAGAAATAGTATCTTCCATAATCCTATCTAGTCTTGCCTATAAATACACTGGTCTACATACATCAAATGATTGAATATGATGATACATTATTTTCTCTGTGCAGAAATTGTTTCCATTATTATAGACTTCTTTGATTTAGTTTTGTCTTTTTCTAAAGGGAACTGAAGACAGAGACTGAAGAAGACACTAGAAGATGGAAAGACCATTCCCCCCATGATCATGAACTAGTGGAATTGATATTATAAAAATGACCATCCAATCAAAAGTAATTTATAGATTCAATGTAATCTTTATCAAAATACCCATAAATCATAAAATTCAAACAGAAGCATAAAAAACCCATAGCCAAAGTAATCCTGAACAAAGCAATGTGAGAAAACCTGTGTTAGATTTCAAGCCATACTATGACAGTATAGTATATACTGTTACAGTAAATGAAAATAGTGTGGCATAGCACAAAATTAGACCTGGAGATCAAGAGGACAAGTAGAAGACCCAAACAGGAGCACTGCAACCTGGGTCCTCTTCATTTTGAGACACTAAATGGGAAAGAACTATGGCAAGTTTTAATATATAAGACACATATCTCAGACTATCACTGAGATAATACAGATATTTTGAAAGAAGAAACATTTGTATTTAAAATTTTCCACTGAAAAACATACTATTTTTCTACTTGTTTATTTATCACTTTATTATCAAATATATCTGCAGATATTTGAATGAGATACATGCATATTTTCCATTTAAATTCTAAATGGCTACTGATGGGAAGTAACTAATATGGACATAAGCGATGGAGTCAAGCCTTGCTTGTGAGCAGTAACAAAGACAGTTTTTAATACACTGGAATCTGGCTCTGCCAGATTAAAAACTTGTAAAGTTTATTTCTGCATCAATATTCCTTTCGCCATAGTTATTTTCTATACAAGCTACAACTTGTATAGCTACATCAACTAGATGTAACTTTTGATTGTTCTGAATTTAGTTTGAATTCTTATATATATATACTTAGTAAATGAAAATCCTCAAGTATATATATGTGTACAGTACAATATAATAAACTTAAATAAGAAATGTATATGTATTTATATATTAAATTATTTATATTTCAAAAAATTAAAATGATCTAGTAATCTTTAGTAATGAAATGAGTCAAAAGGCAGGGGCACAAGAATTTAGTTAAGAATCTTTAAAACTTAAAACAAATTGCAGAACCTTTCTCAAATTCTACTAAGGGTACACTTCAGAGGCACAGAACACTTGATTACTTTTAACATGATGTCACATACTAATAACTGCTATACTTAGAAACAACACTTATTCCAGGCCATGGTGGTGTACGCCTTTAATCCCAGCACTCAGGAGGCACAGGCAGGCAGATCTCTGTGAGTTCAAGGCCAGTCTGGTCTACAGAGTGAGTTCCAGGACAACCTCCCATGCCACAAAGAAATCCTGTCTCGGAAAACAACAAGAAGAACAACAAGAACAAAACAAAATAGAAAAAGAAACAATATTTACAAATAACTCTGAAAAGTTTTATTACTAAAGTAGCTGCAAAGATGGGGTTCATTTATGAGCTCCACAAGTGTACAGGGAAGAGCAGACACCACAGGGGACATCCTGTCTCACAAAGAGGAACGCGTGTTTCAGTGTGCACTCTGGGTCTCTCCATCTGGCAAGCAGTGCTGCTTTAACATTGTGATAGCACTCTGGATAGAACAAAGGGCGCATTATTGTCCTGTCATCTGTGGAGCTGTATGGATACCCTCAGTCAATGGGTGCCACCTGTAAGGTATTTTCATTACCTGTTTATAAAGCAACTGCTCATTTTCTCTCGCATAACAGAACAGAACATCTGTAAGAATTTTTCTCACATTTTCTTGCTGGAAAAACTGCATTTCAGGGAATCTGAAAAGAAAAAAAAAAAAAAATGAACACATATTGAATCTAACTAGGAGTCCCAGTAACATCCCCAGACTCCCATCTCTAAAAGGTTTCAAGATCTGTAGAGTATTTCACCTCAGTTCTGATCAGCTATGACAAGAATTAAACAGGGGCAATAAAGGGAGAGAAATCCATTAAATTCCACAGGCACAAGACACCCTTCAACAGATAAACATTTCATTTTTTATATATGTCATGTAGGAATTATAGTGAGAAGTTAATTTGTTTTTAGCCTGTTTGTAGGGGGTTGTGTATCTTTCAGAACTGCCTGGTCTTACTAACTAGCCTAGATTAGGGTGGAAACAGTGATCCTCCTGTCTCAGTTCCGCGGGTACTATAATTACAGGTGTATGTTACCATGTCCAATCACCCCACTTGGTATTTTGAAAATATGTCATTGTCACTATTTTTCTTGGTATCAGGATTTCAACTGTATATTACAGTACCATCAGTGTCATCAGATTAAAATGTAGAATTAAATGGAACACACATAAGTAAGCCTTGACTAAATGTCTCTGTATAAAACACTGCACAGGGTTCTTTGATATACTGTCACATAGAAAAGGTGGGTGGATAATCTGCTTGAGAAGAGTTCAAGAAGTCATCAGAGATGGACGGTGTAAAACTGAAACAAACCAATGAGCAATGCGCTACAATGTAAGGGCTGGAGGCAGGTCACTGAGAAGTGCCAACTGGGTTCAGTCAACAATTTGTGAAGAAGAACACGGAACATTAGTGTGAAAGGCAACTAAGCGAGACAGAAGGGTAAGAAGGCAAAGGAGGCCGTCAGCGGATCAAACAGAGTAAGTGGAATTGAGAAGAGAAAAGGAAATAGTAGCAGATGGGGCCATGGCTTTGGTAGAGGAGAACAGGTGGGACAAGTTTAGAAAGAGGTGTAACCGAGTTTATAACTGAGTAACACAATTCAGCAAATCCTCATTATTTATTAGAGAGGTGGTAAAGACTATAGGCAAGACTAAGCCTGAAGGGTGCATCAGGAAAAGGATGTGAAGAAATGAAAAACTCACAAATCCAAGTAGAAAAGCCTGTGCTAAAATTCATATTGTCAAATTTCCAGCTGAAGCAAGGATGGCTTAGCGCAGCAGAGTTGTTTATCTTCTGAATAAGAGGAGAAGAGCATGGAGGACAGGCTGTCACCACTACCTAGAGCCTAGAGGACAGGCTGTCACCACTACCTAGAGCCTGGAGGACAGGCTGTCACCACTATCTAGAGCCTAGAGGACAGGCTGTCACCACTACCTAGAGCCTAGAGGACAGGCTGTCACCACTACCTAGAGCCTGGAGGGCTGCCTACCTGGAGCCTAGAGGACAGGCTGTCACCACTACCGGGGCCCCGCGGGGGGCGCCCCCCCCCGGGGCCCCCGGGGGGGGCCCCCGGGCGGGGGGGGGGCGCCACCACCCCCGGGGGCGGGGGGGGGGGGCCGCCCCCCCCCCCGGGCCGGGGGGGCGGGCTGCCCCCACCACCTGGCGCCTAGAGGACAGGCTGTCACCACTACCTAGAGCCTGGAGGACAGGCTGTCACCACTACCTAGAGCCTGGAGGACAGGCTGTCACCACTACCTGGAGCATGGACACAGAAGGCATTAATGAAATGGCTAGTACTCTTCAGTAGTCTTTAAAGACAAGTAACATCTGAGTACTCCGTTTTACTGGAGCTTACTGCTTTCTTTTGGAGACCGTGGCTGTGCTGTGCTTCATAGGCATCATATGCTTACAGCTGAACTGTGTTAAGCGTCAAGGAGGAGTAATTTTTCAGATCCTATTTCTTATATAATTGAAGCAATTTCTTCTGAGTTTGTGTGACTTTTCTTAAATTTCCTTTGATGTGCAGGTGTGCCTAGACTCAGGTTTTGGTGTTCTACCTTAGCAGCAAGGGAACCTCTTTGAGGTCCGGGAAGCAACAAGAATATGTGGAAGGTGAACTCACATCTGTGCACAAACCTTACTGGGGCAACCGTCCAGGTGCCCCATCTCCCCATTTGACCTGCAGCCAGCAATCAGGATAAAGGATCGATACTCGATATACACGATTAACGAAGTACACTGCTACTCTTAGAAAACTGCTACTGTTAGAGAAACATCCATTAAGGGAAGACTAGAACGCTACATTTTAGTGAGGAAATCTCTGTGCCTGTCCCCTTGCTTGTGACTTAATCTTATTTCAGTTGTTAAAGTAGATGCAGGAAAAATTTGAATCAGTGGGCTCAACAATTTTGAATACTACTTTTTTGGTTATTACTTGGAAATGTTCTATGCACACTGACAAAAGTAAGTACTGTTGGGGTGTTGTAATACAATGATCATAGAAAAACAATGAAAACTGTTATACTTTGCCTCATGTCTATGAATTATGTATATAGTGTTTGCCATCTAAATATGAAAAATTAAATTACATTGTATACAATTCATGGTTTCATTGAAAGGCATACTAATCACTTGGGAGATTAAAAGTGAGAGAGCCACAAGAATTAAAATTCAGATAGAGAATTTGAATTGTTCATTTTTAGTAAAAATCAACCAACTGAAAATGCGTTAGGCAGCAGCATGCACACTTCTGCTCTCCAATGTTCATGCGCCCATTCATGACACTTCATGTTACCCTATATATTTTATTTTTTTAAGAAGTATAACTTGCTGAAACCACAGCATGGAGTAACTGAGGAAGGTATTACAGGAGAATTCGAAAAGGAAACACTAGTACGTACTCTTTCATAAATTAGAAAAAGAAATGATCTTCACATGAGGAACCTAGAGAAATTAGTAATGGCCAGTACATGTGGGCAGTCAGCACAGCAGCAGCACTCGGCCCCTTTATCGCTGTGGTTAAAAGGAAGCCTGAGAAATGCACTCCCAGGAAAAGGTTTGTGATATGAGATTCACAGGAAGAAGAACTAAGTTCAGAATGTTGACCTACAAGAAATACTTGCCGTACAATCAATACACAAGCCGAGAGACACTGTATTTATAGGAACAGACAGAGGAGAGCAGGCACAGAGAGAGACTCTTCTAGGAATAGGCATTATCACCTTCTGTGGAAAGCTCTAAAATTCAGGACAGCCTCTAGCTCTTCTGTCCTGAAAATTCCAGATATCCATGCAGATTAGTTCAGATTTGGGATGGGTAAAATAGTTTCAAAATCAGTGTGGTTCGGCAACCCATGCCAGAAAAATGTTCCTGATTGAGAGAGAGAGAAAAAAAAAAAAAAAAAAAAAAAAAACCCAAAATTGAAACAAAAAATCAAGTAGGAAAATAGGAGGGAAGAAAATCCACAATATAAATAGGAGCAGAGACAAATTTATTTATTTATTTATTTATTTATTTATTTATTTAGGTTTTTCGAGACGGGGTTTCTCTAAGTAGTTTTGGAGCCTCTCTTGGCAACTGCTCTGTAGACCAGGCTGGCCTTGAACTCACCAGAGATCAGACTGCCTCTCTTCCCAAGTGCTGGGATTAAAGGCATGTGCCACCACTGTCTGGCAACAAATTTAATTATTATATAAATGAAAAACATCACTTTTATACTTGGCCAGAAAATTAAAATAGAATTGTTTGACATTTTTGTAATACTACTCAAAGAAATCTATATGATTAATGCAATCCTCATATGAACCCCCCATGTCATTTATGACAGGCATAAGAAATCACATATACAAGCCCAGGAGGGCTGAAGACAGCCACAGGCCTGCCTTTGGCAGGTGTCTCCATGGAGAACAGGTGTATGGTGGACAAATGGGAGAGAGTGGGGTGGTTTGAGCACCGTGGAGGAAAGCAGAGCTGCAGATGCCTGGCTGGTGAGGAGCAGGCTGCTATGGGTGGCCTACGCTGCCACAGGCAGCGGGGGTGTGGGGGAGTGTGGGGGAAAAGTGACGTCCAGGCCTGAGCTGTGACTGAAGGCCATGTCTGGGTCTGTGGTACTACCCAGCTGGGGTCTGTGTTTGTGTCTGTGGCCCATGTTACTATGGGGGCCATAGGAGAGCTGGCCCTGATGGCCTGGGCACAGGAGAACTTGTCCCACCCTTTGCTGGCTGCCACAGTGGGAGAGCTGGCCACAACCATCTACGCCCCCCTACCCCAAGCTGCTGTAATGTGAGAGCTGGCCCTGAACACAGTAGAGCTGGATGCACCCCTCACCATGAACATGGGAGAGATGGCCCTGATCCTCACAGGAGGGGGACAGTCCTGGTAGCCCCTGACTGAAAAACTCAGCCACCACCCAGGGCTTTGAGTTTCCCACTCTGATATTTACCCCATCTATGACCTGCAAGAGCATGTAAAGTGACGGTCCTGTGGGACCAGGCCACAGGACCTCCATGACTAAACTCAGGACAACAGCGTGTGGGACCAGGCCACAGGACCCCCATGACTAAACTCAGGGCAACAGCGTGTGGGACCAGGCCACAGGACCCCCATGACTAAACTCAGGGCAACAGCGTGTGGGACCAGGCCACAGGACCCCCATGACTAAACTCAGGGCAACAGCGTGTGGGACCATGACCACAGGACCTCCATGACTAAACTCAGGGCAACACAGGCTTGCTGAGTGAAGTTTTGGTGAGCGTCCAGTACTGATGATGTATCAGAAGCCTGGAACCAGACCAATAACTCATTGCAATGAACATTACAGGTACAAGTGTTTGGGTACTGTGTGACACACTGTCATTCCCAAGGCCACTATGACAAATGATGTGATGGAGAGGCAGGGAAGATGGAAAAGTGAAATGTTTTTCTTTTCTTTCCTTTTTTTAAAGCAACTTTCTTTTGTGGGAGCTACAAGGGTAAATGAGGGTATTAAAAGATTGAAATGAGTGGGATGGGAGTATACAATCTGAAATTTCCAGAGTCAATAAAAATTATTAAATAAAACAGAAAGAAACCTATTTAGCCACAGACTAATCAAAATAGACAAGATGATCATGAGCAAACACTACATTTATCACACCAGATGACTTCAGACTCTATTACAAAGCAACAGTAATTAAATCAGTATAGTCTTTTGGCTTTTGATAATGACATAAAGAATTCACAAAGGGAAAAGAAATAGTCTTTTGCGGGGTGGTATTGGTACACGCCTTTAATCCCAGAACTCTGGAGGCAGAAGCAGGAAGATCTCTGTGAGTTTGAGGCTAGCCTAGTCTTCACAGTGGGTTCTAGGACGGACAGCCAGGGCCTCACATGGAAAAGCTGTCTCAAAAAACAAAAACATAAAAAACAAACAAAACAGAAAAAAGGAAGAAAGAATAGCTGTCACTTATTAAAGAGTATTGAGAACATTGGACATCTGTAGGAAAAGATTAAAACTGGGCCCTGAGATAAAATAACAGCAAAAATAAACAAACAAACAAACAAACAAACAAACAAAACAAAAAACCTTCTAAAAATGTTTTAAAATGACCAAATTTTAACACAAAACTGAAACTACTGGAAGAAATTGTAGAAGAAAGCTTATACTGGCCTGGGAAATGAATGTGCTTAGATTTGACTCTTAAAGATCAGACTGCTAGACATTTCTCTAAAGAAGACACAGTGGCTAACAGACATGAAGTATTCCATACTTCTAAACAGTCAGAGATCTACAAGTCAATGAGATATGACTTCACATCTGACAGAATGGATAACCTAAAAAGACAAACGTTTGAAGCATTAGTGAGGATGTGCAAATGGACCCCAGTGAGGATGTAAATTAATACTGCCATTATAGAAGACGGCATGAAGGACCCTCAAATATAAAATAAAATCAGAATATCCACTTCTTCATACTGGCAGTAAGATCTGACATGTCAAAGAAATGTCTGTACTCCTAACGCCAACAACGTACCAAGTGATCACCTCAAATGGATGGAAGATTGAGATGGAATGTACTATGCATATACAATATACCTTTCAACACAAAACAGGAAGAAATTCCACTCGTTATAAAAAATATGCATGGAAATGGAAAACAGGCTAAGGAAAATAAGCTATAAACAGAAAGGCAAAATCTACGTTTTCACTTATATGTGCAATCTAAATTAATGGAACTCAAAGGTTATGGCCTGGAGATGTAGTTCAAAAAATGCCATTAAACAAAACAAAACAAAACTCTGTGTGTGTTTGTAGTTACACGCAATCAGTGCTAGTGCCCACAGAGGACAAAGGCATGGGGTCCCCTGGAGCTGGACTTATAGAGGTGCGGGGAATTAAAGTCATGTCCTCTAGAAGAACAGCTAGTGGTTTTGCTGCTAAGCCATCACTCCAGTACCCAGTACTCAAATTCCTAAATTGCATATGATCACACCAATGAATGTGGCTCATCCAAAAAAACTAAAAGAACAAACAAACAAAACAAAAACACAAACAAACAAACAAAAACCCAGACAAAAGTAAAAGGTTTCTGAACATGTGATTAGCAAAAGTTAATTCAAAATAAATACCACAATGAATTCAAAGTGTTTCTGGCAATACTTGGCAATGTATCAAAAGTCTTCACTATAGACAGATATCTAGATTATCTTAAGTCAATACTTTTCATAGAACAAAGATACAAACAAATACTTCCTAAGAAAGAAAAGGGTTAAGAAATGAGTAAAAATGAGGAAGGGCTTTGTCCCCGAATTATAGTACATAATTAGGTAATTAGAAGTATTAAAACAGACAACGCATTGGGCCCAGATGAATTAGTGAAGATGTAAGTATTCAATAAGATGCCCCAGGGGAAAAAATAAAGCCCCTGGTAAGGGTTTATGGTCATGAAGCAGGACAAAGAAGCACAGAAGGACTTGAAGGAAAAATAACTGGTGTTATACCCATATTTCAAAAACAGAAAATCAAATTTAAACACTCATCCGAACCTGAAAATGAGCTGATGAAAACTCCCCAGTTTACCATTAACCACCCTAACAACTCTAATACCTTACTGGGGTTTACTGTTTATGAACAACAGTCTAACACAGAATGAAAGCCCATATATTAGAAGACAGGAATTTGAGGGAGAGTGGAGAAGAGCATACAGGAGGACTGGAAGGGAAGAAAGGAAGGGAGAAATGTAGTCAAATTAACAAACTAACAAAAAACGTGATCAGTGAAAAGTCTCGAGGTCTGAAAGCAAGATGTGTTTAAAACAATGTTGAGATGTCTTCAGGATCTGGAAGGCAAGAATGCTCTTCAGGAGAATGCTGGTGAAGAACTAAAGGTATCAAAGAGACTGGTAAAGACAACCCAGGAGCAGCTACAAACCAGCAAGGGCTCAGGGACAATACGAAAACAGTGTAAGAAAAAGGAGGGGAAGGTTCACTACAATGCAAGACAGATACTCTGACACACTGGTGCCTCTGGTCACACTGGAACAGTAAACACAATGCCACGCTGGGTGACCTTGCTGAGGAGAATCCAGGCTCAGTACTGAAGAGTCATCTCCTGGCTCTCCTTATCAAAGGTAGAGTGAACAAAGATAAAGCAAAGGGAAGAACTGGAAAGCATGCCTGTGTGTGTACTACAAGAAGCGGTTGACTTTAGAAAGCTTCCCATTCTCAGCCTCTCCAATCAGCAGCACATGGTAACATTATGGCACTGTTTCTTGGCAAAATAAAATCTAGGACACAGACGGAAAATAAAGATTGAAGATGAAACCAGAAGCTTGACTGAGAAACCCTTTTGTAAGAGCTAAAATAAAGCTACAGAAAATTCTTCAATCACGGAAAACAACAACAGCAACAAAACAAACAAACAAAAAGAAAAAAAGAAAAGGAAAAAAAAGGCCCTCCACCCGCCAGTGCTTTAGCAGGGAGGCTACAGGGCTGAACTGTATCTAACAACCTCTCACAGCTGTTACTTGGTCTAAAATGTCAAAAATTCATAGTTGAGAAACACTGAACTGGAAATACAGATTTTAATTGTTACTACTTTCTAAATAAACTGCAATATGCAGAATCATTTATGTTCTGTCCAATTTGTTTCCTATGTGTGTTGTACACTGAAAGTGCTCAGTAAACGTCTCGTGCTCAGTAAATGTCTCTGAAACTGAAGAAGATTTGTAGGAATTAAGTAGATGGCTGACCACACATATATGCCCTCCATGGAGACTGCAAAGATACCTAAGAATTTTGGAGCTTAGAAAAAACTGGAGCACAACTGTAATCTGTACATAGTTTCAGGTGATAATTCACAATAAAATGTGGGTACAGAAAAGAAGAAGCAGTCGTTATTAGAATGTTCACCTTCTAAAACAACTGTAGGTCATAGTAATTTACCAAAAAGTAATTTGCAGCAGGGAATCTCTTTGATCTTAATAAAAACTTGAAGTAAGCTTTTGGTGAGAGGGGGAGCTAAAAGATCAGAGAGGCAGAGCGGCAGTAAGTATGGCCATCCTACCAAAGGCAATCTACAGATCCAATGCAATCTCCATCAAAATTCCAACACAATTCTTAACACCTCTTGAAAGGACAATTCTCAGCTTCATACACAAACAAAAAACAAAACAAAACAAAACAAACAAACCCAGGATAGTTACAACAATCCTGAAATGTGAAAGAATGGTTGAAGGTGTTACATTCTTTACTTCAAGCTGTACAACAGAGCTATAGAAATAACAACATTTATTTGCAGGGAAACAGAAATGTGAATCAATGGAATAAAACATAAGTACACACAACCATGGATATCTGATTTCTCTAATAAAGAATCCAGACAGAAATACACACTGGAATAAAGATGGCATCTTCAACATATGGTATTGGTCAAACCGGAAGTCTGCATGTAAAAGAATCCAAACAGATACATTATTTATCACCATGTACAAAACTCAACTCCAAATGGATCAAAGACCTCAAGATAAAACCAGAACACTGAACTGGAGAGAAGAGAAAGTGGAGAATAGTTCTGACCTCATTAGGACAGGAAAAACAAAACAAAGTAAAAAAAAAAAAAATCTTTCTGAACAGAAAGCATAGGCACTAAAATCAACAATTAGCAAATGGAATCTCACCAAACTGAAAAATTTCTGAATGACAAGGAATACAGCTGTAGCCTGGAAGGGAAAAGATCTTTACCAACTATACACATTCAATAGGGGGATGGCATCTAAAATTTACAAAGAACTCTAAAAACAAGATATCAAGAAAACAACCTAACTTAAGAAATGGGACACAAACAGACCTAAACAGAGAATTCTTCAAAGAGAAATCTCAAATGGCTAAGAAACACTTAATTGTTCAACATCCTTTAGAATCAGGAAAACGCAAATCAAAGCTACTTGAAGATTCTGTCTTCATCTGTCAGAATGGTTAAGATCAATCAAAGTGACAGCTCATGCTGGCAATGATGTGGAGTCAGGGGAACACTCCTTCCATTGCTGGGGAGTATGCAAACTTGTACAGCCACTATGGAAATCAGTATGGTGGTTCTTAGGAAGATGGGAACCAATCTCCCTCAAGGTCTGACTATACCACTATAGGCACATAGCCAAAGGATGCTTCATCCTCCCACAGAGACATTGGCTCATTAATGTTCATTGATGCTCTATTCACAATAGCCAGAAAATGGAAATAAAGTAGATGTTCCTCAGTAAAATAATGGATTCCGAAAATGTGGTATATTTACACAATGAAGTCTTACTTAGGCATGAAAAAATTAAATCATGAAATTGGCAGGTAAATGGAAAGAACTAGAAAATGAAAAACCAACTTGAGCGAGGTCCAAAAAGACAAATGTAATATGTATTTGCCTTTATGTAGACATTAGCTGTTATAACCAAGTTATAATGTGTAGAACCGCAAAGGTAAGGTACAGAGTAAGGGACTAGGGTAGATAGACAGCCCTCCTTAGGACAGGTAAACAAAACAGATAGTTAATGATGCCTGGGAGTTCTGAAATACGAGAAGTGGAGAAGGGGAAAGGAGGCAGGGGCAGAGAGAGACAGCTGAAATTAAGAGCTATTTGAGGATACTATGGAAACAATACAATAGAAACTTCATAAAATATATACATAGATGAATTTGACCTAAATGACTTTGCCAAAAAATAAGAAGACACAGTCCCAAATGAACATCTCTTGTCACCAAATGACGCTTCCAATGCTGGGACTAGGTTACATCCAACCATGCGAATCCCACAAACAACCCAGGCTGTTGCCAAGACAGGGAGGCTACTGTCTACAAAATGACAACAAGGTCATATGGATGGAGACAACACCTGCACAACTCACTGAACATGGATTGGTCTAGCTGGTACCTACTTAGAGTCTTCAACCCTACCATAATAATCTTTGGTACAGGAGGGCACCCTGTAAACTACCAAAAGAGAAGTGCCAAGCCAAACACAAATTGTTTGATTGACAACGGTGGCCTGTCTGCAAGATATGCTAGTGCAATGGTGGCGCAACGGTTGTAGGAGTAACCAAGCAGTATCTGATTTGACAGAGGGTCCATTCCATAAGAATGACTCCATACCCAAAACCGTCCTGAGACTAGCCTAAGGACCTAGGACATACCAGATACTACTGTTGAAAAAGTATACATATAGCAAATGTCACCATCAGAGAAACTTCCTCCTGCAGCAGATGGGAATAAAGACAGAGGCCCACAGCCAGGCAGCAGGCAGAGAGTGAGAGACCTTGGAACATGCAGCCTTAAATGGGATGTCTCCATCAAATCTTTCCCTCAGGGATCAGAAAACCCTTCTGAAGAGGAGGTGGAAATACAGTAAGAGCCAGGGGAGAAGCACACACCATGAAAAAATAACAACACCATCAGAGCTCACATGAACCCTGGAGACCAGACCGAGGCAGAATGCACGGGTCTGCACTGGATCCTCCGCATATAAACCATGGCTTCCATTTTAGTGTTTTATGGGATTCCTGATTGTGTAAACAAGTGGGTCTCTGTTTCTTGGGCCTTCTCCTGGGCTCTATGCCTTCTGTTAGCTTTGTTCGGTTCCAACGTGTTAGTTTTTATTTTAATTATTATCTCTTATGAGGAAGGGATGGACCTGGGTGGAAGGAGAGGTATGGAGAAACTGCTAAGAGCAGAGGGAGGGGAAACTGTAATCATGTAATCATGATATATCATTTGGGGGGAAAACCATCTATTTCAATAAGAGGAAGAAAAACAACAGCAGAATGGCAACACACTTATTTCTAAGTTAGGTATGCAACAACAATGATAATTTCAGCTTTTACCTTAAATGTGAAATGAGAAGAACTGTGGGCCATTGGACAGAGGAACTGTTTTTTCTATCCCTGAAAATCTGTTTTCTCCCCCTCTTTAATATTTAAAAACACACACACAGGTTGCTGACAACTCGTGGAGAGCGGCTTGTGTTGTAGTTTTCACTTTCTCGGCTGTGAACAAGTGCATATGTGAGGGCTGGTCGTGAATGCACAAGCGTGTACTTTGTCTGCATTAAATAAAATCACAACCCGAAGCACATCTCTTCATTCATGTGTGCCTGCAGTCCACCTCAAGGAGACAGAAAATATAAATACAAGCTGCTATTTTGGTGTGATCACATGAATATGGCAGCTTGTATTTTTTTCCCCTGTAACATTTTAACACTGGGCAGATTGTCTGCATTAACACACACCAAAATCAATTCTGCTCTGAAATTGCTTGTAAAATCCCCCTTTCCCTAGAGTCATTTGTTTTTAATTTAAATAAAAAATAGATTCTAAGGCAACTGTGTAAAATATTCCAACAGTCAGGACATTCTGGGGGTACTTCTACAGAAATGGGAGTGAAGGCAAAGGTACACTTTACATTTAAAAGAATAATAATTACATAAATTAGTTCTGCAAAATTGTTTGGATAGCACTAATATATCAGTGTTTTCCAACAATGGTCTGCTTGCTATTGGTATACCACAATGTAATAGAGAATTAGTTACACTTGACCAAAACTTACGAAAGTCTTAATATATTATAAAAGCTGGAAATTTCTAAGTGGAAAAGAAAACAATGCAAATATTCAGCATCTGCCAGCTACATATCCAATATGAATAAAACCTAAACATAGTCATATAACACACGTTAAAAAATAGCAATTATCTATATAATAGTGTTCAACAGAACCTTCTACAAAGTTAGAAACATACGGCTGCCCAATAGCTACTAAGATTTAAATGCAGTTAATATAACTGAAACGTAATTTTAAAATTTTATTCACAATTACCTTAGTTACTATGCATGGTTTCTAATAAAGTGACTAGTGCACATCTACAATTTAAAAGAAAACTTTACAATTATTAATCAGTCCTCAAAATGGTAAGTGATTTTTTTAAAAGTGAGTATACAAAGTTTATTTGTCCTATATATAAGTTATAAATAAAAGCAAACTCTAAAATAAAAATATTCCATCTTTTAAACAAAACAAAAGTGAAAACGACTAAGTGCATGTGGGCTCACATAGCAAACAGGAGAATAAACAGACACCTGAAATGGGACAAATAGTGAGGGTGCACAGGGCACCGGAAATGGGGAATAGTGAGGGTGCACAGGGCACCTGAAATGGGACAAATAGTGAGGGTGCACAGGGCACCGGAAATGGGGAATAGTGAGGGGACACAGGACACCTGAAATGGGGAATAGTGAGGGTGCACAGGGCACCGGAAATGGGGAATAGTGAGGGTGCACAGGGCACCGGAAATGGGGAATAGTGAGGGGGCACAGGGCACCTGAAATGGGACAAATAGTGAGGGTGCACGGGACACCTGAAATGGGGACAATTACTAAGAATAAAAAAGACCAAGAGTTAAAAATAATGACCACCAAGTCATACAGGCAAGCAGGCAAACTTTCATGTCTAAAGGAAAATATTATAACTCAAAGAACTTTAATGATCCACTTCAGGAGACAGAATGTATCTAAAGAAAAGATGAGACTATTTGGCAAAGCTCATACTATGTTAATCTGCAAATGGTATTATAGATGTGTATTTTTAGAACAGACCTTGACAGACCAAATAACATACTTCTTTGGCATCTAGTATGAAAATGCTATTGAATCCTGAACTCAGTTATTTTAAATAATGTTAAAATTTAAAATTGCTAACACTGGAGCTTTTTAATTAAAATGTGGCAAAAAAATTTTCAGAACCATATAAACTCTAAATTAGAAATTCTAGAGACTGGACACTGATTTACATTGTATTATGGTTTTGTTTCTGTAATAAAAATAGGGATAGTTACCACTTCATTAGCCTGAGATAAGGAACAATTAATTTAAAAGAATACAAACCTCTTAAAAGTAAAAATAGAGTAGTGGCTTAAAATGAATATTAAAATAATGTAAGGGGAAAATATTTAATAAAATGAATCTCCAGGTAAAAAATAATTCAATCATCAAATTTCCTTATTTAAACTCAAGCTAGTAGATCTGTTAAACACGCATATGTCTTGTCAGACTGAAAAGATGTTGAGAAGCACAGTGATGGCGAAGCTACACTACTGCCATTGACCATCACAATGATTGGTCTTTTCTTGTGCATCAATTTGGCAATGTGTCTTGAGACCAAAAGACAAACAAACAAAAACAAACAAGCAAACAAACAAACAAACAAAAAAACAAAACAGCCTAAGTCAAAAAAACCAATCCAGCACAAAACAAACAGCAGCAACAAAACTGAAGGCTTTGGCTCTTGGCTTTCTCAGGGTCTGCCCATAAGATGAGGCCTCACCTGCTTCTCCTATGACAGCGACTGGACTCTTTCTTGGCTTTCTCAGGGTCTGCCCATAAGGTGAGGCCTCACCTCCCCTATGCAGCGTGGACTCTTTCTTGGCTTTCTCAGGGTCTGCCCATAAGGTGAGGCCTCACCTGGCTCTTGGCTTTCTCAGGGTCTAACCCATAAGGTGAGGCCTCAGACACCTGCTTCTTCTATGGCAGCAACTGGGCTCTTTCTAATTCTTTTTGCTGCTTTCCCTATTAGGCCTGAATTTCTTACTGGGGATATGTCATACTTATTTTGGCATCTAGTATGCCTGAAAACCTGAGATTAATAAAAATGTCATGAATGTATATGAGATAGACTTAAATAAATGGAAGACCAAAGTTAAATATCATACAAAAGTTATAGGGAAATTCAACAGAATGAAAAATAGTCACTTAAAAAAAAAAAAAAAAAAACCCAAATGGAAAGCCCATAAAATGTGTCACAGATATGGTGAGAGGCAGGGACCCTCAACAAGCTGTGGGTAAGTAGAATGCTAGGCCAAACCTGTTCTTGGAATAGTGACAGAAAGTAACACCGTGAAAGGGAACTAGATGTGTGTTATAGAAACAGGACATATCCACAGACAGTCACAAGTTTCCAACAATTAAGCCGTAGGATTATAAATTTGCTTTGAGAAGAGTGACAGGACTGAGCAATGCAATGGACTGGAGGAGAAAAGGTACCAAACAGATCCAGAGAGAACAACAAACAATAGCTTATAGACAGGAGGTTGAGAACTACAAGCAGAGTAGTAATAATTCAACAGAGCAGAGTAACCTGATTTGTATTAAGAAATAGAAAGGTGTGACATCAATGTATTCACTCCCATCTTTAGTACTTCGTCTTCAGTTTAAGTCACTGCTGCCCAGTACAAATGTGAATAAATCCAGATCTCACTACATTCTAAGCACGGCTTTTGTACGGGCTCCCATCTTTTTAGATTCCTTTCTTTAAATGATTTAGTTCTAGTCATACCTCACTTAACTTTGTTCCTCTCAACACTCATTTTTTAGGAGGAACTTTTGAACAGGTGATCCCACTGCCTGAAATACTCCTCTAACTAGATCTGTACAAGGATGGTCAGTACAAACCTCTTCTCGGAGATTCCTTCAATAATGGCGGTTCCTGGGGAACTAGGAATAAATGTGACCAACACCAGATGGAAAGTGGTAATAATATTCTAGCTATTACACTTTGATGACTTTGAAATTTAGTGACTGTACAGGAATACTAGTTACCCTATCTTCAATACTTAAGTCTTCAGCAATTTTTTCTTTGCTGTTCAGGTTTTATTTTGTTTTGTGATAGAATCTTCCTACATAAACCAGGTTGCATGGGAATTCCCAGAGCCCTGTCTTACTCTCTGCAGCAGCAGAATTAAAGGAGTGTGACATTTGTCATCCTGACTCCAAGCTACTTTGATCTATAGGCTCTCCCACATACCTACCCTGAATCTTGTATGTGCCTTCAAATATACTAGTGTGGGGGGGGGAGAGAGAAAATTTAACTATTTGTATTGATGTGCACATCTTATATTGCTCTGGGGGGGGACCAGAACAGTTTAAACAAACAAACAAACAAACAATCAAAACAAAACAAAACAAAACCAGTTTCCCAGCCAGGGAAAACATGTGAGCTAAATAAGCAAAATGACTGACTCTGGACCACTCTTATTTCTGAGTGTATGGTTCTACACCAATGCCATCACCTCTCCATTTCCATTTAATATTTACAGAAAGATGAATCAAAATTCTTCCTCTGAGATGTAGTAGTTTTGACTCTTTTAAAAACAAATTCAGCTACTATTTGGCTAGTGATGTGTAATCCTATGTGTTTTTAGGATGAGGTCTGTTTTTTCACACATTGATTAACAAAGTTCTTAAATGGTCAATGAGGAAGTCCCTTCATCTTTAAAAACAATCAGTACTTTCTATGAGCCTCATATGTGCCGATACAAAGGTGCTTTAGTTTCTGGAAACTGGCACTAAAGAGACCAGGTACTGCCCTCGGAGAAGAGCTTATTTTACAAAATGGGTGACTCCTGAACTAACTGGGAGAGGCAAGATAATTAAAATGATTCCCACTGCACACATTAGCTGCAGTTTAGCTGATCTCTCAACTCCTGATTCTTTTGAGTGATTGCCATTTTTAAGCAGAAAATCCCATCTGTTGAACAATGTAGGTAATTCGGTAGTAGTTCAAGTCATCTGATGTTTCAGTGTTTTGGAACATAAAAGAAAGATATGAATGTCAGAAAACTAGAGGACTGACATTGTCATAGATAGAACACACTGGAAATGTTGCAGGTTAAATATTTCTAATGCACTCTTTTGTGGATTCATAGTAAGTGCAGCTATAAAGATGAACTTTGATAACATTGTATAACAGGTGAATCACAAAGCTTTCTAAATCACTACTTTACTTTGCATGCAGGTTAAACATCCCTGAATACAAAATACAAAATTTTGAGGGCACTGAATCAATATTCAAAAAGTTTTGAATTCGAACCATTTAGGATTTGGAATTTTTGGATTAAGGATTACTAACTGACAAACTCTACACAGCCAGTCAAAATATGACATGCTCTACTCCCAAGAAATTGTGGCAAGGAATGGCTAACCTTAAGCAATTGATTCATAAAAACTTTGGGAGGTAACTACTATTATCCCCATTTACAGCAAAGGCCAACTGAGACGGAGGACATTGAGAGTAATCTGACCATGGTTGTACTGTGTATTACCTAGAACTCAAAATGGATCTCTTAGGCAAACCCAAGGATTTCATAATAGACAATGCAGAAAGATGAGGTCTCATTTGTAATGGTGATAGGACATTTACTATGCAAAAAGAGGTGACTTTTTTATGTGAGTGTGAATAGATTAACAGACCAGGTTATTTACACACCCGAAGTGCACCCAGAAAAAACAAGAAGGGTAACCACGGTAAATAGTAAGGAGGAGGACACAGATTAATTGTGCTGGGAGGCAGTAAAAATGTATACACAGAAATAAGCTCTCCGAGTATTACCAATATAAATAATCATACAATATAACCCTTTCAGAATCATGTACAGGAAAGGTCAGAAATTGATAAAGCTAATATTCTTTGGTTGATGTGCAGTTTCATTTGGATATTTTGAAATCTTTGGAAAGAATCTGTAAAATCAAAATGTATTTTAAAAAATGACTTTGCAAGTAGAATGCTGAAGTCACTTAAGGTTCCCACCGTGTTTAGGTTTCAGAGAAGAAACGCCATTTTGAATTAGTGAACAAAGCCCAGCTCTACATACGTACGTTCTTTTGACGTCTTGCTCAATCATGGACCGCAGCTCTTTATCTTGAAAGAACTTGTTCCAAAGACTCTGGAAAAATGAGAATAACCTAATTAAAACAATCTCACACTGCTTGACTTTTATGACTTCAATTTAATAATTTAAGTGATTGAATTTATTCTTCTCTAAGCTGCCACTTTAGATTTCTCAGAAACCTGACAGAAATAGTTTTTATTACAATCTGGTTTAATTCAAACCCGTTCCTGCCGTATGCACTTTAGACGCATCCATCGCCTCTGCAGGGCGGAGGACACGCTCCCACTGATGTCTTCTACTCACATTTTCAAAAGATAAACTCTGGGAAATGCCAAAAACGACATACTGACGGGGTAAAGTGGCACGCACCGTTAATCCCCTCACACTGGTGGCAGAGGCAGGCAGATCTCTGTGAGTTTGAGGCCAGCCCTAGCAAGTTTCAGTCTAGCCAAGGCCATGTAGTAGGAACCTCTCTTAACAAAACAAAGGAACAAAACCAACCGTTTAAAAATTACTTAATATCTTATGGCACTATAGCAAAGTTTACACATCAGAAAAATACTAATATATCTATAAAATGGGAAAAATTTCTTTCTCAACTACATACTTATATGTAGAGCAGCAACAAGAAAGTAAGTTATATAGTCTCTGTTAAGAAATAACTGTCTTATACTCCACCAGGATATGAGCTTCTCCACAGTCACGATGGGTAGTTGCTTTGTTCCAAGGACCAAATGTATACTTCTAAGCTGTTCCTTAGCTACTTTGACAGTCCTACCAAATGTATAGCTGTTCCTTAGCTACTACGCTCTCCATTGCAACTCAGATGCCACCATCCTCATGGGATGCTCTTCTGTTTTAGAGTTAGTTCTTATGAGACCCCGTGTAGTTCCCCCTAGTCTCACTTATAATATACAAGCTCACGCTCAGGCATGCACACAGCATGCACAACACACACACACACACACACACACACACACACGTATGTCTCAGGGATTGAACCTGGGTGGTTTCAGGCAAGTACCTAAAAATTGAATTTTGAACATGAAAATTCCTAAAATGTGAACACAAGCCTGTAACTAGCAGTTAATTATTTAGATGAAAGTTAGCCAGGGACAAATAGACAATCCATTTATTTCCCAATGTTCTAATGGATTAATGTTTTCAATTAAATTAGCTAAATTCTGGCAAATTTTCCACCCAGGAAAATGGAGTCCAAGAAAACAGGTAGCCAGTTTTATGTTGAAGCATAGCTCAACATAATTAATGTCAATATGTTTGAAGTCAAAATCAATCATATAAATTTATAATAACAATGAGATATATTTTGGAAGGCAACAGCCAACCTGAAATTACCATTTATTTTTCAAAAACAGAGCAATCCTACATTTAGAAAAGCAAGAAATAATTTATAGTGCAGTGATAACTTAGGAGAAATTTCTGTGGTGTAGATCATGACAGCTCCCAAAGGCTGCTGTGTTGAAGGGTTAGTGGCTTCACAACACTGGGAGGGGGAGAACATTCCAGAGACAGACCCACAGGTGAGACTTACCTCAGCAGGTAAGACGCAAGCATGAGGCCTGAGTGTGCATCCTCAGCACCACATACAAAGCTGGTATGGCCTTTTGTGGTTGTAACTAGCACTGGGGAACAGAGACGGGGGATGCTACTCAGCTGGACTGACAGCAAGCTTGAGTTTTAAGGAAAGGACAAGTCTCAAGAAAACAAGGCCAAGAAGATAGAGCAGGATACCACACCCACCTTTGACCTCCACAGGTGTGTATATATACATGCAATACACACACACACACACACACACACACACACACACACACTAGGATTTAGGTAATTCAGTATTTAGAATAATGAGAACGCAGGGCATGAAATACACTGTTTGCATAGGGATTTTCATATAAAGTATCCTTACCCTACACAGATAACATAAATCATTAAAGCATGTTTTTCAGAATGAAAAAAGTTGGAACAAGAACAGAGAAAGGGTTTAAGAGATGATTCTGTAGTTAACAGCTCTGGCTGCTCTTACAGAGGACTTGGTTTGGTTGTCAGCACCCATATGGTGGCTCATAACAACCCGTAAGTCAAGTTTCAGGGAATCTACCATGCTCATCTTGCTTCCAAAGGCACCAGGCACACACAGGGAATACAGTCATACATGTAAGGCAAAACACTCATATACACAAAATAATGAAATACTGTTTAAACAAACAAATAAACGTAATAAAAAGGAACATTACTCCTTCATCTTGTGAAAGGGGATTGTTGATCATCAGATCCTGTTGGCCAACAACTTTCCTTGGGTTAGTGATATGCTGGTAAGAAAAGAGATACAAAGCAAGATCAGAGGCTAGTGAACTTTAAAGTAACCATTTGAAAATAACTGCAGTTACATTTACTCTTTACTTACTATTTCTTTAATACTGTTATACCATGCTCTTAGTTCTTTAATTCTACTTATCCACTGACTTTTATCTTGAGGAAGAACACAAAGAAAGAGCTGTTGAGAGGGGGAGAAAAAGAGAAAATATTGTAAAAAAGAAAAAAACCCAAAACCCTATTAAGTATGAAAATCAGGCTAAATAAGATCTTTTTGAAAATTTAAAAAACCACCACAATTTTAACATGTCCCATACAATATAATCATTTCAATTCCCAATAGTATGTTCATGGATACATTAAAAATATGTTTAGAATAGTCAAAACCTAAGCAATCAATGCTTAAAAGCAAGAATTAAAAAGCTAAACCACAGAATAGATTTAGCTTTCTTCAAGATTTATTCTAAAAAGAGAGGAAAACACAGGGAGCTGCAAATCTAATAGTCCTGGGAGTGGTAGGAAGGTACTGCCCACATCAAGTCAGTGACCTGAGGGCTGAGGGCACAGGAATGAGGCTGCACCTTAAACAGCAGAGAATGTAATTTACAACTGGCAATCAGCTTTTCACAATAAGCATTCTTAAAAATGACAAATTTGATTTAATTTAGTTTAATATATCAATAAAATGAATAGACTTAGGTTTATTTTTAGTAAATGAAATATACTTAAAGTTAAACAACAGGGAGTGAAGGGTGGGGCACAAATATTTGAAGACAAATTTTCTAACAGCAGGTCTTCTGTCTGCTTCTTAAGAAAGAAAAATGTATTTTCATTATTAAATCTGAATTATTAAATCTAGAACTATAAAAATACATCATGGATTTCTTATTGTTTTGATTTGCACAGGCTCTACATGCTAAATTTATGCACACAGCCTTAAAAATGTTGATAGAGGTCATTTAAAATATAAGTCTACACCCAAACTCATTCATTTTCGACACAAGAAGGGCTAATTTTTCAAAGCAATTAAAACGGTGACAGCAGATTATCATTCGCATTTTTGGTAACCAATGACCCTTCTCTCTGAAGGACAATGACCCAGTTTCCTTCTGCCTTCCTGGTTGCCCTCCATTTTATGTTTCTAACAAATGAATGTTAAGTCTTTGCCATGTGCTCCTTAGTAAGACAAAAGGAGGATGGCTACAGGGTAGCAGCTCAAATAACAGGGTCTTCAAGCTTACCCCCTCCACTTCTGCCTCCTCTAGGAAATGTAATAGTGCTGCTCTACAATGTTCACTACTAAGGGAAAGGACAAGAGTTACTTCAAAGAATCCCTTTACTAGCTCCAGCTCCACTTGCTCAGGTGCCTCAACCTTACGAGAAAATGTCCTATGAAAGGTCAACATGAGTGGCTTTAAAAAAGAACAAAAACACAAAAGAAGTGACCCATGTGTGGGAAATCTCCCAGGGCATTAGGTAATGTGCAGATACGCTGCCACCACAAACTGTAAATAAATATTTCCTTCTTACCTTCCAGCAGATGCTGCGGAACCTGCTGCTTCTCAGCTGCCCATTAATCCCCTTCTGTCTTATTGTTGCCAAGTAATTGTTGTTTACAAATAGTTCTTCCCATTCTTTCCTGTAGGAAAGAAACCAGATCAATGGTGTCCTTTTGTTAAAATCTACTGAGAGAGGACTGCTACAGGATACTAATCTTAAATAGCCTAAGACATTTAACTTTTAAAATGTATGTATTTAGTGGTGTTCTGTCTGTGTCTGAACGAATGGCTGTCTTCTTGGACACAGTTCTTCTGTAGATTTAATGAATATGTAGATCGCTATAATTATCCTAGCTTCTTAAATTTGTAATGTCTATGGAGGCTATTCCATTTCCTCGAAAACAGTGGTAGTGTAGTTCTGTGAATAAATAAGAAAAATGAGTCTTATAAAATATGACTTATTTATCTATTAACAAAATTACACCTGTTTCCAAAATTACATAAGAAAGCAGTGACCTGTTGTTTATACTGACTTCTCACAGGAAATACCTCTTCGAATAACCCTGTTTTGTTTCCTGCTACGCTGGACAGTTAAATGCAGTAAAATACCACCTTTTTACACTGTACATGCTGCCTACTGAAATCTCCACAGCTCCTTTCTACATAATCAGTGGGAAAATGTCAACAGGTACAGAGAAATTTCAAGAAAGCATCAAAAAACTTAAAAGCTTCAGTGTAAAAACTGTTAAAGGCAAGCTTCAATGCCCGTGGTACCTGTGGCTGAGTAGATACATAAACAACTGAAACATGCCTCACAGGCATGCAGACACCGGGGGCCCACACCTGTGCCTCATTAATATACAAGTTAATCTGCTCCACTGGGAAACAATTGGAAATTAATTGTCCCAAACCATCACCTGAGGTTGACTAAAGGCATTAGAGCCACATTCCCAGCATCTTGCACCAAACTAAACCTAAGAGTCATTTGTCAAAAGCCGAGGCTACTGTGATCAGCTTCATGAAATTACCCTTAAATTCCACAATACTACAATAAAATTGACTTATGTAAAATTCAGTATCAAAGCCAAAATCTTAGACACAGTATCTAAAGCAAGATGGCCTAAGAAAGAAAGCTACTGAAAGCTCAGAAACACAAGGCCCTCACAGTCCAGATTCCATGTATGCTGAGAAAGGGCACATTAATAATATGTTGAGGAAATGTTAAAAGGCCTGGAGATATAGTTCAGTATTTCCATGGCATAGGCATTTCAGTCCTCAGTGCAGAGCATGGAGTGGGAAGGGGCTCCTGAGGCACCCAAACCTAGCTCAGGAGCTCTGGCAGTTTTGGCTGCTTGGGAGGAAGTATGATGTTTATTCTTCCTTGTCAATTTGACTATATCTGGAGTCAAATGATACTCAAAAATGGAGGGCAAACCTGTGAGGGTTTTTTGCTTATTTGAAGAAAAAGTCCACACACTTTTAATCCATATTCTTTGATGTGGGAAGATATGAATTCATACACACACACATAGACAGACACAGACACACAAACACACACACAGAGAGACAGAGAGAGAGAGAGAGAGAGAGAGAGAGAGAGAGAGAGAGAGGAAAGAGAGAGATTCCGTTACTCTAGATAGCCTTGACTAACTAAAGGCCACTGAGAGATAACCATACCCCAGTGACACGCATGTATACTCAATGGACTCAGTGGGTTAAATATCAAGTATTTTTCAATTTCAAAGAGTTCCACATATACTCATATTGAGTTTTTATAATGCTCTATAGATGGCTATGAGCCACCATGTGGTTGCTGGGACTTGAACTCAGGTCCTCCGGAAGAGCAGCAAGTGCTCCTAACCTCTGAGCCATCTTTCCAGCCTGTGGATAAATTTTCAAACAAATGATGATAAGATTAACAAAGCTCTTGGGTAAAGAAATGGTTTATTATAAAATAATTAAAATCACAGCTACTGAAGTTTTACATACAAGAATTGACATATCTGAAGGTAAATACACTACTAAGGGCAAGGTGGTCTAGAGGAGCTGAACCAAGATGAATTTTTTTTTTAATGATCAAAAATATGAATGATAGAACTAAATGATCCTGAATTAGAGGGAAGATAACATGCAACACTCGGGAACTGATGGTAGAGTTTTCCAACTTATTTAGTAAAAATAAAAGAAGAGCAGTCAGCAAATTTTGTCTTATACTATAGCTCACATATACAGGGCAGTGGGTAGATCTGAATTGCAAATATGATAAAAAGTTCATTGTAATATTGTAGAGGAAAAAAAAAAAACCTTTTTGCCTATTTGTTTTTGTTTTTCCAGACAGGGTTTCTCTATGTAGCTCACTCTGGAACTTTTTCTGTAGACCAGGTTATTAAAGGTGTGAGCCACCACAGCTTAAGGAAAGAACTTTTAACTCTTACAGAAGCCAGTTTCTTTAATTATGTGTCTTTAACTCTTCTTTTCAAATGATAAGACGATTTAGGAAAGTTAACTACTTTCCTAACAAATCAATATAACAAATCAATATAAATTAGGAATGAGCCTTTCTAGAGCAAGTAAACTACAGACAGATGATCCAGACAGCATGAGGAAAGTGATCTGTCAAACAGAACAGACATGGGATCTTATACGTTCTCCTCAGGCGTGAGTTACTATTCGTTCATCAATACTCTGCCTGAGAAGATGTGTTATGACCACAGTGAAGAATGACCTGGTACATTTAAACGTTTAAGAATTCTTTACTTTTTAAAGATTTTGTACATGAGTAATGCATTTACATATTTCACTACTCCTTCTCTTCCCTCCAATCTTTCCCACATATGCTCAACTCCCCGTGAAATGCACGGTTTTCTTTTTTTATTACTATTACTGGTTTATACACATACAAACTAAAACAGGATAGAGCTCACTAAGTCCAGGTAGTTAGTTTTGCTCACATGCATGTTTAAGGCTGACCACTTAGTACTGCATGAACATTTAGGTGGGCTTATCCTTAGGGAAGATATATGTTCCCTCCCTCAGCAATCATTAATTGTAGCTCTTCATCTAGGAATGGGACTTTGTGTGACAGACTCCATTCAGCCTGACAAATCAACTAGTGATGTCACTGTTTATGTGTGAAGTTCATGGGTGAAGCGTCCCTGTTGTATATAGAAAAGACATATCTTTCAACAGACATCTTGTTCTTCTGGTTCTTAGAACCTTTAGGTCCTCTTTTCTATCTTGTTCCCTAAGCCTTCAGGGTAGAGACCTAGACCTTAAGTACTCCTCTGAAAACAAGCATTACTGCCACCAAGTGGCAAGTCCTCTACCATTGCAGGCATCAGATCCCTGAAAACAATCAGCACTAAAACCCTGATTAGCAGTGGCTGTCTTGGGATTATTCTGGTAATAGTTTTGATAAGTGCTTGAATTTACCCAGTTGCTCTTCAAAGAGACTACTGTGAGTGAATACAAATGGCCCAGCTTGTAGCAACTGTTCCTCAAAGAAACTCCAAACCCAACAAACAGCAAGTTTTTTGTTTAGTTTTTTTTTTGTTTGTTTTCTTTTTGCAACAGTAACTGATGACTTCCCTTTGATAAGATTTAGTTCTACAGTGAGCTCTCTGCAATGCTTTGTTTTGATTTCTCTTTCTGAAATGCAGATCACTTTTGCTTTGTTTTGACAGAGCATCTTACTGTGTAGCACTGGCTAGCCTGGAATTCCTTATGTAGATCAGGCTGGCCTTAAACTAAAGAAAGAGATCCACCTGCCTCTGCCTCTTGAGAGTTAAGATGAAAGGTGTGTGTCACAAAACCTAAACTAAAAAAATACTCTGAATACTCAGTGAATGAATATAGCTAGTAATTACATACTTAAATATATTTCCCAATAATTATATTGTGAAACCTTTTTAAACATTTTCATATATATTTTGGTCATATTCTTCCCCAACTCCTCACCTACTCATCTGCTCATTCCAATTCATATCCTTTTCTCTCTTAAAAAAAGGTCAAAGCTTAATGAAAAACCAAAGCCCCCAAAGAACACATACACAGAACATACAAAGAAAAGAGGAGAAAACACACGATGAACACAAATCAAGTCTGTGTTGGACAACTATTGTTAACCATTAGACTGTCTAGGAGTGTGGTTAATATACTCACAATCACTCCTCTAGAGAAAACGAAGTCTCCCTTTCCAGCAGGTATTAACTGAAAATAACTTGTTTGAACTTTTACAGGACTTATACTGCTGTTGCAGTTTCTAATTGGTGTCTTCTAAATCTATTGTTTAATAACGTTTTAACAGAAGTGATGCATAATTAGGTGCTAAATTTAGAGAAGAAAATTTTAATCAGCGATCTAGATCATGGTAAATTATAGAAAATATCCATATTCTATAGACAGTGTGTACTATTTATTTATGGTGATTTTCTACTCAAATTTTGGGTATCATCTGGAGGTGAACAGTGTCCCTATAGAAGTGACTTAAAAAACTCAACATATAATGAAAAAGAGGAGAGGTGGGGGAAAAACTAAAAGAACTATAAGAAGGGGAAAAAGTATACCAACTACATAGAGTATGGCATTGGAGATCCCTACTGTTTGGAGTTATGTTCAGAGTTCTTCTGGCCTCTAATGACACTGGAACAGCTCACTGGCTAAGAGAAGGGTTATCACTGAGAAAAGCAATACTCTGGCTTCTGGGATGTGTAGTCAGACAGCAACAGGGTAGGAGGCCTCAGAGATGGGCTCGTAGTTGAGGAGGAAAGGCAGACAACTCTCATCACCATGCTGGAGCATCTGAAAGTAAGAATCGGAGCTAAGGATGAAGACAGCCTATGAGCATCACTGAAATGTGAAGAGGAGACATGAAGGGGAACCTGACATAAAAATCTTTGTAATATTTTATTCTTTAATGTATAAAATGACATTCTAAAATTTGTCATATCATCTATGATCACATTTAAGCAAATGCAAAGGGAAAAGAGGTAATTTTAAGTGTGTTTTTAATTTAGAGAAAAACGTTTTTAAGATGTCTACTAGCGAAAGGAGTGTATGATAATTTCAATATTCTATGTGATACCATTTAAAGGAATGATTTTGAAAATACTACTTAGACAGTACAAGAACCATCTAAGTTGGAATCAACAGAAATATGGAGAGTATAAATTAAGTATGTCAGCATAAGACTATAGAGTGCTGCACGAGATAAAGTAAGCTGCAACACTAGGCCTGCAGGTGCCAAGATCAAGCACACAAACCCTGATGGTGTCTGTAATTACCTCATTTTTAGCTTAAATCACAGGTAATGAGAGGACTCCGAGTCTCTAAAAGGTAATTAGTAACTCTACTGGCTTTTTGCTTCCTATATCAGGAATTTTTAAAAAGTTACTCGTTTCAAGCCTTTCTCCCCTCTATAATGAAACATTAGGGCATATCACTCATACACATGTACATACATATAAAAAATAATTTCTTCATACAACTAGGTGGAAATGTGGTCTTGTGCAGTAAGTTGTCACTGAGACAGGTGAGGATTTGTTTATAACATGGAGAAGATAAAAACTACTGAAAAGTTCTGATTCAGGTTTGGAATAAATAAAGACTGGAAATCTTGAGCAAAATCTTACATTCTCTAGAGTATAAATAACTGAATTAAAGTACAGTTGAAGATTCATAGCTATAACACACTTTAAAAATAAAATATGTATCATATTCTTTATGTGACCCTAAATGCAAAGTCACATTGAAACTGGTGAGCTCATTTAATCATATTTTAAGGAGAGGAATCCAGAAATTTAATTAGAAGGTTTCCAATTTTATAAGAATGTTATATATACATGTTTTAACTGAAGTAATAATAATAGTCATTGTATTACTAATTAAAAGATCAAATTTAGATATATGGTCATGAAAGGCTCTTATGTTAGATAATCTCTGTAATGCCAACTGGAGTAACTTTGTAATTCATGGTATACTGGTATTTCTCAAATATTTAATACATAAGGGAAAATTCCTTCTGTGACTTCTACTATATCTCCAGACCAGCCTTTCCATTTGACTTCAGGTATTTAATGTTTGTGGTAACTGGTATGGGCTTGATATATGACTTTGAGAATATGATAAAGGAAGTCAAGCATGAGGGCATGAGCCTATAACCTCTGGTCATCGGGAGGTCAAGCGCAGCCTTAGCAGTACAAAATTATTGAAAAATGATATGGGGAGGGTAAGGCAGAGATTGAGAAATGGAGGGAAGATTGAGGTGGTTACCATACACTATATAATACAAGAAATTCTGTGAAGGAACACTCAGAGTATCAAAAGTAAACTCTTTTCCATGAACTCTGAAATAGATGTTTATTTAGCAAAATCTAATGTGCTAAAAAAAAAAAAGTCAAATCTATCTCTTAAGATATGTATGCTTTCCAAGAGTAGAATGGTTCATAGGGAGACACACTGCAACAATGCATGTGTCCTCCTGGGGTGTCTTCAATCAAGGAAGTTTACAACAGACCTTTAATCCAGCACTTAAGAGGCAGAGACATGTGGATCTCTGTGAGTTCAAGGTCAACATGGTTCACCTAGCAAGTTCTAGGATAGAAAAACTACACATGCCTTTTGTGGCATTTTATATAAGAATATCCTTCCCCCACAGACTGATAGATATGAATGCTTAACCATCAACGGATGGCACTATTTGAAAGGATTAATAAGTGTGGCCCTGTTGGAGGAACTATGTCACTAGAAGTGGGCTCTGACATGACAAGGACCCAAGACAGGCCCAGTGGCTTTCTTCTCTTCCAGCTGCCTGCAGATATGAATGTAGAATTCTTAGCTACTTCTCCATACCATGTTTGCTTATCTCTTACCATGCTCCCCACCACGATAATGGACTAAACCCCTGAAACTGTAAGCAATCACCTATTAAATGCACTCTTTTATGAGTTGCCATGAGCATATCTTTTCAGAGCAACAGAACACTAATTAAGAAATCTTCTTGTCTAAAATTAAAAAAAAAAACCAACAACAACAACAAAAAACTATACAGAACAGAAGACTACAACACTACAATGAGCCTACCATCTACTTGACAAACAGCAGAATCTGAGGTCAAAGAAATGCTTTGTATTTCACCTTCCACCATGATAACGATTACATATATCAACCAAGCAATTGAAATCTGGTTAGCAAAACTGAATAACTCTTTATTTTAATTAATTTAAATAGCATCATGTAGCTCACGGTTCCTACACTAAGCTCAGAGTGTTTTAAGAATACCACTCATACAGACTTTTTTTTTTTTTTTGACACAGGGATACTCTGTGTAGCTTTGGAGGCTGTCCTGGAACTAGCTCTGTAGACCAGGTTAGCCTTGAACTCACAGAGATCCACCTGTCTCTGCCTCCCGTGTGCTGGGATCAAAGGCATGTGCCACTAACACCTGGCTCAGACATTCAATTTTTAAAAGCTGCAACTACTAAGGTTCAAAGGATATCAGAACATTATCACTCTTAACACAAACTCACATAGCATAAAAGAAGAGAGAAAACAACCACCAAACACTAAATAATAAACATGGTTAAAGAGATATGTAATTGATGCTACAACATGGTATTTAATCAACCTAAATGAATGATGCTACTGATAAGAACAATGAGACATAGGTATGGCCACTTCTGCCATCCCAGGGATGCTGTCCACTGTCACCTTCCCTAGCTCCCTCAGGTGCATGTTAAAAGTTCGGAGAGAAAATTCTGCACAGATGACTAGACACTTATTAGATACCAAATGGCACATGTGGAAGAGAACTATGCCGTATATCTGGGTCATAAGCCCAAATAAAACCAAACTCAACAGCAAACTTAAAAAGAACCAAGAAAATACAGTTTAAAATTAATATGAGGTCAATGTATTTAAATTAGTTTGCAATAGTGTTCCTGGGAAAACAATTTCCTATTGCCTGTGAAAAAACAAAAGCAGAAAAACATCTCTCCATGAAGGACAGTCAGAACTTCACTCACAGATCAAGTGTCCTGTCTACTGCACTACACTAGAAACATAGCAGACTCTTCAAGTTTTGTAGCTTTACAATAATGGTACAGGCTTTGCTGGGGACTTTCAGGCCACGTTTGATACAATTTTGAAACATATCATATTGAGGATTTTCAGAAAGGAAATGTACAAACGGTATACTTACAAAGAAAAATTACCATTTTGTTTGGTTGTTGTAGATAAGGTCTCACTTTAGGTAACTCCAATTGTCCTGGAGTTCACTATGTAAAGCAACTTGGCCCTTGAACTCAGATCCTCCTGCCCTGTCTTCTGATTGCTAGAATTAAAGATGTGTGCCACTACATCCAGGTAAAAGTTATACATTTTCAAAGACACACATAAACACAGTGATATTCCAGGTATCTGGCATGGTAAAGTTGTATGTATCATAGAAGTGATTTCTAGTTTTTGTTGTTTTTTTTTTTTTTAACTCAACAGCAAAATGTTGACATTACCAAAATATTCCCAAGTTGCAAGTGTAATTTTTGACTGGATGTTGTATGTACTTTGAAAACACAAAGTTCTTTGTTTCTCCATTAAATAACAATTTTAGATTCATTCTTGTTAGCATAAAGATAAATGGGTTCAGCTGTGGCTTCCACACATGTGCACTGTTACACTGTGTTCTTCATTCCTTTTTCTATTTTTAGTTGATTTCCTTTATGTTTATTTTGGATAAATTTATTTTTTAATATGTATGTTTGCCTGCATATATACATGCATCACATAATTCCTGGTGTCCAGTAGCCAGAAGATCCTGGATCCCCTTGAACTGGAGTGACAGGTGGCTGTGAGCTGCTGGGATTTGAACCCGGTCCTCTGCAATAGCAGCAAGTGCTCTTGACCATAAAACCATTTCTTCAGCCCTTCTCTTAACTATGGTGTCAGGTGAAAGCTTTCGGTTTCCCTGTACATAGTTTCAGGTACTCCAGCCTACTGGCATTCTCCAAGTGCTAATGGAGGACTTACACAATAAACAACTTATAAATGTTAAGCCACATCCTAATTAGTGGTGCAATCTCCCACTATTTTATCCCATCCAACCCAAATGTCAATTATAGTTCTGTCCTGTGCATCTTCATCAAATACTCTACGCCTACTAGTCACTTGGTAGCTGTCTATGTGATCAGATTAACTGTTTCAGTGTCCTGATGATTTTCTACACCACAGTTCAAGAGTACTGAAGCTAGAAATCCTGTTATGTCAAGAAACAAAGACAGAAAGCAGAAGGTTTTGGTTTAGCATAGAAAGGAAATAAATGTGTTTTGCTTGATCTAGAGTAGGGACATTTAAATCTTTTGTATTGTGGTTAGAAATGTCATCTGTGGATGTAGGAGCAGGAAGAAACGGAGTTCCTTCTTTAAGTTCAATCAGCAGCCAGGAGGCAGAGAAGTGGGCCAGGTCATTGTATTGATTATTTACCCAAAATTCAGACAACCTCAAACCTCTTGCATGGAAAAAATGATCCTGTTCAGCCTACCCAGTACAGTGAGGGGCAGAGAGCAGGCCTGTGGACAAAACCCAAGTAACAAGACATCTGTCTCTAGTTCTAACACAGCAGAGCTCTGCTGTCCAACAGATTTAAAATTATTTACAACTGTACTTTGAACTCTAATTTTATGTATTATTTTCTCAAATTACACTTGAAATAAGATACTTCAAGTTACTGATCAAATAGCTAATTGATTTTTTAAACAGCATACAGCTAAGTGTTACAGTATTGCACATACATCAGCAGGGACCTGTAGGGATAACAGCAGGTGTTTTAGTTGTGAACTGAAGAAAAAGCAGTCATGTATCCAAGGGAAGGGACTCTTAGTGCAGGAGGATTCTGTGTAGCTTATCCTCTGGTTTCAAATTAATGCTGGTCTTTTCAAAGATAAACATTTACATAGACTTATATGAAGGGGCTTATGGCTGATTATATAAATAAACAAACATAAAGCCTGCCTCTTGATAATAAAATAGGTTTGAAGGAAATTCTGAAAAAAACAAAAAAAAAAAAAAGGCAATAAAAACTTGTCACATGCAAACTCAAACTAGCATGAGCTCTTAACCTAAGGCTGTTGTCTTATGTTCTGGGCTTAGAAGCACACACTGATGCAGGCCCATGGAGGGGAGCTACTTCCTGGCTTGCTCAACTCACCTTCTTATAGAACCCAGCACAAACAGCCCAGGGATGGCACCACCCACCACAGACTGGGTCCTCCTCCATTGATCACTAAATGAGAAAATGCCTAACACATTATCTCATCAAGACATTTCCTCAATTTCTTCCTCTGATGACTCTAGCTTGTGTCAAGTTGACACAAGAAAACCAGTCAGAAGAATTACAAATAATTAATTGAAATTTTAGAAGGAGCGCATATTTTCAAAGCCACAAATGACCAATAATTAGTTCAGAGAGAGAATATATTATAGATAGACACAAATCCAGATCAGTTCAAGTAACATAAAACAATATCTTGACAAGAAATAGAAACAGAATTGCTGTAAGTTGGAGCCTCCACAGCGATTTCCATGCTGGTCAGGGATACAGAGGGAGACCCTTTCTCAAAAGACACCAACAAAACAATACAAAGGCCAACCATCATGACAGCAATAAAAGTCTCATTGTTTCAAGAAGATAGATTAATTATAAACTGTGAATAATTTTTCCCAAGGTTCAAAGAATGGGGGTGAGGACAATAACTCTGGCACTGTATCCAGGAATGAAAGGTCACACATTTTAAACCGAAGCCTGTGGTGCTTTGCTCATGAAATGAAAATAAAATTAGCAGATTTCTGTATTGCTTTGGAGCCTGTCCTGGAAGTAGCTCTGTAAACCAGGCTGGCCTTGAACTCACAGAGATCCGCCTGCCTCTGCCTCCCAAGTGCTGGGATTAAAGGTGTGTCCCACCAAAGACTGGCTAAACATAAGATTAAAGAAAAATCTGTCTCATATAAACTATGGATAACTGTATGTAAACTCAAGTCTTAAAATAATAATATATCTTCACATTAGAAACATGATGGTTTTTTTTTTCATGAAACATAGATCAGCTTCACCAAAATAAAGATGATTAAAACATAAAGGAAATTAATTAAGAGAAAGCAAGGACAGCTGAAGCACTAACAGTATTACTTATGGATGTTAGGTAACCATGCAGTGCTCCAGTCATAGTTGCTGCTCAAAATTCTATTTTAAAGATGAAATAATTAAAAACCAGTGTATATTTACCTTACTTAAGCTCACACAATCAAATAGTAGTGGAGATTAATTGGTAATATTTGGCCTGTGAGTCATCTTAAAATTGATTTAGTAAAACAACTGTTAATTCTAAAGAATTTGGAGATTGTATCATATAATCATACATTCACAATATAGGCAATGCTGTACAAATAGCAAAGTGGGGCTCTAGGGATCCTCTTCTGCTTACTACAACACTGAGAATGCATTAACTGACGGAAACATCAAGGTCTGAGCAATATAAGATGTCTGGGTGATGAGGGAGAAAGAGAATTTGGGCGTCAATTATATTCGACATCCCAACAAACAACTTGATCTTGATGAGTTAATATATAGCCTTAAAAATAACCCATGATAAAACATGATTTTAAGGTGTGTGACTTTTGTTTATGCTGCATTTGTTTAACTCTGTGAAGCTGTGTTACCTTGCATGTCTAAAACACTGGATGGTCTAATTAAGAGCTGAACAGCCAACAGAGAAACACGGGAAGGATAAGCAGGGCTGGCAGGCAGAGAGAATAAACAGAAACAGTGAAGAAGAGGACATCAGGGACCCAGCCATCCAGCCAGTGATGGGGGAAGAGGAAAAGAAGAAATGCAAAAGTTAGAAAGATAAGCATCCAGAAGGGCAAGAAACAAGCCAAGCTAAGGCCAGTCATTCATAACTGAGACTGCGGGTGTGATTTATATGGGAGCTAGTTGGTGGGCCCCTCAAAAAGCCAAAAGAGGAAAAACATCTTACAACAATAACCAAATAGGCAAAATAATATTCTTAGGATAATATTAAGAGGTGGATTTTTAAAAATTTCATGTGTCCAATAGTTTTTGCCCATTCTGTGTTTTTTAAACCTATGTTTGTCTATTATTTAAATAAGATGCAGGACCTGTTAACACATGTATGTAAAAGATACTGCCTGAAATTAAGTCCTCTGAGTTATTGGTTATAGATGAGATACATGAACATTTTTTGTGTTATATTTTGGCTTAATTTTTAAAAAATAACTTATTTATTTTTTATTTTATGTACATAGGTGTTTTGCCTGCAGGCATGTCTGTATCAGGGCATTTGATCCCCTGAAACAGGAGTTACAGACAGTTGTGAGCTGCCACGTGGGTGCTGGGAATCGAACCTGGGTCCTCTGGAAGAGCAGTCAATGCTCTTAACTGCTGAGCCATCTCTATAGCCCTTGGATTAATTTTTAAACTTAATGATTGAAGAAAGTTCACAAGAGATTTAACTTTAAATGTAAAAAACAAGTTCCCAACAACTCTTGATGACTGGGTGAGCTGCAGAACACACCACATTGAGAAAAATAAGCAACGTTGGAAATGTTGATAATGAAGACAAATGGCCTTCTTTGCTTTACCTAAAGAGATGAAGCAAGATACACCAAAGCAGAAAATTCCCTTGCTGCTTCAATACAAGTTCAAACTATAAATGTGACTTTTTTCTAATAATATTTTTCTATGTTAGTATACTATTACTAATAATTAAAAAATTATAATGTAGTCAGGCATGGTTGCACACATAAACCCCTATGATCAGGAGGCAACTCCAGGAGGGTGGAGTGTCTGAACCCTGTCTGAGCAAGACCTAAACTAAATAAGGCAGGAGAAAAGAGAAAGAGGGGGAGGAGGAGGAAGCCTGTATGTGTGTGTGGGAGATTCAAGTTTTCATAAAACTTTTAATTAACAAGTCATTCTACTACCCCAAGTGTGTAATTTATTAACACTTTAAAAAGGCCCGCAGAATATTTCGCAGAACATTTGGTTTAGTGGAAACTGAACATCAATTGTTTTCATCATTTTGTGTGTCTACTAAAGTCTATGACATTGTACTTAAAAATTACTACTTGGAGATAGGCAGTGGTGGTGCACGCCTTTAATCCCAGCACTTGGGAGGCAGAGGCAGGCAGATCTGTGAGTTCTGGGCCAGCCTTGTTTATAGATCGAGTTCCAAGATAGCTAGTGCTACACAAGGAAACCCTGTCTTGAAAAACTAAACCAAACCAACTAAACAAACAAATAAAAAGAAAAATAAGAAAAGAACAAAATTATTGATGGGAAATTGTTCAGTTGCCAAAACCCAGAAAAAAAATATTAATAGTACACTTTCCTGAATGGCACAGCTTAAGGAAATATAGTCATAAATGGGGCCATGTAGAAAACAGTAAATAAATTTGATGCTTTACCACCATATATACAGAAAAGGCAAAATGAGAATCAAAGATAATATACATGATTATTTTAAAAAAAACTACAATGACTTATTTCTATTCTATGTCATTCATATAAGACAACAAAGGAAAATTAAGCAATATTTTTAGCTTCTAAGAGAATACAAAGTAACTGATCTGAGTTTTTCTAAACAAATTGACTAGAAAACCCAGTATTTGGCTATATAAACTCAACCTAGGTCATACTGATAAATGAAGTGAAAATGGAGTTCGTTCAGACATTAGAATTATACCTTAAAAGTCTGAAGAAAACACTTCATTAACTCAACAATACATATTCTCTGCACTTTTGTAGAATGCTATCATATCATTAGTTCTTTAAAAGGATATTTAGAGATACAGTAATAAAGTTTAAAAATATTCTATTCACCTTTTATTTATTTCATAGGTCACTATTATATCATCTAATGCAGCTAAACAGACTAATGTCTGTATTCAATGCTGGCAACAGGCTTGCTTCTTTGGGCAAATGGTCAGTTTCCCTTTGGAAGAGACAGAACATACCTTCTACAGGGTGGCCCCATGCTACATAGCCTGTAGGCATGTTCTCCAAAGTAACAAAATCTTCTCACATACCCTGCAAGATTCTGTTTTGATCTGTTTTGATGGCTACATAAGAAATAGAGATCAATGTCTGACAGAAGACATTACCATTGGTCTTTAAAAAGTAGAAAACATGGTTAATAAAATCAATGATGTCTTCTCGATTTTTAGAAATTGTCCACCTTAAAGGTTAGGAGATATACAATCTAATTATAAGCAAAACTTCTAAAACAAGGCATTGTGTAATAATCTTTCTGAGATTGGGAGCTAATTACAACTATGTCCTATTCAAATCGGTGAAGAAAATCCACTTGGCTACTTTAAAAAAAAAAAAGTCTATATAAGCATTAGGCTTACATAGCTACACTGATTGTTACATTTCAGAACTTACTTGTTCAAGTTTCAGATATTAACCTGTGATTTTAATAGTGCAACAGCTTCCCCTCGCCTTTAACCATTGTAGAATTTCTTATGGAAAGGTAATGAAATGAAACTCTCAGTCTCAGAGACTGAGATTCAAGACTCCTTTTAAATTGGGAATAGGTTAAATCATTTGCTGGTTATTTATTTTTTGATACAACCAGAAAATAAAATGCTGGATCAGGACAGGCTGTGACTGTCTCGGGGGTCGCCATAACATTCCGTAGAGGGGGCTAGTTTTATATCGTACAGCATAAAGCATACTAAGTGCTAAATTGGAGTCTTGGTCATGCATTTGTGTCTGCAATATTTTGAGTTGTATCTGGTCTCATGATTCTAGTAGAACCATTTCCTAAAAAACCACTCCTCGGTTCTTGTCCTGTCAGAACTGTCTCTGATGGTCATGGCCATCCATTTTCCTACCAGCTGTGATAATGTCTGTGAAAGGTGGACATTCTGAGTATGTACTGTGTGTGGCAGAAAATCGTGAGTCAGTGGAGTTGAGGATTGTGAGCATTTTAGTGTTACTAGGGAAAACCTGACACGTGTGAGGCCGGAACGTCACTAGAATAAGTTCAGAGAGAAACAACATGTGATTCTTTGGGGTACGTGAACACAGTGTATGACTCTTCAGGGATGGGGTGCATATGTTAAGAATTGAAATGTCTCTGTACTCTGCTCCTCAACCAATAAAATTGCAGTTGTGAATTGTAAAATATAAAATAAAAAAAATAAATTGGGAATAGTGGGAAGCCTTTAATCAGGGCACCCAGGAGGCAGAAGCAGGCAGTTCAGAGTTCAAGGTCAGCCTGATCTGCATAGAATTCCAAGACAGCCAGGACTACATAGATGGACCCAGGCTCAAATAAGATTCTCCCCCACACACACACACTTGTGGAAACATACACAAAAGGGGGGAGGGAGGCAGGGAGGGAGGGAGAGAGAGAAGAAGGTAGGAAGGAAAGAAGGAAGGATGGAAGAGAAGAAAAGAAGGAGTTATTTTCCCATTATACAACCAATATCAAAATCTTGAAGATGGTGACAATGACATTTGCTGGAACATAAAAGCAATTAATATTCAGGATTTACCACTTGACCCTTCTCATATCAACTAGATTTTATTATCCTCACTTCAAATTGTCCACATAGGATAAGACTTATCCAAAGTCATCAATGCATTTGCAATCATTATTTCATCCAATATTCAATATTTAGATACTTATTAATCAACAAACACTGCAAACTATAAACTCTCAAAACTTGCTAATCTAATACTACCTTTTGTGTCAGGCCTGGAAGTTTTGCTACATAGGAGCCGGAAGGAGGTAGGGCACAAGATCAGGTCGGGGTTGATAGGCGTGGAGGGAGAGTAAAGGGAGAGATGACTACAGCTGTGGGTCACGGGGTGGGGGCGATGTGGACACGTAGTGCTGTGAAAACTACCTGGAATCTACATGGCTGAACCTGGTGAACACTGGGACACCACCACAGTCACAAAAGCTTCCACTGAGATTCTACCCTGCCTCACAGAGGTGCTGGGGTAAAGGTGGCACAGAACCTGTGGGAGGGGCCAAGCAAATGGCTGGTCCAATTTGAGGGTCATGCCACAAGAGGGAGTCCATGCCCAATGTAGCCTAGATAGCCAGGAACCAGGGCCTGGGTAGCCCAGAAACCCAGGGTAGAACCAAACATGAGTAGGGGAGGGGGGAAAGGAAGAGAGGGAGAGAGGGAGAGAGAGAGGGAGGACTATGTAGAGAGATCACCACCTCAAAGGAAAAAAACAAAACAAAACAAAAAAGAAAAAAACCAAAAACCAAAAAACTAAACAAGATACAAGAAGAACAAAACAAGTATTTTTGAGGGAGTTTAGATAACAAAGAGGTAAAAGTGTTACACAAAGCACCATTTTGAAAGCCTGAAGATACATATTTTTCTGGTAACCTATTTCAAGTTAGTTTAAAAGAGCCATAATGATAACAAGAAGAATTCACATTTTCACAAGGAAATTTTACTGAACATTCTGCCATTATCATGTGATTCTGCAAGAATTTCTGTAGTCAGTAAAAATCAATATGAAAATATACCCCAGAGCCATGCTCCAGAGAATTCTACATTTAACCTAAATGTCAAATTAAAAAATAAGCTAATTACATTATAAGAGTTATTGCCTAAAGGGTAAAAAGAAATCCTAATTTCACACCTTAAATACTATAATAGCATTTAATAGCTGCATTGGCCTGCCAACTATCAAAACCCACTTATACGACTTGATCTTTCTACCTTGCACTTTTAAATTAAAATAAATTAATATCCTAATATTATAATAATGACAGGCATTAATTAAAAATATTTAGTTAACAGAAGTATTCACTGTGCAGCAAGTTGCAATAATAGCTCATTTTCAAAACAAAATTATCATTCAATAATGAGATATTTCAATCTCTGAACTATTTAAGGACAGAATAAACTATACAACAATACTATCTTCAAATTAAAACATCTTTTTACTGTAATTAATTAAAAACCTGAATGTGATTATAAAATTTATAAACAAATTGTACACAGATAAGAAAGAAAGAATTGACTTTCCTTTGTAATATTTTCCATTTGTTTTTACTGCACTTGTACTTTAAGCACATTGTATCATGGCCATAGATTTTACATATACTATACTCCGCAGTTATATGCCAAACCACAGATAATTACTTTCCTTTTATATTTGTCTTTACTGATATATTGATCAGCCAAGATATATCCAAATACGGACTTTATCTGTCATTACTATGTCCATTTCAAGCTTCACGTTATACTTTTATACCAAAAGGAGGATTTGGAGAATTGCATCACTTAAAGGAAATGTGTATACCATCAAAGTATAATAAGAAGTATAAGCCCTCTGCAACAACATGGGGACACAACCTTTTGTACCATCAGTGACAACTGACCACTGATAACTTATACAAAGTCTAACTACTATAAAGTAAGGATATCAAATATTTAAATTACCATATCACTTGAGGAATTCATAAACAGATTGTAATAATCATATAATTCACCACATTCCAACCAGAGCCTCTTCTATACAGGGCCCTAATGTAACAGCTAACAGCTAACAGCATGCCTGTAATCGGAAGAAATAAATAATGCAGTTCCAATGAAGGAAATGGAATACTTCCAGAGAAAGCTCCGTATGCAAATGAGTTACTAAGGGCAGTGCTCATGTGCACGTTCCAAAGTGCGGGTGTACACTATTAGAACTCACTAATCAGATGTATCTCAGTTAAAGACTTCTTCATTTACCTGACTGCTACTTATAATGTTTAAATATACTAGTAATGAATTTGCAGGGTTTTTGCTATAAGGAAAATAAGAACTTAAATGTTTTTGGTTCATTATACAAATTTTCAAATGTTATTGGAAATATTTAATCTTTCCTTTTCTTTGGTTTCATGAAATAAAGTACAGAATTCATAAACATTAACTTAAACTAGAATCTAAGTCAGGATGAAACCATTAACAAGACAAAACCTGTACATAAGAACTTAGGATGTTCTGTTTATACTCTTTTTTTGTTTTGTTTTGTTTTTGTTTTTAGAGACAGGGTTCCTCTGTGTAGCTTTGGAGCCTGACTTGGAACTACATCTGTAGACCAGGCTGGCCTCAAACTCACAGAGATTCACCTGCCTCTGCCTCCTGAATGCTGGAATTATAGACTGTTTTTGTTATTTTTTAAAATTGCAGACTTTCAGAAATCACACCGTCCTTTATACATATGATAAAGACATGGATGTAAATTCTTGCATTTCTAAGACCATAACTCCATAAAAGGTGTGTCTTCCATGTTACTTGTACAACTGTGTGTGCATGTAATCATCACTTACGTATACGAATTAAAGGTTCCTTCAGAGTCTATGGTAGAATTTGTCCTTTTTCCATTTTGACTTGGATCTCCTAAAGACAAAAATAAAAACACTGAAATAACAGAAACTGCAAAAGTGAGTATTTCATTTAAAAAGCACTGTGTGACAGTTCTATGTAAAGGCATACTAAAAAAAAAATCAAAACAACTGAAATATATTATTACCTTTTCTATATCCCAGTTATCTTGTGTACTCTGAGGCTTTTAGGGAATAGTTCATGTGGATGTGTCAACATATAAACCAAGACCCAAACTCCTAATTTGGGTCACTGCCAAAGTAACTGTAACAGGAAAAGTCAACTACGATGCAATTTTTTTCTATGAATCACAGAAACACGGAAGCTTATAGACCATTAAATTACATGCTAATATTTATAAACAAAGGCAATCTTTGGTTAGAGACTAGATTACCCTTTCTGACCACTATTATAGCCAAAATGGACATAAGCATAGAATAAAGCTAAAAGTCCATCAGTCTCCTATGTAGACAGTAAAATTAACAGATAAGGGATATGGTGACTAAGAATGCACTTTAGGAACATTCTCGTGTATCTCAACATCTCTTACAAAATATGCTGGTAGCTGTTAATGTTATTGTCTGAAGTGTAAAAACCTCAGAAATATGAAACATAGAATGAAATTTCATCAAAAGATATTAGTATTTTGTGGTGGTTTGAAAGGAAATGGCCCCAAAGGGAGTTGCACTATTAGGAGGTGTAGCCTTGTTGGAGGAAGTGTGTCATTGTGGGGTGGGCTTTGAGTTCTCCTACACTCAAGACACTGCCCAGTGTCACTGTCCATTTTCTGCTGCCAGCAAGATGTAGGACTCTCTGCTGTGGTAGACTATTGTGTAAGGTGTGTGACTTGTGTTTACTCTGTATTTGTTTAACTCTGTGAAGCTGTGATTCTTTGCCTGTCTAAAACATCTGATGGTCTCATAAAGAGCTGAATGGCCAATAGTGAGGCAGGAGCAAGGATTGGCTGCACTGGCAGGAGAGAAAATAAGGAGAAACAAGGAAAAGGAGGAACAAGAGACTAAGGAGAGTAGAATATCAGGGGCCAATCATGTAGTCATCCAGCCAGACAAAGAGTAAGAAGAAAAGAAAAGGTATACAGGAATAAAGAAAGAAAAAAATCCCCAAGACCAAAGATAGGTGGGATAATTTTGGTCGGGATAATTTAGGTTAAGTAAAGGAGGCAAGAAACAAAAAAGCTAAGGTCAGGTATTCATAACTAAGAATAAGCCTCTATGCATTTATCTGGGTGCTGGTTGGTGGGCCCCTTGAAAAGCCAAAGAGTAAAACAACACACAACACTCAGCTCCTCCAGCACCACGTCTGCCTGCACACCACCATGTCCCCATTCATGATGACAAAGGATGGAATCTCTGAACCTATAAGCAAGCTCCAACTAATGCTTTCTCCTGCAAGAGTGGCCATGATCAAGGAGTCTCTTCACAGCAATAAAACACTGACTAAGGCATGTTTCCTATAATGTTTTTTCACTTAAAAAAAAGACTATTTGTGAAATCAAATTTAGAATTAATCAATATGTATGGGCTTATATAATATAAAAGAAAATAATATTTTAAAAATATTTTAAAAGCTTATCAATACCTCAAGGTAAAAAATTCTTATAGTTATAAATTTGATAGTTTACTACATTAAATATGTATTTTAAAATATAGTTTTTATGAAGCAGTATGCTACTAAATATATCATTTCTTCCTTAAAGCAAATTATGAACTGTATATAATTAAATTTCGCACTTCTAATCTCTACAATGTAACTTGCAGTAATATTTTATATTTAAAAATTTAATAATCATTTATTCAATTATGACTTATAATTCTGACTTGTAATGAAATATTTAAGGTTTTACTGGGGATTGTCACAGTAGATCTGGTCACATCAAATAGTAATTGTAAAGAATTCAGTTTAAAACTGAGATTAATTTAAATTTTGTATAAAATACTAAGATATTTTGATTGCATAATTATGCCACTCATTAAATGGCTACTGCAAATGGAAATGAAATTTGTATGACAGCCTTGTATTGTGTCACAGAGGAACACTGTTCTACCTAAGACTCTGCAGGTATGACCAGTGTTCAAATATTCAGAAAAGGACTCTGTTCCCATGCTGAACTTTTTAAAATGATTCTTTTTCAAAGTATCCTTCCAAGGTGTTTCTGATCACTTGGCTGTTTTGGTTGGTTGTTTAAAACTTAAAATAGATTTCAGCATTCAAAAAGGGCAACACATTATTTTTTAAAAATTCAAAACTTAAATGTTTAAAATTACTATAGCTGTGTGCATGCTAATTCCTCGACTACTTAGATAAGACTACACATAGAACATTTTATTTTCGTTAAAAAAAATAACAGTATCACCATGAACTGAAAACACAGAAGAAACAGCATCACAGCTCATTAAAGAGAAATTTCGTGTAACACATGCTCTTCAATAGTGTGCAGACACTTCCTGTATGGCATTCCACAACCAGTATAGAATAGGTATTATGATATACACTGAAGCAGTCTTCCTTCTTAAAACTAAAGGTTATGACCATGAAAATATATGAAATATTACCTATAGAATTCTTGTTCATTTAAGATGGACTTGTGGTGGGGTTTTGCTTGTTTGCTTTCTATTTTGAGTGTCTCACTGTTGAGCTCTGGTGGCCAGGGGCTGGCTATGCTGGTGGCAACGCCTTCCTCTGATGGGTCTCAAAGCCCACAGCGCCTCACCTGGCTCTTTTTTTCTATTTGTAAATAGCCATGTTTTATCATAATATCTTATAGTCTGTAACCATGACCAGTGAAAATGCCATAGCAACTGTAATTTTTAAGGTGTAAAAGAATGTAATGTAACAGGGAAACAAAATGCTGTTTTTCTTACTCAAAAAACATTCCAAATACAGAGTTGAATTGCTTCACTAGCAATATTTGTAAAAAGATTTCAGAGTTTGTTATATGGGGGAAGTGTAATGAAGTTTTAAAGTAGGAAAAACTGCTTTACTTTTTCAATATTATAGTTGAAAAATTATAGCAAATGTTTATGAAAACATCTGTTCCTTACAGTTATAGATTCTTAAATTTAGTATAGATGTTTTAGACTCTTATTTTGGAAGAAACCTGACTTTTGAAAGGTTTACAAAACAAACAAACAAACCACAGAGTTTATAATTCTAGAAAATTATACAGGTAATATGCTATGTCCTGTAGGAAATATTTTTATTTGGAGGGGCTTAGAACTGGTAACCAGAAGAAATCATAGACAATAGAAAGCTCATCCCACATTTAAACTGAGGCATGCTGAAAGAACATCTACAGAATAAGAAAACACCAAATGAAAACTCCAAACAAAAGTACTTTATTGATGATTCTAATTCCCTTTTAAATGTAGTAGAGTAAGTACTAATTTTGTAAGGGAAGGAAATAACTGTAATGACAATACAATCTTAGAACCTATGTGTAGTATTCCCCCAAAAAACAACAGAGGGTGCAAGAGAGTTTTATACGAAATTTTTAGTTGTTATTCTAATTTGGGAACCAAGTTGTCAGATAACCAGCAATAAGTGAAACAAGAATGTACACACTGATTTCCACTCACACAAATAAGGCAGACAGAAACACACACACACACACACATACACACACACACACACACACACACACACACAATTCGACATAGAGAAAGTGTTCATACAACACAAACCCTGAACTGTGTTTTTAGATTAACATATTTCCTAGTTTCAAAAGTAATTTAACTAAAAATACACCATTTTTAAGAATTCAATTCTGATTTTAAAGGTATTTTAAAACCCGATGTACAAAGTGATCTGAATATTTTAACTCAGTTTGTCTATGAATTATATACAACCATACAGTATACTCATTCAATATTATATATAATAATTTACAAAATATAATAATTTATATATAGATGAAATTTGACAAATTCTTGTGGGTACAAATGTTTGAAAAATACATACTATTTTTTTTTAATAATTCAGAAGTAACTTTGTGAAATGAGTTCTCAAGAAAATTGAAATAGTTTGGTTCCTGTCTTGTCACCAAATGAAGCTTTCAGTGCTATGATTGGGTTACGTATAACTGAGTTGTTGGCCAAAGAGATGCCATGGGAATCCCCAAACAACCAGGCTGTTGCCAAGGCAATGGGTTGCTCTCCACAAACTGGGAGACTACCAGTTTAGCAGAGACTACCCTGCTGAAGACAACACCTGTACAACTCTCTGAACATGCTAGTCAGGGCCTAAATATAGGTTTCACCTCTGTATTCTAGCATATTTGGTACAGAAAGACATTCTATGTATAGTAAATGAGAACTATAACCACCAAGTGAGCCAGAAACCCTTTGGTCGACAATGGGATCCTGCCTGTAAGATAAAATGGTGGCACAAAGCTTGTGGGAGTAACCAATTAATATGATTTGATTTAAGGCGCACACCATGAGATAGCAACCATACAAAACACTATTTAGGTGACCAAGAACCAGGGTCCAAGGGAAAAACCAAATAGTACTGTCCAAAAAATATATATATACTCCTAAAAATATTATGCTATGCTCATATGACCAGTGCCTTTGTTAGCTATCATCAGAGAAATTTCCTCCTGCAGCAGATGGGAACAAATCCAGAGACCACAGACAGACGGTACAGGGCGAGAGGCCTTGGAACACACAGCCCTAAATTGATGTCTCCAACAAGTCCCTCCCCTTAGGACTCTCAGGTTTCCCCTGAGGAAATCTCTCAGCACAGAAGGTAGAAGAAGCCTCTGAAGAAGGGATGGAGGACACCAAGAAAACAAGGATCTCTAAAACAACATGAGCAAAGCTCATAAGGAAGTCACAGAAGCTGAGGCAGCATGCCCAGGGCCTGCACTGGTCTGCACCCTGCACCAAGTCCTTTGCATATATACTATGGCTCCCAGATCAGTGTTTTGATTCCTGAGTGCGTGATCCAGTGGGAATCCGGTTTTGTGTGCCTTCTCTTGGGGCTCTTGTCCTTCTTTTTGTTTGTCTTGAACAAATCCCATGTGATAGATGTTATTTTGCGTCATTATATTTTATCTTATTATTAACCCTAGTGTTTTGTTTTGGTTTTTTCCCAATGAAAGACATAAAGGAGATGGATCCAGATGGGAGGGGATGTAGGGGGAAACTAGAAGGAGGGAAACCATAATCTGAGAAAAGAATCTATTTTGAAAGAAGTAGGAAATTAAAAAAAAAAAAAATGTTTGGCTCATTTGAAGAAAAAATATGCTGTTACCTTGTGTTAGCTTAAATTAAGTATTTTCAAGTAGTAATTTCTAACACATATGTATCTCAGTTATTATGCCAATAATAGTATAACAGTAACTTAAATTTCAAAATAGGGATGAGCAGACTCAAGATATTCTTTTAGCTTTAACTACACTCATGTTGAGATAATGACATTTATTGGTTCGATCCATGAACTACTGAAATCATGCTTAGTGAAGTTTTATAATAAATTTCTGTAGGGTTTTTATTCATAAACATCTGTCTACTTCAAGAAGAATCAGAAATTTTAAACTAGGCTAAGTTGAAAACAGCCAGAAAAACACTATAAATAAGTGCAGTTACTCAAATGTGCTTTAGTTTACATCTAAAAGACTGAGGTTGAAATTATCACATAATTCTAAGTATGAATACTGAAAACACTTTACAGTAAAGACAGGTTCAGACCTGTGAGAATGTAGTATGTGTCGGGGGGGGGGGGAGGCAGGGGTTTGATTCAAACTGAGATGAGGAAAAAAGTAGGTTTAGTGGAGATCTGAAAACTTGGACAGTTTAAAAATGCAAGCAAAAAGTAATTAAAACTATTTTTATTAAATTTAATATCCCCAGAAAGTATATTATTACAAATTATGATTAAAAGGTAGTCATATGCTGACATACAGTAGTGAAAGGAAAATTATAAAAAGAGTCAGTTTTCATCTATCAACATTGTAGCCACTAAGAGCACTGTATCATTTCTAAAATTAAAACCAGTAACAGCCTCCATAGATTGATAATTTATGGAAAATATGAGAAACGACAATTAGTTAAGTAAAAGAAATTTCTGAATGAGTTCCTATTTTCTTTATTATTGTTAATTATTCTACACTATAAAGATCAGATAATAGTCCAATTTAGTTTTCTATGTTAATTATTTTAAATAATGAAAACCGTTTTGAAAAGAAACATTTTCTTGAACAACCTCCTAAGCCAGATCATTTTGTACCAGAGAAGAGGGGTTCCACATGTCACCGGGTTATATTAATAAGGGTTCATGAAATCTTCCCGATACCTTGAGTAGTACATATTTTAAATAGCAGAGAAAAGATACTAAGAAGATGGTTCAGTGGGTACAGCACTTGCTCAAACAAGCATAAATACCTGAGTTCAGATCCCAGCATCTATTAAAAAAAAAAAAAAAAAAAAAAAAAAAAAAAAAAAAACCTAGTATGGGCAATCATGTCTGTGAGTCCAGTTCAGGGAGACAGAGACAGACCTAGTGTGGTACTCCTTGGTCAAAGAGTCCAGAAGAAACAACAAGCTCCGAGTTCAGCGAAGCCATATCATCTCAAAAAATTAAGGTGAAAAAAAGTAGAAGAGGCCACTTGGTGTTGATCTCTTGCTTCCAGGAACAGACCCAAGTGCACACAAATATACCATACACCTCAAACGTGCTCACAGAATTACGAATAAGAAAAGGGGAGGGAAAGGAAGAATTCAGAACATGGATGAGTGGTGGGTAGCAAAAGGTGGTGCTGGATTTTCATGTGTATGGAATATCTGTGGAAGGAACCTGCTGAGTTGATGGACCAGAAGCCTGGAAACAGTTTCCTTTTGTGAACTGCATCTTTTGCAAATTCAGAACAAGTGACATAGGACTACATAATGAATCCTGACCAGCAGAATTCTACCAGACTGTGGGGAAAGGTCTTTGGGTAAAAAAGAAGAACCGAGTGATAACAGAAAAGAGATATTCAGACTCTAAAAGGTTTTCTAGGTAACTTTCCGTGATCCATGGAATTTTCCAAAATAACAAGCTTCTGTTATGCTGGACATAACTATGTCTTACTATAGAAAAAAATTAATTTCACCAATGATAAACAAAAGACATTAAGTAGTAATGGAACTTAGTATTGAGCTATGCCAATGTTATAGGCTACCTGCCATGACAAAGCAAGCTCCCACTCTACACTGGATGGCCTACAAACCATCTGGTCTTTAAAACATTGTCACTAGAAAGAGTTCCTTCCTAGAAATGCTATAATTTGGGCACTTATAAAATCTTAATAGGCAAAAGAGAAAGTAACAAAACAGACTTAGAAAAGAGCTGCCTAAGTAGCACACATGTTGTCAAAGACTATCAGAGAGTATTTCTTTGGATTAGTAAAACAGTCCTAAGGCCAAAGATAATCATACACCATTAAATTTCAAGACATAAAGAAAGGGTCTCCCTGTGTAGTCAAGTTCCCCAACTGCCACCTTAGGAAAATATTAGTGAGGGGTTTGTTTAAACTTTGGATGACAAACGTTTTGGTCTTACCAAGAAGTTTTGTTTGTTTGTTTGTTTTTAAATCCCTTAAGAGCATATTAATACTGGGTGGTCAAAACCTCTTAAAATGTAAGAATATCCGTTAACTGAGGCACTTTAGGGAGTTAAAGTTTCCTTTGTGGATGTCTGAAAAATTCAACTAGAAATGATATACAGGGTATGAAACTGCTATTTATTAACAATGGTAACTAATCTCATTTATGTTTTCCAATTGAAACTGAATACGTTGTTTCAACTAAGAATTATATAAAAATATTTCAAATCTGAAGCTTTAAAATTCAGACAAAAATATCTAAGATAAATGTTTTCAAACATATCATTAGTACTAAAAGTATCAATCACTACAAATGAAATTCACTGAAAACTTCACATTCGATTAAAAAAATTTATAAATCTTTCAAAACTGCAAAAAAAGGGCTAGAGAGATGGCTCACTAGTCAAAACTGCAAACAAGTAATGCTTTAGAAAAGTGCATATCACTTTTAAATAGTTTTCTTCTAAGCCAATGTTCAATTCATGCACCTGAATCATGTGATACCTTTTCAAGATTTTTAAAGTTCTGTGGATAGGTACTTGTTGAACACTCAGTGTTACAGAAAGCAGAAAGCTGGTGAAAATGTATTTGAACAAGAGGATACTTTACAGCTCCAGAAAGCATAAGAACTTGGCAGCTTCAGCCACGTGGTTCTGACTTTTGAGTCAAGGATACAAAGGAGGGGTTGTGGAATCTTTCTCCACAGCTAAGGAAAGCTGGTGAGGCCAAGGATGTGTCATAGGAGTCTCTTGCATCGAAGCCCAGAGAGGCCATTGTGTGAAGCTGTGAAAATGAGACTCCAAGATGTTGGAGATGTCAGAGTCATAGGACACCTGCCAAGGAAAGCTGCTAACAGGGTATGGAAACAGCCCAAGAGAAAGAAGTGTGTTGCAGTCAACAAAATTGAAAGGGATTGGAGTTCTGAAGAAGGCTTTGACATCAGACATGGAGATGCAGATGGTTTTTGGTCTTGCTTTGGTCCAGTATTTCCTCATTATGTTTCTTTTTTGCACACTGAGATTGGTAATATACATCCTGTGCCACTGTAGCTTGTATATTGGAAGGGTATCATTTTTTTTTTTATTTTTAATTTTACAGGGTTTCAATTAGGAGACTTCCTTGAGTCTCAGAAGAGAATTTGAACTTTTAAACAGCAATGAGATTGTTGGAAAATTTTGGAGTTGGACTGATTTCATTACCATATGGCCACAAGCCTATGTGTTGGATGAAAAAAGAATATTCCCCACAGGCTCAAAGATTTGAATGCTTGGTCACCAGGGAATGATGTTATTAGAAGGTGTGGTTTGTTCCAGTAGGTGTCGCTTTGGTGGAGGAAGCGTGCCACTGGAGATGGGTATAGAGGTTTCAGAAGCCTAAGCCAGACCCAGGGGCTCTCCCTTCTTCTTGCCTGTGGATCCAGTTGTACAAATCTCAGCTACTTCTCAAGCATCATGTCTGCCAGTGTGCCAACATGCTTCCCACTCTGATAAAGAACCAAACCTCTGAACCTGTGAACAAGCCCCAATTAAATGCTTTCCTTTATTAGAGTTGCAATGGTCTTCACAGCAACACAACATTAACTGAGTTAATGGGTATTGTGATAAGAATTGAGTTCTTTATGTTATGTCAAAAACGGTACAGCTCCCCGCTGTGAGTTGTTAGTTTCAGCAGGCACCTCAAACAACACAGGCCTTTGCTACTGTAGTCAAGACAGTGCAGCCATGCTTCCATCTTGCATAGGGGATTTCAGATTTAATCTCCTTGATGGAGAATCCCTGTGGAAAATTACCCAAATGGCTCTAGAAATCCGAGGTCAAGATTTCCCATCTTCTGTTAAACTGTGTCCTCGTGGAAATCTTCTCTAGCTAACTGCTTAATTTAGCCCATGTTAAACTATTGTTTGTGAGAAACATCTACCTACACCTGCTAAATGAAATGCAATATGTGGTTTTTTACTTTAGAAGTCCCTTGCTCTAAATATTTAGCAGTATACTTGGGTCCTGAATATCTGAGTATACTTCCAGCCAACTGGAATACAGGCTAAACCTATTGGCTACTGCCTATGCCCACACGGTTTTTTCTGGTGTGCTCCCTTTACCATTTTGGAGGCCCCACTGTGAGCCTCTAGGACTGGATCCCAAAGCAGTATTCATGGGATCTCCAGGAGAAGGGAACACTGCTCTGGCTAGAAAGGAGTCTGAGGGGATGCACACTGCAGGGTGTGGGTAAAGTGCTTTCTGCGCAATCGCTGTCCAGTACTTCAGAAGCACCCGAGTCTACCACCCAAAAACAAAAGTCACCTAGTCTGAACACCTCCACAGGTAAGTTTGGTCTGCAAGAGGCACCACCTGGTTAGGACAAAAGAGGGGAGGCCATTCTGTGTGAGACATCACCAGACTCATCTGGTCTGTTCAGGTGCATAAATGTGTGGTTGCAACCCCTAGCTGTCTTTACTATTTGTCTCTCTGTATGACATTCTGTTTCTGTCAGTTCTGTTGGTTGGAGAAACAGATCTAAAATGCAGTTGCCACTGCCCCTGAGACAGAGCTTGCTTGACTCTGTAAAGGCTCATAGACCACACTGGGCGGCCTTACCATGGTACAGTGTCCCCCTTTGCAATGGTAACTGGCTGCACAGCTGGCAGCTGGTTGCTGCTATTGTTATGGTTATACAGGTAGCTCTCAAGCATTGCACCATGGGTTTCCCTGTTATTAATCAATGTCCTTCTCTGGCAGGGGACACTCCCAGCTTGGCTTGAGACTGTGCCCTCTTGCTGGCTTGGCAAGATCACCCAGAAAGACTCAAAACCTCTGCTTGTTCCTTCAACCACAGGGAGGAAACTGACCTTCCGTCCAGACAGCATGCTTCCAGGTTATGCAGTTGCTTGATTTCTACTCTAGGTCACAGGGTCCTACTCCTGTTCCCTGTGTGGAGGTGGGGAGGAGCCTGGCCACCTGTGGTCTAAGTATGGGGAAGCCTAAGGGGCTGTTTGTGCACCAGTCTCACTGGGATGAGGGGTGAAGTTGGGGCTGGGTTGGTTTATGTCTTCTTTTTTACCAATGACCTGTATAACTGGAAAACCCCAAACCTTCCCTTTTCAGTAGTTGTCGGCCCCTTTTCTTTCTTTTTAAAAACAAATTTATTTTTTTATTTTTAATTTTACATATGAATCCCAGTTCTCCCTCCCTCCCCTCATCCAATTCCCCTCACGCTTCCCTCCCCCAACCTATCATCTGCTCCTCAGAGAGGTATGTGTAGACCCCTTTTCTACACACACAGCAGACTTGGAAAGATTAACAGCAACTCCTGTATAAACAAGGAGCAAAGTCTATTCCAGCTGAAGCCCAGGAAGTTGGCTCTGGGAGCACAGAGGTTCATACAGAGGGATCAGCTCCTTGTATATCCAATCCAGTTGGGATCAACCCCTCCTTCTCTTACACAAAACCTCAGTTCACCACCTTTACACGTCTTATGCCAGATGACAAAGTGCAGGTACCCTATGTGACTGTCTTGAGGTGAATGACCTGATATGACTGACTTTCCACTGGTGACACCACATGGGACAATGGACAAGGTGTTGTCAGCAGAAGGGAACAGTTTCTTGCAAAACAAAAGTAGCAGCAGCAGTGATGACTATCGCCACAATTTTTAAGCAGGGAACCTCAGCTCCCTCAGCTCAATGTTGAGTTTTTAGCTATGACTCAAACACTCCAAGGGGAAAAGGCAAGACTATCACCATACACACTGATAACTGATATGATTTTGCTACAGCCCATGTCAAGGGGCTCAATAAAAGGAAAGAGGATTGCTCACCTCAGTAGGAGAAAAAAAAAAAAAAAAAAAAAAAAGAAAAGAAAAGAAATCATAGCCCTATTGGAAGCTATCTGCTCACCTAAGAGGGCTGCCATTGTCCATTATAAAGGGCACCAAACATGGGAATACTACAGAACCAAGTGGAGAAGGGTTTGCTGTCATGGCTGTCCAGGAAGTGCCCTATAAGCAGTTGGCCTCTCAGTTTTGGTAGCCCAGCTTACTGAAGAACCAGGAATGACCCCCTGAGACTGAAGAACCAGGAATGACCCCCTGAGACTGTAGAACCAGGAATGACCCCCCTGAGTAAGATTGGCTGGCTCAAACAAGAACTGTCCAGACAGAATACCCAAGAATGGTAGATGGAGCAGAAACAGACTCATCCTTCCCACAAGTATGGGAAGGTGACTTGTTAATGATCTCTATCAAGCCACCGCCCAATCTAGAAGCCACAAGAACTGCTAAGCTCCTCAGACCCAGGCACTGTTTTAACTTCTGAAAGCCTGACTGAAGACACTACTTTTAGTGTGCCACCTGTGCTCAGATAACCCCAAAGCAGGAAGAAGATAGAGATTTGGACTCCAAGAAATGGATCTGGGGAATAATGGGAGTTGGACTTTACTGAAATCTGGCTGGTGTTTACAGACACTTTCTAAGGATGGATAGAACAACAAGCTGACAACCAACATAAAATTAGATGGAGAGAAACTCAAAGCAATTCCACTAAAATCAGGAACAAGACAAAGGCGGTTTACTCTCTTCAATACCCCCCTCCTCCCAAGACAGGGTTTCTCTGTAGGTTTGGAGCCTGTTCTGGAACTCTCTTTGAAGAGTAGGCTGGCCTTGAACTGACAGAGATCTGCCTGCTTCTCCTCCCAAGTGCTGAGATTAGTTAGAGGTGTGTGCCACCACCACCGGGCTACTCTCTCCATATCTATTCAATGCAGTATTCCAAGTTCTAGCTAGAACAATAAGAGAACAAAAAGAGATAAAGGGAAACAAGTTGGAAAGGAAGAAATCAATTATTGCTATTTGTAGAAGACATGATAGTATACATAAGTGACCTGAAAAATTCCACAGGGAACTCCTACAGCTGTCAAACACCTTTAGTCAAGTGGCTGGATACAAGATTAACTTAAAAAAAAAAAAATCAGTAACCCTCTTATACACAAACAATAAATGGGCCAAGAATGAAATCAGGGAAACAACACTCTTCACAATAATCACAGATAATATAAAACATCTTGGTGTAACTCTAACCAAGCAAGTGAAAGTCCTGTGTGGCAAGAACTTCAAGTATTTAAAGAAAAAAAGTGGAGAAGATATCAGGAGGTAGATAGATCTCCTGTGCTAAAGAATAAACACAGCAAACATGGCCATTTTACCAAAATCTTCAATGCAATCCCCATTAAAAGCCTAACAATTCTTTATAGACCTTGAAAGAACAGTACTCAACTTCATAGGGAAAAACAAGAAACCCAGGATAAATAAAAGAATCCTGTACAATAAACAAATTTCTGAGGGTATCATCATCCCTGATTCCAAGCTCTACTGTAGAGCTATAGTAATAAAAACACCATGAAACAGTATAAAAACAGACACATGGTTCAATGGAACTTGATCAAATACTCAGATATAAATCCACACACCGATGAACACCTGATTTTTGACAAGGAAGCCAAAATTATACAATGGAAAAAAAAAAAAATAAAGCATCTTCAACAAATGGTGCTGGCATAATTGGATGTTGGCATGTAGAAGAAGGCATATAGATCTATATCTACCACCCAGCATAAAAATCAAGTCCAGATGAATAAAGGACCTCACCATAAACCAAGTTATATAGAACCTGATAGAAGAGAAAGTGGGAGATGGCCTTGAACCCATTGGCACAGGAGACCACTTCCTGAATAGAACACCAGTAGCACAAATCCTAAGATTGACAATAAATGGGACCTTCAGAAATGTAAGTTTATGTAAGTCAAAGGAAACAATAAATAAGACAAAAAAGCACACAGAATGGGAAAAAAACTTCTCCAAATCAACATCTGACATAGGCTGACCTCTAAAATATATGATGAACTCACAAAACTAGACATCAAAAGACAAAACAATCCAATTTAACAATGGGGTACAGATCTAAACAGAATTCTCAACAGAAGAATCTCAAATGGCTGAAAGACACTTAAGGAGTTGGTCAATATCCTTAGTCATCAGGGCAATACACATCAAATACACTCTGACAGTCTATCTTACATTTGTCAGAATGGCTAAGATCAAAAACACAGGTGATCCTCAGCCAAACATTAGGCAGACCTAAGGGAATTGTGCTGAAGAAAAGGAGGAAGGATTGTGGGAGCCAGAGTTATCAAGGACATCACAAAGAAACCCACAGAAGCAACCAGCTTGGCATCATAGGAGCTCACAGAGTTTTAACTGACAAACAAGGAACTTGCACAGAACTGACCTCGACCCTCTGGATATATGTAACAGTTGTGTACCTTGATCTCCATGTGGTACTTCAAACACTGGGAAGAGGGGCTGTCCCTAATGCTTTGGATGGCTTTTGGGAACCTATTCCTCATATTATGGCCTTGTATTAAAGCCTTGCCCAGCTTTAATACAAACGGAGGTACAGCAACTTGGTATGCCATGTTTTGTGGATATCCATGGGATGCTTGCCCCTTTCTGAACACAAAATGAGGAGAGGATGGGTGAGGGTGGGGAACAGAGGGTATGTGGGGGGAGGGGAGAGGAGGGACGAAAGAAGGGGAAACTTTGGTTGGGATGTAAAATAGATATTTACATTTAATTAAAAAAATCCAAACAACATGCTGAATTTCTAAATATATATATGACCTAACAAAGTAAAGTCAAGATAAAATAAGTAATTTTTAAAAATAACCTGTAAATAAGTAATTTTAAAAATGCATGTGTGGTGGCATATGCATTTACTACCAGCACTTGAGAGGCAGAGAGGTAGGTGGATCTCTGTCAGTACAAGGCTCGCCTAGTATACAAAGCAAGTTCCAGGACAACTAGGACAGTTACCAGGAGAAACCCATCACTAAAAACAAAAACTGAAATAAACCAACAACAAAAATGTTAATAAATTCCAGAGCCAAATGGATACAGCACAGAACTATCACAAATCTTAAGAGAGCACCAATACTCCTGAAATTATTTCACAAAATAGAAAAGAATCACTTCCCAGTTCTTGTGATAGAACCAGTATTATTCTGATACCAAAATCAGACAAAGTTCCAACACAAGGTAATCTGCCTGATGAAAAAGAACATTAAAATTCACAATAAAATACTTGAAAAGTATATTCAAAAGCTAATCAAGAGCACTCATTATGATCACGCTGGCTTCATTCCAGAAATGCAGGCATGTTCAACATATATGAATTAATACATGTAGTTCACCACAAAAATAGGGTAAAAAGCAGAAATTACATGACCATTCCAGTTGATGAAGGTAAGGTTTTTGAAAAAAAAAATTTAATATGCTTCATTATAAAGACTCTGGGAAGTAGGGATGGAGGGGTCATTTTTCAACGTAATAAAGGCTATCTATCACAAATTGATAGCTACATTATTCTAAGTGGAAAAAGACAAACAAGTCAGGAACAAGACAAAGGTGTCCATTTTCACCACTCCCATTCATTATAGGGCTTACTGTCCTGGCCAGACAGTAAGACAGGAGAAGACAAGGGTAACACAAATAGGAAAGGACGAAGTCTATTCCTATTTACAGATAACGCGCTTCCATTTATGAGAGACCCCAAAGTCTGCACCAGTTAAACTTTACATCTGACAATTCTTGAAGCAAAGTGGCAGGATGGAGTTTATATCTGTTATCTATTAGGTCCCAAACTCAAAAGGCAGTGCATTAGTCAGGGTTGCTGACAATAAAGCAAAGCTATTGTTTCTGTCTGCCAGGAAGAGCCACTTCTCTAATGACATGCCCCAAAGCTCATGCTAACTTCAAGATCTCCTGCAGTGTTATTTTATTTGTGATCTATAAATAAACTGCCTGAAGATCAGAGTGCAGAGGTAAGCCACTAGTTAGCCATAGGGCCAGGCAGTGGTGACACACACCAGTACTTGGGAGATAGAGACAGATGGCTCTCTGTGAGTTCAAGGCTTCCCTGGGCTACATGAAGTGAATCAGTCTAGAAGAGAAACAGAGCTGACACTTTTGATCCTTTGATCCCAGCACTTGGGAGGTAGAGACAGGGGTGATGTGGCTGGGCAGAGAGGAATAGAAGGTGGGAGGAGACAGGAGCTCATTGCATTTGGACTGAGGATTTGCACAGACAGCATCTCACATAAAGTCAGGGTTTTTTTGAGATGGAATTAAATCTGAGGATTCTTAGGGACAAGTTCACCCTCTGTGTTTGAGGATTCAGTAGAGGTAAGAGGTCTCTCTTGTGGTGGGCTCCTTTACTTCTCTGAACTTTCAGCATTTACCCCATTATCTGACTCTGGGCTTTTAATTACTAAGACCTATTAGAACTCTTCCTGCAGTCCCCCTTGACATGGATTTATGGTGGACACCAAAGCAACTGGACTCTTCCTTCCAAACCACAACCCCTTCCCCAGGCTGTTCCTCTTCTCAAGATTTCCTGGCCCCATTTCTCTGTAGTTCCAGAAGGTTTTCCTGGCCCCCACTTCTCTCTGCTCTTCCCACCTATGGATCAGTCAGCTTGGTAGCTCATCTACCTGCACCCTTGCTTACAACATCCAAACCCATTACCATCACACACTCACACACACACACGCACACACACACACACACACACACACACACACACACACACACACACGCACGCACGCACACATGCACATACGCACACCTACCCACTCAGGGAAATAATCTCATTCATAAAAGCCTAAAACAATCAATTTAGGAATAAAACCAAGCAAGTGAAAGACCCATCCAACAAATACTTTAAAACAGTGAATAAAGTGTGAGAGCCAAAGTTATGTTCTAAGTTTAAATTTATGTAATTAGTGTGCCTTAGTGATCCATGAAACAAAAATGTCTCTGACCTGCAAGCCCCTTGCACAAAGACAGGCAGTTCCTGAAATGCTGGCCGCTATTGTTTATGGGAGATAACAAGTCAAAGGCTTACACGCCCCTAAACAAGTTTGTTGGACCCAACTGCACCGGATGTGCTTTATCACACATGGATGGGCAGTTAGTTAGTTAGTTTCAGGCATCTGTACCGGCCTGCTCTGTGGGTTCTGACAAGATGTATGCTCAACTGCAGCCACTAAGACCACACCACTGTGTACATCATTCACTAGGTTCCCTTTAAAAGGGACCCTGATCACCTCCCACGCTTCTCTCTCTGTTCCTCCCTACCCCACCCTCTCTACTCCTCTCTGTCCCTCTCTGTTTCTCTGCCTGTCTCTGCCCCCCTTGCCCACGCTTTTCTCTTCTGCTGTTCCTGTCCCTAGATCCTGGTCTCCCCCTTCCCTCCCCGCTTTTCCCAAATTAAAAAACAAAAACCAAAGCAAATAAACAAAAACCCCTCTGTGTGAGTTTGGTCCCACAGTGTCCTTTTCTCTCACACTGCTTTTTAACATTACAACATGGGAGGTTCAAGGATGAACACTTGCCCCTGATTGGACTTGGGCCAGAGGTATGCAGGCAGGAAATACATCAGGATGTAAGCTTGCTCCTGATTGGACCTGATGGGAAACACAGTTTTGCCCTTTTAAACTCCTCAAACCATTACTTGGGGCCATTTTCTAGGAAACAAGAGATGGACCAGGCCAGAGAGTCCATCAACCTGGCCAGTGTTTAATAAAAGTTCGCTTCAATTTTGACATTAAACTGTGTTAGTGATCTTATTCTAGACATGTGGATTAACAAAAGAAACTAAAGATACCAGAAGATGGAGAGACATTATATTAATGTTATTAGTATTAACATTTGTAAGCATAGCCATTCTAATGATACAGTATAGGAGTCTGCACTAGAGTTATTTTCTCTGCCTGTTAAAACAATCAGAAGCCTCAACAGGTAGCAGCAGAGAAATCTAAATACAATAAACAGCAGCAGACAGTCAGGACTAGGAGGGAAGAAAACACACACAGCAGACATACAGAGAAAGAGACCATCTGAAATGCAAAGGAGGGGCTAGGAAAGGCGAAAATTCCAGTCTATTCCTGGGGTCTGGGACTTCCTTAAATCTCTGAAGTTTCCCTTCCCTAATTTAAGGTTAGTCCATTTGAAGAAAAATATTATGGTTAATAAAAAATATAGTGGTCTATAACTGTTGCTAACATGTCCTGATGGGGGCTTGAACTTGAGCCACTCCATCGGCAGGGGGCCTCCAGCTAGGATGATAAGGAAGAAGCCAGACATCTTGAAAATTTGCCACTTGTATTACCTCTGCCAAGTCGGGAATCTAGATTCTAGTATCTCACTACTAAGAGCAATCCACAGATTTGAATGTTCTAGGGATCACCAACTGAAGGATTAAGAATTAGGTTTCCTGATAGATAGGCAGATCAGAGAGTACAGTCTACCATAAGATCATATAAATACTGTTACTTGTATCCAAACAATTGCTTCACATGTTTCTAATCTGTACTAGCTATTGATTTGAAAGAGACTTGCTACACACAGCATTAGGGCCTCTTAGCCTCCATCTTTGTACACAGCACCCAAGGTACTCTGTAGTTTTATAGATTTGTAGTTTACACATGCTTATAGATACCTGTCTTTGAACTATCTTTTTAATTTTTTATTTTTTTAAAATGTGTGTGAGTGTGCATGCACGCACGTGTGCACGCATGCGCGCGTGCGCGCGCACACACACACACACACACACACACACACACACACACATACACACACACACAGCAGTCAGAGGACAATCTTGGGAATTAGTCCTTACCCTCTTCTTTGTGACAATATAGGATCTTCTCTTAGCCCCTGTAAATGCCAAAGCATCCAGCCTGTGAGCTCCAGGGGAGTCTCCTTCCTATCTCCTACCTCCACACAGGAGTGCTGAAGTGACAAATTTGGTAGTGTGGCAAGTGCTGAGAAGTACTTATACAGAAGATTTAGCTGTATAAGTATTCCCAGGATAAAAGGAAGATCTGAATAAATTCTTTCATTTTACTTGCTTATAGCTGACTTTTAAAGATTGTTAACTTTGGAGGTCACAGAGCTAAGAGATACCATGGTTATAGATTACACAAATGGAGAGGATCATGAAGACAACAGCTGCCTAGGAATTTTTCAAAACCTTCAATATTACTTTACTTAAGTCCATAAAGTTTTCGCTTGTGTGTACTCAGGTATCTGATAGGTGACCTTTTGATGTCAGAAGACCTAAAATTCACTTTGAGATCACACAAACACCCTCATTCTAAGCAACTATTTAGTTTTCTAGTCGCCAGTATAATTTTGATTTCAATATACATCACCGACCAAATGGACTAGCTGCCATTTTTATAAGGACCCCTTTGTTTCTCCCTGCCCAATGAGTGCCCTAGACAAGAGCTTCGTTTGGAATGAAGAATCATAAACGTCACACTGCAATGGGGCAATGGGGCTTTTCTCAGAATTTTCCTCCTCGTTTTATTTATTTATTTTTTTTTGTTTAGCAATTAAAACTTTAATTTTATCAAAGACAATTCAATGTGTCCATTTTATCAAAAAAAGGTGCTGAAGAATACAATTTGAAATTATTTCACAAGTAAATAAATATGTCTATCATGAAAATATACTGAGGAAGAACAAATTTGGAATGAAGAAACTGAAAGCACCAATAATGTTTCTTACTTTTTAAAAAACAAAATATCACCACCTGTTATTTTCCTTTCAAACTCCTCTATTCACTATTCACTATATAACATGTACTACTCTTAACTTACTTCTGTCTTTGTTTCTTATTGTCCATGTATAAATCTGTATTAAAATTCACTTTGCATTAAGAAAAATACAAAACCAAAATGATACATTTAAAAGGCAAAACACAGTATATAAACAGAGAATTGAAAATCATTTTGTTATTATTGGGTCTTCTGATTTTGCCCAGTGGGATAGATGTTATTACCTTAACTTCTCCCCAGTTCAGATCCAGCCTCTGACATCCCTGCTCAGTGCTACCTAACCTTCCTCCTAACACTGGGGCAGATCCTCAGAGATGCCTCAATGCCTCCTGTTCTGTTCCTTCTATTAGGAGGCATGAGGCAAATATAGTACAGACACATAAAGTTACTTGACTTAAGCAATGGTTCTCAACCTTCTTTTTGCTGGGACGCTTTAAAACAGTACCTCATGTTATGGTGACCCCAAACCACAAAATTATTTTCATTGCTATTTCATAACTTAATTATTCTACTACTATGAATCATAGTGTGATTTCTGATGGTCTTAGGTGACCCTGTGAAGGGTCACCTGACTCCCCCAAGGGTGGTCAAGAAGTCACTAAGGGGTAACACCCCATAAGTTGAGAATCACTGATTTAAGACAATAGAATGGTTAATATTCAGTAAATGTTTTGAGTGACACATATTTTCTTTCTAAGAATATTTTATGGTAGGCATTACTGAATATAAGTGACTACTCTATTAAGAATATATTTGGTTAAATATTTCAAAAGCTATTTCAGAAAAAAAAGTGTTTTTCTCTCTCTTTAAAACTTAGGAAAATGGCGGGCCACAGTGCTAACTAAGCCTCTTTTTTGATCAAAGAGTCAATGCTGTGTCTCCCATATCTTTATAGCAAATAGGTGGTTAGTGTTATGGACCAAGACTAGGAGCTAGAAGCATGAAGATACAGCTCCGGGATTGGGAGGAAACAGCAAGTCTTGACAGGAGGTAGTCCCAGACAGTAAACTCCCAGGAGGAGGTTGCAGTTGCTAGTTTTTGCACACTGATCAGTTGTTCCTAAACACTTGCACTTGGGCCTCCCTAGGACTAGGACAGCTTTAACACTCACTTGAGGCTGGTCCATAAGGAATTTGCTCTGCCAAGTGTCCCTGGAGTCCTCAAAATGGCTGTGCCAATGTCAAAATACACATTCATTCACAAATCCATTCACCCGGGGCTTCTTCCTCTCCCTACAGTTACAAAAACTGCTTTGATAGAAGTTTTGTTCCTTGCATTGGTGGTATGACACTGAAATAGACAGCTACTAGCTGGGCAGATACTTTCTGTTTAATTAAGGTTGTTGTTTTGTTAGTTTGCTGTGGCAGCTGCCAGGCATAGGTAGAGGAGATCCTTTCCTTTTTTACCTTGACACTTATTTTTTAGGGGTGGGGGCGGGGTTATGGGTACATAAACACATCTGTGTAAAGCCTTGCCCCTGCATATCATAAAGGGAGATGTTAGATCGCAACACAGCTTATACAAGTACCATCCAAGAATTCATGTTAGCTGCGATGATGCTATCTAGCTACACAAACCCATTGTCAAGATAGCTTTAAATATATGGTTGGGTGAGAACAAGATTTGATACTTAAGAAGTTAGTGTTTCTAAGACTGCAAACATATTAATGACTTCATAGGATCTTCCTATACAGTTTCGTTCAGAAAGGGAAAAGTTCACAGATATTTATAACTATAGATACCCTTTCTGTGTTGTATTACAAAAATAAACATATTTAGGTCCCAGTCAGGAACCCAGTTGGTCCCAGGTCACTGTACATGTGTCTGAGTGTCTTTCTCCAGTCCATCACTGTCCTTGGTTGGGGTTCCAGGACTGAAGCAGGGCTGGCCTCAGGATGTGGTCCTTTAGGGGATGAGGGTGAAGTTCTCAGTATAGAACTGGCTGTCCTGGAACTCATTATGTTGACCAGACTGGACTACCTCCGTCTCAAATGCTAGGATTAAAGGTGTATGCCGCCACACCCAGCTAGTCCTTCTCTATTTAGCTTTAAAATTTGCTGTACAGATATACTTACATATGTTTTTCTTGCACTAATTATTCTCAAATAAATTAACATAGAAAATCTCTCTCCATTTATCATTTAGGTTGGACAAAATAAATAACTATTTTTGGAAACTTCTGTTTCCCCATAACAGGAAGAGATGTAAATTCAATCAAAAGTTCCTCACCACACAACAAATGTTTCAGATAATCTTTACCATCCACCTTGCAAGAAACCTCTTTCAAGATGTCTAGGATTCTTTTGCTTACTTAAAAAGCCTATTCTTTCCTATGCTGCATCTCAGTGGAATAGCCCAGCTGCTTAAGCAAAGCTTATGTATACATTTAATTAATGGTCTTAATGTAATACTAATTATTACAGTAATGCTATATATTCCTATTTATATAATAATTTTATATAATTGTACATTAATAATCATTCTATATATAAATCATGTATTAATTATATCATGTATATTATATATAATATGTATAATATATAATAATTACATATTCTTTATTATAACAATATAATTATTACACTAATACTAAAGAATACATACCAGAGCCCCAGCAGACATGTGAAATAAAAGGCTAAGCCAAACCCTAAATATATAATGATTTCTCTTATGCATATAAATCTATGAAAAAGTTTAATCAATAAATAAGACATGAGATATTAATAACAAATGTGTTAATTTATTACTATTTTGTAACAATTTTCCTAACATAATATTTTAACTAATTATTTGGGAATTTTGTACAATGCAACCTGAATGGGAACTTCCTTCCCATTCTTCCCAGCTCCATCCTCCCATCATTGCCCCCCACAAAAAACAAACAGAAAAAAAAACCACAAAGTCCAATTTGTGTTACCCATATACTCATTAGAGAATGGTCAAACTCCCAGTGGCCAGCCCCTCAAAGGAAACCGAGTATAACACTGCCTCCTGCTAGAAGCCATCACTTCAGCATCTTTATCACAGTTTTTAAGTACTCTCTTCAATAGTTTCTTATCTGAATTGTTTTTTGTTTTGGGGGCAAGTAGTTTTCTCGGAAGCCTTCATGTTTCTTATTCTCAGTTATGAGTCTACAGTCACTGATATCACAGCAAAAGAAGCTTCCCAGCCTATAGCTGCAGGCAGCTGCAGGAATCATGGGCCTCCAGCACTAGTCTCAGACATCAACTTGGCCTGCTGTGGCAGTACAAATCACACATTAGCATGGCCTTTAATCGCAGCACTCAGGAGTAAAAGGCAGGTGGATCTCTGAGTTTGAGATCAGTCTGGTCTAAGGAGCTAGTTCCAGGACAGCCAGGACTACACAGAGAAATCCTGTCCACATATTCCTGGTTGTCCTGGAACACACTCTATAAACCAGGCTGGCCTCAAACTCACAGAGTTCCACCTGTCTCTCTGGCTCCCAAGCATATGTACCACCATGTCCAGTAGGAACTGCAATTTATTCCAATTGAAAATTTTGTTTTGCAGGTAGTTATTGTTCATGTAGGGAATCCAGATACACTTCCCAGCACCTATAGGGCAGTTTATAGCCATCCTTAAGTCCAGCTCTAGTGGATCTGATGGTCTTTTGTGGGCAATGCACAAACAGATACACCCATATACCTAAAACAAAGGAAACTTGGTTGAACACTATTCTTTCAACTTAATCAGCTTCTTTAATTTTCACACAAATAGTGCAGAAAGGTTCTCCATCCTCAGACTCATGTCCTCCAAGCAGCTTCCCTGCGGCTATCATACAAGTGCCTGGCTTTTTGTTTGCTTGTTTTTGTTTTTGTTTTCTATGGCAACATATTGCTTCAGTCACTCAGAATACTTTTATGTTTTTCACACACGCAGATTTGAGATCCTTTTCAACTTAACTGACATGTATTATGCAATAATACATAATTTTTAATGTTAACACGGCACCAACACTAGCACCAATTTCTGGTTTCTGTATAGTTTTACTTATATCAGAATTTTAGCAATCTCAGCTTTCAGAATGTATTTTTTCTTTTCTTGTTAAGTAAAGAATTTTCACCAATCCTCTTTTAAAAACTATTGTATTTTATAACATGTTATGTTCAGTGCCCAGAAGAGGGTATTACACTGCGTAGAACTGGATTTACAGATAGTAGTCAACCAACATATGGGTACAGGAAACTGAATCCGAGTCCTCTGAAAGTGCACCAAGTACACATAACTGTTGAGCTACTTCTCCAGTTTCTTACCTATTCAGGTAAAGATCATATTTAACATACACAATTACCACCATCACTTTCATGTTCTGAGACATTATTCAGTCTGATAACTAAGACACCCACTAATAGCCTTAGAGATGGGCAACCTTTGAATCATAGGTATGTTAGACAGCATAGTTCAGAGTTCAAGATTTTATTACACTACTCACAAAACATAAACTAAAAATTTTCTATTTATTTCTGGAACAATTCATTTAAATACTTTCAAACCATGGGTTTTCATGGATAACTAAAACTGCACAATAGGAAACTGGGGGAAAAAAGTACACTATATTATGCGATCTTGCTTTCTAACTAACTTATTACCAAAGAGAAATGGCATTAATGGCCCACATGTCTTCTGTTAGCAGATCCTTTAATCTACCCTGCAGTAATACTTACATCTCTGTACAAGGAAGTCAAAAGCTACCACTCATCATTACTTGAGATGAGTTGGGCTTCATAGGAAGAATTAAGAGTAGAGTTCACACAGTTACCTGCAGCTGATAAGTACCGAAACAAAAGTATCGCTGGCAACTGACTGGAATCAGGACACCCACTTTCTACTGGATTTGCACAATAGCTCATGGGCTGAGCTGCAGGACCAGAGTAAATGTCTGGTGGTTTGAAAGATAGAGCCCCTAAAGGGAGTGGCCCTGTTAGCAGGCATGACCTTGTTAGAGTAGGTGTGGTCTTGTTGGCAGAAGTGTGTCACTGTAAAGGTGGGCTTCCAGGTCTCAAATATGCTCAAGATACCACTCAGTGTGACAGACTACTTCCTTTTGCCAGCAAAATATAGAACTATCAGCTACTTCTCCATCACTACATATGCCTACAAGCTTGTCATGATGAGAATGGATTGAACCTCTGAAGCGGCCATAGCAATTAAATGTTTTCCTTTACCAGAGTTGCCATGATCATGGTGTTTCTTCACAGCAGCAGAACACCGAGTAAGACAATGCCTAAGTCTTAAAGACAAAGTTATATAAGGCCGTAAAACATACTGAGAAAGCCAGAGTCATGTGCTATGTCAAAGCAACACTGACAAATTCTGACAAGCATACACGGCAGTTTATAACACAGAAACAAATTTCCTCAAGACGCTTACTTTACTTCATTTCTAGTCTTCACGCACATAGCCATTCATTCAGATATTCTACCACTTAGTTTATGTATAGGCCATCCAGCCTGAAGACAATTCAATTAATCTTACAAGTGACATGTACAAGAAAAAAAACAATAACAACAAAAACAACAACAACAACAAAAAACCAGATGTGGCATTAAGATTTACAAAGTTACTGAAACTTTTTAACAAGTAAAATGCATCCTTCCTTAGCTACACCAGAATGAGGAATAAAGGGGTTTACATATGTTCCAATTCTAAACCTATCAATCAAACCCATGTTATTCCTTTGGGAGCTTATTTACATGCATATTTATCAGCCTCACATGCTAATTCCCTGCTGTTTTATGCCTGCAAGGCATGTTTATGAGTCATAATTGTTGATCTCATTTGATGTATTTTACTGAAGGAAGACATCATTCAGTTATGTGGCCTAATGTCAATGAGTTACGATGACCTGCTCTCTTAAAAACAACTTGCTCTTTAATTTTTATTAGGACATATCACTTATTTCATGGGAATAGTTCACTACACAAAAGAAAAACTGTTTTATAGAAGGATTTGAGATAGTCATCTCATTTTGGGTGCCCTTTATTCCTATCTATTTAATTTGAACTACAGCTGCAAAGGGTATGATGTTTCTCTTCAGTCACGTATTTCTCCTCACACCTAGACAGCAGCACAGCTCTCATAACCTGTCATTTTAATCCAACTTTGAAAATCTTCCATGCTCACACTCAACTATGTTCATTCACTCATTCTCTTATCTCTCATTTCATCCTCCAGCCACAATGAAGACATGGTGATATGTTTAATACTGCCCAGAAATACCTGATAAGGCAAGCATTTTTTGATGCATTTAAATGCTTACTTCAGTTAGAGTATTTCCCCTAAGTAGGGGCTAATTAACTATTTCTACAGTTACCCTATCCTGCAAAAGTAATAATTACCCTCTCAATGTGAGTTTTCTCCAATGTTTAAAAGAACTGCTGTATGACAAATGTAAAAGATCACAATGTACCACTGACATTGTAAGACTCTGGTCATGAGAAACAGATGTGGAGGACCCTGAAGTATACTTCTAAGTATAAATCTGAACTGCTATTACAAAACAGCTTTACAGTAAAGAGAGAGAGATACACAATTATAATGTAAACATAGTATCACACGGGCTTTGAAATAAAAGCTTCTGTACTATGTGATAAATGTGAATTAAATGTAAGAATGACTTTTGTAACTGAATTTCTCTAAGACAAATGGTTTATGTATGACTAGCTCATGGCTGAGATGTCACTGCTAGGTGGCTGGCCATATACTCGGAATCGCTACCTAGAAAATTAAGCATAATGTGCATGTAGATTAAATATAGTATAAGTATCATTCTCCCTTTTATTTTTTCTATATTAAAAGAATACTAAGATAAAACCAGGTGGTGATGGCACATACCTTTAATTATTTCAGCACTCTGGAGAAAGAGGCATGCAGACCTCTAAAAATTCAAAGCCAGCAGTTATCTACAGAGAGTATTCTAGAATAGCCAAAGCAATACTGAGAAATCCGGTCTTAAAAAACCAAAAACAACAAGAACAACTAAAACCCCCAAATATTAAAATGAATCCTATTTTTAAAATGTAATTCAAAGTACTTTAATAAACGGTTACAAAGTTTAAACTCTAAGAACACAATGAAATTGTGTTATCGTTAATCTTTTGCTATTGTGATCAAAAAATTTTAAATTGGCTTATGCTTAAGAGATTTAAGAAAAAAATAAAATTGTGAATGAATTGTTGTTTCTCACCTCAGTGTAATTGTAGAAGAAAAAGTTGACAAATGATGGCACTATACTATCATTACTTTTAAAAGTGATTTTGAGACTTTCCTGTGTCCCATCTCCCATGACTAGGTGAACAGTGAGGAAATGAAGAAAAGACAGACAGAGTGAAGTCTGCATCAGATGGGTTTCTCTAATGATCTTTCCCTGGAAACTCTGTGTTTTGTAGGTACAGTACAGGAGGGGCTTAGTCTCTGTGGGTGGTCTCTGCAGGAGAGCAGTCTCAGGCTACAAAAATCCAGGAGGAAGTTGCAATCCTCCTTCACTTGACCCTGGCCAATAGAAGGAAATAGCTTTGCCAAGTACACATGGGTTCAAGGCCATGGATCCTGGATATGGCATGGTGGTGCACATGTCAACGTAGAATTAGACTCAAGGTTTCACTTGACTGGGGCTTCCTCTGCTTCTTACATTTTCCCATTTCCTTCCCCCTTCTTCCAGTACCTCCTGTATCCCTCACAAATTCATGGCAGCTTTTCGTTTTTCATGATTATTGCACAACACACATCCACACAAAATGACTCAGTAAATTAGTGCTAGAAGGGTCTCACTTTGGCTTCTTGGTCTCACTGGGTAGCTTGGTCAGCATACATTCTCTGTTTACTAACATATTCAAGAGAAGTTGAAACTTAGTACATCTACTCAAAATATAACAAATATCATACAGTTTTAATGATTTTTTTATTCTTGGAAGTTATGTGTACTGAGCTGGGGATATAGTTTAGTTTTGAAGGTGCTTAGCCAACAAGAATAAGAATCCAAGTTGGGGACAGAGTAAAGATATAAAACAGTACAAATGTCTTATAATCCCATATGTGGAGTATGGAGGTAAGCAGCTTAGGCAGTCTAATCGAATTGGGGAGTTCCAGGTCAGTGAAAGACCTCACCTCAAAGGAGGCAGATGTAGCTCATAGGGAATCCACTCAAAGTTGTCTCCCTGGCTTCCAAAAACAAACACATGCATGAATACATACATATACCAACATATATATTGAAAAAAACCTATGTGTTAAGAAAATTGAACATTTTAGTAAAACAAAAACAAGTAACTCAAGGTTGACCATGAATGTAAATGTAAAAGATAAAACCATAAAATTCTTTGACATGAGATATTAGAAATGACACCAAAGGCCCCACAGAGCAAAGAAAAAATTCAATATGATCAAGATAAAATGTAAGTTCTCTACTGAAACAAAACTAAAAGAAAAGAATGCTTTGTTTGAAAAAAAAAGAAATGCGAGAGTGGACAAATCATGCTATGACATCATCCCACTCCTCCTGTTTACAGAGTTCCAAGGGATTCACAAACACCAATGGACCAAATCTAAACTACTTCCTGTAAATTACAATGTCTAACAGAGACACCTTTGACTTCCTTCTCCTGACAATACCTGAGTCCTCATTGCCCACCACTTTCCTGCTCATGATACACACTTAATAGGCACTTTCGTTTCTCATCAAAAGTGAGGTTCTGTAAGGGTTGTTCTTTTCCCTCTGGTTTTCACCTAACTGGATCCCTCATCAAAAAGCCCCATCATGTAAATTTATATTCATCCCTGTTATTAAAAACCAGTCATTTCCTCTGGAATTCCTTGCTGCCATAAGTCTTTGTTTGCCTAACACATCTTTATGGTTTAAGCACTTACTCAGGTGTTCAATGAAAACCTGTACCTTCTCAATGATTTAGATTATGTTAATATGCCCTAAACTTCTGCCTCCCAAGTCATGGGATTAAAGTCATGCACCACTATGCCGTGCCTATTTATTTAATTGTATGTGATGCATGCATATGAAGCACAAGGGTGGAGTATTGAGGAGACACACTCATCTCTTGGGACTGGAGCTCCAGAGGGTTGTAAGCCATCATGTAGGTGCTGAGTTAGTAGAGGGTCCTCTGCAAGAGTAGCCAGTACTCTTAACTGCTGCACCATCTCTCCAGACCCATTTATTATGCAGGTCTAAACAATCTCATGTTAATTAACAAGATTTTACAGTAAAATTTCATTATTCAATGGCCTGCTTTTTGCTTAAGAGATAAAATTTATCAGCTGGGCGTTGGTAGCAAAGGCCTTTAATCCCAGCACTCAGAAGGCAGAGGCAGGAGGATCTCTGTGATTTCGAGGCCAGCCTGGTCTACAGAGTGAGTTCAAGGACAGCTAGGGGCCGTTACACAGAGAAACCCTGTCTTGAAAAAAAATAAGACAGAGTGAGAGAGAGAGACAGAGAAAGACAGAGAGAGAAAATTTATCAATAACCACCAAACATCATGAAGGCTCCTTTACTGATTACTTCAAGTCGCTGGAGTACATATGCATTCATTCATGAGCAACACATTATATAGTGTTCCTGCTTTTCAATTTTATATAAATGAAATTTTGTACTCCGCACATATACCTGTTGTTGACTGTCTACCTTTTGCCTCTGGGCTTTTACCTTTCTCTATTCTATATACCTTTCTTTACTTATTACTTACTCCATGGCTTGCTGTATATTTAGGAGGCTAGACCCTGATGTCCTCCTCTTCTTCTCCTTGACTTTTTCCAAGATTTCTCCTGCAATTTATTCTCTCTGTCTGGCAGCCCCACCTGTTTCTAGACCCTGGCTAGATATTGGCCATTTGGCTCTTTCTTACACCAATCAGGTGTTTTAGACAGGCAAAGTATCACAGACATGTCAATGCAACATAAAAGAATGCAATACAACTTAGCAACATTAAATAAATGTTCCCCACCATAAACAAATGTAATACATCTTGAACTAATATTCCACAACATGTGTCTTCATGATTTTGGTATTGTACATATGACTCTGTGGAATTAAATAGTTTATTTTCATTTTGGTGTCTCACTATTCAATTACAAAACTATTTACTTATTCCTTTTACTGCAGCAGAACATATGAAATACTTCAGGTATTGTGGCATTCTTAAAGTTCTTGAAGGTCTTTATTGTTTATCTCCTAGGAATAAAAGTGTTTGATCTTAGGGACATACTCAATTTTCCTGTAAATATTTCTAAAATGGTAAAATAGTCTTTAACTTCTCAAAGTAATACAGAACTCCACTATGTGTATATACTAGCAATTATGAGGTACGTTTATAATTCCAAAGGTATAGTATGAAAACTGACTGGAAAAGATACATTGCCCACACCCAGACAGGGTTTCTCTATGTAGTCCTGGCTATTCTGGAACTCACTCTGTAGATTAGACTGGTCTCAAACCCTGCCTCTGCCTAACCAGTAGTAGGATTAAAAACCACCATGCCAGGCTTGAAATTTATGCTTTTATGTATTTGTGGCCATTACATAATTCTCTTGTGGCAAAAAATATGAGTTCTTAATTTTTCTAGCATAATATTAATAGTAAAGTAATAATTTTCCATAGTAACAATAATTTTCCATAGATTTTAGATAGTATACTCATGTTAGTTCTGAATGTCCCATCTTTACCAAGTCTATATGACTTTTGCTTTTTGTGTTGTAAAAATGTTTGTGTTGTAATTAACACTAGTACATTTAATTTAAGATGGATTAGTATTCTAAGATTACATGAAAGATCCATTCATTTTCATTTCTCCACAAATGTAAAAACTCATATGTCCTAAGCACTGTTATTGGATGTTCATTCTTTCACTGTTAATCTAAAATGTCAATTTTAGTTTTCATTTATGTGTGGGTCTACTTAGTCTAAACACTGTATGTTGATGCGTTCAGTGAGTCATAAGCCATCATTATAATATACACAATGAGCTTTTGTTTTTAAAATTTCTTAAAGGACTTAAACCTCAGCATTCAGGAGTCCTTGAAACACCCAGTTCTGTTCTCATTACCCTCTTCAGGCTGCTCCCAACTGCAGTTCCAGGGGGATTGGGACACATGCACACATGCATGCATGCACATGTACTTAATCAAATGCTGTGTGAGCTAAAGAGACAGCTCAGTTTTTAAGAGAGTAATTGTTCTTACAGAGAAGCCACATTAAGCAGCTCTCAACCACCTCTAACTGCAGGCCTCTTCTGGACTCTGCAAGCAGCTGAATGCACATGTGTATATTTTCACACGGAGAACACACACAGTTACAAGTTCAAAAAGATCTAAAATAAACAAAAGTGTTATGCATTTTGAATTTTGTTTTCCTCTATTTAGAAATTGAAAGTTAAAATTGGGCATATGTATCAGGTACTATAAACACAAATACATGGTACAATGGTGAAGTATATGTCCTCAAAATGTGGAATATTTACATGGAAAAATTTCAAAGATCTTGATCTTTAAAACCATATGTATTCTTATCAGGACGCATTCTCATTAGGCCATGTGTTGTGCAATCACACATCAGCTCTTTTTGCTCCCATCTAACTGCAGTTTAGCATGCTCTTTGATGCTCCTGCACCGCTCGCTCTTGTCCACACTCTTTGAAAGACACGCTTTGAGAGCAATGCCACATCTATCGGCATGACCTGGCAGAGGCTTAATTTTGTTCCTGGCTTACCTGCTGTAACAGCATATTCTTTAAGTTTATCCATGTCAGAATGGTAGAAATTGTTTTGTCAATGAAATATCGGATGCTATATTAGAGGTTATTTTCTTATCTACTTATCAGTAACAGATAGTAGATTGTTTCCATTTCTAGATATTGTGGATAGTGTGTGTGTGTGTGTGTGTGTGTGTGTGTGTGTGTGCGTGCCCCTGTCCCATGGAAATTTTGTGAGTAGTTTCTAGTTCTAGCTGCTATTTAAAATGGATTACATAGAATTTGTAGACTGCATATGGGCAATATGAAAATTCCAATAGTATTGATTCTTTCAATCCATAACAACAATCTTTTCAACATCTGTCCTTTGCAATTTTTATGTTAATAATTTCATACTTTTGTTTGTATTAGTCTTAATATCTTTACTTTTATTTATTCCTAGATGTTTTTGTATGTGTAGCTATTTAAACACAATTGCTTTCTTGATGTTTTGTTTAATTAGCTACTAGTATATTAAGATGTTACGGGGTGTGTGGAACTTCTGGTGGTTTCTATACATAAGAATATATTACTTAATTCTCTGTTGCTGTGATAAAACACCAAAACCAAGGCAACTTAGAGAATAAAGGATTTATTTGGGCTCAGTGCTCCATAGGTATGAGTGTCCATCATGGCAGAGAAGCAAGGCAGCAGGCAGACATGGTGGCAGGGATGGGAAGCTGAGAGCTCATCTCATTCACAAGTACAAAGCAGAGTGAGCGAATGGGGTTATGTGTAGCTTTAAACTTATTAGCCTGCCCACAGCAAGTACTTCTTCCAGCAAGGCACACCTCCAAAATATCCCCCAACAGCACAGAGCAGGGACCAAGTGTTCAAATGCATGTGTCTGTGGAAGACATTCCCACCTGAACCACTCACTATAAGCAGCAGCCACTTCTAATACAAAGATCACCTGGCTTCATCTGTTTCGATCTTCAAAACCAACAAGGCACAAAATGCTTTCCTTGCCTAAGTGGTGTGGCTGAGTCTTCCCATGATAAACAAAAATGGCATACATCTCTTATCCTAGAAGGCACATCAAGCCTTTTGGCACTGAAATGATAAATTGTCATTTGCAAAGTTCATTTTTTAAGAAATGTACAAGCAAGTCATAAAAAATAATTTTACCCAAATGTTTCAAGCTTACAATTTTGTACTGGGCTACACTTGTGCCTATCCTGAGCAGGTGGGGTATGTAGCCTGTTACATCTTAGAAAGTTTCAATTTTTCCTCATTGAATGCAATGGTAACTATGGGCTGTTGCTTGTTTGGTTGGTTGGTTGGTTTCAGCCAGGCACACTCTATACAGCCTTGGCATTGTATGAATGTCAGGCCTGCCTCAAACTCACAGAGATTAAGTTGCCTCTGTCTCTGTCTCCCAAGTGCTAGAATAAAAGGTGTGAGTCACCACAAAAGCCTATGTGGTAACTGTAAGTAGCTGTAATTATGGCGAAGCCATGTTCTTCTCTAATTGTTGTTTTCTTCATGAACGGAAAGTGTATTTTATCAACCCCTTTCATGCATTTATTGAAACTCATGATTGTTGCCTGCCATTCTGCTCATCACATTTATTTCCATACTTAGAAACATCCTTACATCTGTAGGATGAATCACAGCTGATCATATTGAATAATCTATTGAATGTATTGTTGGATTCAGTTTGCTAGGGTTTTTGTAGGTATAATCATGAAGGATGGTAGCTTTAAAAAGAGCTATTCAAAAGTATCTCTATAAAAGTCAGAAGAGTATAAAATAATTTATTAAGTACTGTTGTCAAAATTATGATGATATGCATAAATGAAGAAATGGTTAATCTCTATACAAAGGACTTTTTAGCTTTTTCTTGTGACCTTGTGTTGTTTTTATATTAAAATAGTAGTAGGCTGGATGAATTTACTCCTACTTTTTTGAACAATTTAAAAACTACTATTAAATTTTTTAAATGTTTATATGAGAGATCATCAACGATGATGAGCAACCATCTGAAGCTTGCATGAGAGAATTATCTGTCACTGACTTCATATTAACCATGGTCACTAACCTTCAAGCGTTCTAATAAAATGTCACTTTCCACCAATGAGCAGTGGGATCATAACAGTATCAATTCTAATCTTTGGGAATTATACCTCTACATTTGTTCATGTTTTTTAAACTGTATGACAAAAATGTTCTGCTCTTTTCAGTACACTTTCTCCTCATCCTTTGTTAAATTAATCTATTACTGAGTAGACCAGGCTGGCCTCAAACTAACAGAGATGGCCTGCCTCTGCATCCAGAGTGCTGGGATTAAAGATGGGTACCACCACCACTCGCTCCATTAATTTAATTAAATTAATAATATTTAATGCTACCATATTTAGAAACACTGGGAACAAAATTATCATGAAATTGTTTAGTGAGAATTTAGTGGACAGATGTGCATTTCCAGTTGCCAGCAGTCACTTTAAGCCTCATGAAACCTCACAGCATTTTTGTTCTCATGAAATGCTGACTCTATCATGGAACTTAATGGTAAGTGGCTTGGTGGAAGATGAAACTGTCACTCAGTTATTCAATTCACTAAGTAGTCAGCCATGTTGCTCACACAGAAGTAAATCCAAAGATGAGTGAGAGTGCTATGACTTATTTTGTCATGAATCAGACTCCATTCTTTGTTAAAATTAGTTATTTTTATTTTATGTGAACTGGTGTTTTGCCTGCACGTATGTCTGTATGAGGGTGTCAGATCTCCTGGAAATGGAGCTATAGACAATTGAAAGCTGCGAAGTGGGTGCTGGGAATCGAACCTTGGTCCTCTGAAAGCCAGATCTCTTAACCACTGAGCTAGCCCCCAGCTCCCAGAGTAAATTCTTATCATTTTCTTTTATTTATTTCAGAGAGAGTTTGTAGTAGAACCAAAGATAACTAATATACTATTTACTGATAACATGAAATAATAGTGTTAGGTATATGTCAAACATGCATTGGCTCTTCTAAATCATTGAGGTCATACAAAAGCCATTTTGCAAACATCTATAAACTGTTAAAAATTTAAAGGTACACTTCAAGGAACATTCTAGGAAAAAAATACTAAAATTTCCAAAGTTCTATTTAAAAGTACTATTTAATAATAATTTTATGTTTTTCTCTTATTTCCTTCTTGGAAGATAAAACAGAGATTAATTTATAGATTAATGTCTCAACTTGTATCACAACCTTCTCTGAAGCAAATATAAAGTTTTTTAAAAATAAAACGCTCAGGGTGGAAGAAGGCCCATAAGTAAGAGCAACTTCTGTACATGCAAGAAAACTTAAGTTCAAATCCTCAGCACCCACATCAAAAGGTATGGAAGGGAGTTACACCTATAACCTCAGAGGTGGTGGCAGGCAGAATCCAGAAGCTAACAAGCCAGTCACACTGACCTCCACCATGAGCTTCAGGTCCAGTGACAGATGCTGTCTAGGGGGAAAAAGGCAGAAAGTCCCAGAAAGTAACCCAGAGAGGAAACAATGGCACCCTGTGGTCTCTACAAGCAAGGGCACATGCACCTTCTTAGATGTGCACACATTCCCATCCACCAGACACAACACAGACAAATCACAGAGAGAGAAAAATGGAATTCCCACAAAGATAATAGATAAAAATTAGCAATTCACATCTTCATAAGGCTGAAAATAAGTATGCCCAAAAATACTTCAATTGTTTCATTTTTGTTAAACTCATCATTTTTTTGTGATTTCAGATACAACGTAAATGATCTTGAAAGACATACTTTCTCTGAAAGCTGAAAATGGTTTGGTTTTGTAGAAAAAAATATTTTCAAACTGTAAACATGAGTAACATATCTTGGAATGCAAGCATATACACAAAAGGATATATTTAAGTGTTTCCCATACAGGTTTCTTTAAATCATATAAAAATAATAATTTAAAAAATGAAGAAACTAATAACAAGAATCATTCAGTTACTAGCAAAAAAGAAAAAAAAAGAAAGAAAGAAAGAAAAAGAGAGAGGGACAAATGAAAATGGACCTGCAACATTTATGTAAGTAATTTACCAATAGCAACATTTATGTAAGTAATTTACCAATGGCAATATTTATGTAAGTAATTTACCAATAAATGTTACAAGAGAAAAAAAAGCAAAGGTTGACTCATTCTAGAACTTCTTTGTCATCATTAATGCCTTCAGACTTTCACAGCAAAAACTTCTGTACTTTGAGAGGGTTATATTTAGAGTTCAAATAATGCTGTCAGGTTACTATGACGAAATTCTTTCCAATGTCCAGAACATGTTTTCTAAAATACAAATCAGCAACAACAACAAACTGTATCAGTCTTTATTTGTAAGTGAAATAAAGAAGATTTTGTTTAACCACATGTGTTTATTTTTGGTGAAATCAGGGAGAAGAACAACTTCGCCAGGAAAGAGCTGTGTGGCTGTTTTCTTTCATTACTATCTCTGTTTCTCAAATTGATACAAATGATCTCCTTCTGTTTCTGTCTATCTGCTTGCTTTGTCAGTACAACTAATTGTCAGGATTGGGGAGATCTCTGTATCAGAAGATGTGCAGTTTGTAACCTGCTTAATTTGCCTTATGTCCTACATGCCCTCAGTCTGGTGTTCATTAAAGTCTCAGCTGCTTTATTTCTACCAGTGGCAGCCCAAACATAGCCTTATTTTTCTTTGTTAAAAGGCCAGATTGTGCATAAATATACACCTAATGTGTGTGTGAGAGTGTGCATGACGTGCATGGTTTTCAATAGCAAACATTTACCAAGCTTGTAAATGTATCATCACTTCCTTTTAAAGCTAGTATCTGAATAAATGAAATCCCCTTTTCTTAAGGACAGAACCCATTAGTCTTTTGAAAGAACTGTAATATAATATCACCTCTAAAATTAGATTATAAATAAGAATTGCAGTTTTGGATAAATGATACTACAAATATGCAACTCAAAACCAATCTTGAAGGATCTCTCTACATAACCTGAACCTCTCTTTTCACAAAATTTTCTGGGACATTCTAGATTTTAATCCCAATTGTTTTCATAAACTTGACTCAAAACATATTTAATGAGAACTATTCTCTTTTGTTTTGCAACAAATATGTAGTGCTTCTGACGGGAGGGAACACAGACTCAAAACTGCACACTTCAATGACTAACACATAGCTCTAATTCTTGGTATATATGCAAAGAATGATGTTACTGTACAGCATCACTTATTGGTTCATAGTATTAACACTGTTACTCATTCTTAAATAATTAAAACTAGAATACACAAAAGTTTGTCAAATATTTAATATAATCTTTTGGAAATTACCAAAATCTATCTTTAATATGCTACTGAGTTACTTGTGATATTAATTTTGAAATAGTTAATTAATGAAATGTTCATTTTTAAACTTATTTAAATATTAAAATATTATGCCTGAAAATTATATCAAAAATAATTTAATCTAAGCTAACAAGCATTTCCTGTTTCAGTGTGTCATATACTTACTAAATAAATAAAATTATAACTATTAAGTACTATATGCAAGCATAACTGTTTAAGAGAATCATAACTGTATCCCCATGAGTTGCTCTCCAAATGAATGGTTAAAGGAAATGGCCCTCTTAGGTGAACATACTGTCCATATCTCCACTCACTTGGGTTACTTGAGGAACCACATCCAAGAGTCTAGTTTCATTCCTGATGTCTATACCTTATCCTTACAGTTCATCTACCCTTGAAGACACAAAGAGTAACTAGATGCAATACTATTTTCTTACAAAAATAATGTGGAACTGATGCCATAATTAGTTAAAAAAATAAATAAAAATAAAACAACAACAACAACAACAAAAAAAACCATAAGGTTCAATTACAAGGTCAAAGAACTTAAAGGCGTACTCTCTGAATACTCTGTGCCTCAAACAGAAAGGAAAAGACACAAGCATAAGGTTAGATCTGGCTGCGTGGAGGTGGAAAATACAGGAACAGCAGAGGAGCAGGGAAACCAAAACTTCACTCACCGGAAGAAAAAAAATCAGCAATATGGATTATAGTTGTATTGTACCTTCTCTACTTTTGACAGTGGTAAATGCCATATTCAGCAAAGCAATGTCTTTTGTTCCTTTTCTGCTGCGCCCATTTTTAAATTCAGCTCCTTCATACTCTTTAGCATTAAAACATCTTTCCATGTGTTGTGTAACAGTCATAGTATACAGATGTTGTAGAGGTTTTCTCTCACTCTGACTTGATTGTTTATTTCTTTAACAGTGACATACAAAAAAAATATTTTTTTTCCTTTTTACTTGCCATTTTTTTTTTCATTTTTTTATGGATACTATTTTAGGGTTTTATCAAAAATGGCACCAGCAAATCCATTTTCACCTATATATCCTGAGGTCCTCCTTTACACTTATGATCTCTGAATTAACGGTGTTAGCTCATACTCTATTTGCAATAGACAGACAGGCAGACTACAAGATTTACATGGGCGTTAATGGCTGTCCAGATTTTCCAATGCCAGCTGTTGAAAAGACTATTCTTCCTCTAGTGAACTTCCTTTTCTCCCTTTTCAAAAATCAGTCCACTACATTTGATTGCACCTACTTGGGCTGCTTGTTCTGAGGTCAGGCAGCTTTCCTTCTCCAATTCTGTTTGCTATCAATGATATGTTGACTATGCTGAAGAGACACTAAATTTTAAGGGATTGACAAGTGATTAGATAGGTGAGGCCAGAATTTTAGGACATTCTTTCAATCAATACAAACAACAAGGGATATATAGTACAGGCTTGGGAATTGTTTCTGAAATGCTGCAGTTCTAACAAGAGCTGAAACCATCGTGACTTCAAAGAAAGAATAAACATTCCAAAATCAAATGACACTATTTCAAAAGGTACTAGACAATTTCTCAGAATATCCAAAGAATGTTAAGAATAAAGATTACAAGCCAGATGTGTTAGCTAATGCCTATAATCCTGGCACTCAGGAGGCAGAGAAAGTTAGACATCTGCAAGTTAAAAGCCAGGTTGGTCTACATACAGAGACTGGGACAGCCAATGCCTCATAGTGAGACCTTGTTTCAAAAGTAATAAATAGTACAAAGGTCCAGCAAGGGTTGGAAAAACACCAATTAATGCCCTAATAAAAGGAATCTGTTTCTCTATTTAAAATCTAGTATCAATCCTTTTATTCCATGGGGTAGGAAGAAAAGAAAGGGAAGCAGGAAGCAGAGCACTGGGGGTGGGAGGGGCACAGGAGGGGGTTAACCAGCAGAGGGCACAGAAGCTGGGAAAGAGTAGGAAAAAAGAAAATAGAAGACAGTTCTGAATCTCAATGGAATGAGATGTAATTAACTTTTTCACTCTGTGCATCCTCTAAGCTTCTCACATTTTTCATTAAATATTTAATACCTAATTACCTTTTACATATGTTCTATTTTTAAATTTATATCTTTACAATTTTTTTCCTTAGTAATGGGCCAAAAAAGCTTAAAGTAGCAGAAACTTAGTGAAGCGAATAAAGCAGACCAAAGAGTTTCAGTGTAAAATTATAGCATTAAATGCTATGGATTGCATCTCCTTATAAACATGTTGTTCTTCTAGGAGACCTAAGCTTACTCACAGCGTCTACACCAGGTAGCTCACCACCCCTGGAGTAACTGACTCAAAGGATCAAATGCTCTTTTCTGGCCTCCACAGTTACCTACATATATGTGCCATGCACTTGCACATAAACACAAATAAAACTGTTTAAAAAAGAGACTCACTGGGGCGTAAACTACTTTCTATGTTACTCTCTCTATGAAACTTCAGAATTCGAGATTTAAATTCTAAGGTAAGAAAATAGCCAGATTAGTATATGAAACAAAAGTCCTTTTGAGAATTTTTTGCCAATTGTATATTGTACAAATATATACACTCTCCTACAGTAAGTTAGTTAATTGGGAGTGACTTTTATTATATTCATAAATTGAAATATTATGGCAATATTAAGTGAAGATGAAATTAAACACAACACTACTAAAGCGGTCCAGGACACACGTTCCCTTTCATAACAACTTTTAACCAATTTTTCAATACTATTAACACAATGGTGAATAGGAAATGTGATAGGAAGCATGAAAAATACCAAAAAATATTTTATTTACATTTTTGCAACCTCTGTTTTCAGATTTTCCATATGTCTTCCAATACTTTATAGCTCTTGCTCAAAAACCAGTTAGGCCATTAAAAGTTTTTTCTTTAATAGAGGTAAGAATTCATTACTACATTTTTCTATAAGAAGTATGCTACTAAATAATAGCTTGTATACTAATTAAAGAAAATGTAATTGTGAGAACACATTGACATTGTTAAAGTAAATTAGTCAATTTGCTAATAGTTTCATTTAAAGTGACCCTAATTGTATTAATTGTGATACTAGCAAATTAAAATGAAGAGCATTAAACACACTGTTCTAATATGTCCTAGAGGAATGAATTCTCCATTACATCAGCAGAAGGAAAATAATGATTACATGCCCTTCTTGCCCCCAAATAAAACTTCGTATTTACAAGTTCACTTGTGTAAGTGTACATATACTCATATGCACACCCGGGAACAACAGAAAAGGTCTTGCTAAGTTGTATACACTCCATATCTTTTAATAATAGTTACATGCTATAAAATGAACCATACAAAAGCATCTTGAGACATTTGTGAAATATCATAGCATCATTTTTTTCTCTGACTAACAAAAACTATTTTACCATTGAAATGCTCAAAATAAGTTGTTAAAATGATGAGGAAGCAAATATATTCATTTGGAAGACAGCAACATGAAAACACATTTTAAAGATATTCTAAAACTAAAAAGGAACCATCACTTAACAAATGCATCAAGTCAGAAGGACATATGACATGACCACCAAGAAGAACTTCAAGAATCCACAGACATGACAGTGTGTTAGACAATTATTAAATAATTCTCAGTTTAGGCAAAATGAATCTACATTTCTTGGCCAGGTGTTTACAAGTCCTTACTTATCTAGTTCACTGTATGCTATTTTGCCACTAGTTAGCCTTAGTGACAAGGATATTGAAAGCTCCCTTCAAGTTTAATCCTTTCCTAGGGACTTACTTTGTATGAACTTTATTTTAGAGATGTGGTACTCCTTCTATAGATACCATTACATGCCAGGAATCTTGTCTGTTATTCACATACAGCCAAACCTTTCTCAGAGGCCTTCCCTGACAATTTTAAGTACTCATTGTATTACTCTGTCTAAGAGTAAAATGTGACTTCTGATGGGCAACTAAGAGGTAAATAGTGCTAGTTCTACAACAGTTAGGGCTACACAATGAAGCCCATCCATCCAACCAACCAATCAACCAACCAACCAACCAACCAACCAACCACCCAAACAACCAACCAAACCACCCACCCAAACAAACAAACAAACAAAAAGACCAGTGTCAATAGCCTGTAATGTTTGGGGGTTTCTGGGGAACCCAAATTGAGGGGAGGTATCCCATACTTGGAACTTGGCTTCTGGGAGGAGCATTATCCCTGTAGGATAACTCACATGAAATTTTTTCATATGATATATAAAGCTCACAAAACAGCACGTTTCCATATGATGTTTTCTCTTCTACATACCAGGTCACCCAGCGCTTCTATTCTCCCCTTTCATACCTCCCACATCCTGCTATACCCTCTCCATTGAGATTGCTTCCCACTAATGGCTCTAGTTTCCTAATTCTACAGGTTAGAAATGTGTTTCTTCCAAGTTAGAAATGCAATGGCAGCATATGAATGAGAACATAAGACCATTATTTTTCTAGGGCTAGCGTACATCATGTAATATAAATGTTTTCAGTGTAGAGAGGTGCACAAGACCAAGCCTGTCAACACCAGAGCACTGACAAGGGTCGGGAGACCAACCTTAATTAAGGCAGCTATCTTATAAAGGAGCGAGGACCCCCTTCCTTTAAGGGTGTGGACCTCAGTATGTCCTTAAAATTGTAGTGGATGGCCTCAGATCCACAAGTTTATGAGCAACACAAATTGGACCCAAAGTATTATTTTTTAAAAAAAGGAGAGGGGGACACAAAGTCAGGAGTGGTTGGAGAGGAGGAGTAGTGAGAGACAGGAAGGGTTGAGTATGATCAAAACACATTGCATGAAATTCTCAATTAATAAAAATGCTATATTTAAATGAGAATTTTGTGAAAGAAATCAATTTACTGCTCAATATTCTTTCCCCAGATACTAAATTTTCAATGAATATTTTTGTATAAATAAGCTCATGTTAGGTACATGGTCTACAGTACTTTATGTTTGGTAGTCAACATAGGAGTCAGGTGTGGTAAGACATCACTTTACCCCAGCACTCAGTATCAAGAGGCAGATAGATGTCTCACTATGGGTTCAAGGCTACCCACCTTGTCTACATAGTGAGTTTCAATCAATGCAGAGGTATATAATGACACCCTATCTCAACAAAACAAATAAAATGAACAAAAAAGAAAAAAAAATATGTTCCTATGGTCCTGATTAACTTCTTAAATATTGCTTTAATTTGCTATCATGTCAACATATCTGATTATCTAGTAACATAATGAGACAAGTAATAAATTCATTAAAACACTAAGCCATTTAATAAAATACAGTAAGTGCTAAACGCTTAAAGATATTGGTAAAATAGTGATCTTGATCAAAATCATTAATAGTCTAATAAAATTTTCAGTATAGAAAAACTACCTCTAAAAAGTCACCAGGTGGTGCTACACTCCTTTAATCCCAACAGTCAGGAGGCAGAGGCAGGCAGATGTCTGTGAGTTCCAGACCAGCCCAGTCTACAAAAGAAGTTTCCAGAACTGTCAGGGCTATGGAGAAAAACCCTGTCTTGAAAGAGAATAAATAAATAAATAAATAAATAAATAAATAAATAAATAAATAAATAAATAACAGGAAAGAAAAGGGAAGAAAGAAATCTTTTTTTCACCATGAACAAGTCTAAGGTGTTAAAAACTTGGGGAACAATTGGTAATCCTAATTACACTACTAAATAGGTAAAATTCCCCTGTATCTTGAGATCATCAGCCTCAGTTTAAAAAAAAAAAATTATTTTCATTTGATTTATCATTTAAAGTCAGATGGTAAGAACAAGTAATTATGAAAACAGAAACAATACATGCATTATTTTCAGTGGAATTATGTGTATCTGGTCAATTATTATTCTTTGAGCAAAGACTCTGGAATTTAAGGTGGTAATTTAAACATATGACACAACATGCTAAGACACAAAGAATATATATTTCTATACTGTTTGTTATTTAGGAAAAAAATAGGCTAAAAGAGTAATTAACATGGAAAATATGCCCTAAGAGGTCACACAGATGTAGGGACAGTTCTTTTTCTTCCCCAATAAAAATAAAATATGTAGCTTTCTTTCTCTAACCCATTCGCTTGCCTAATTTAAAAAAAACTCCCAAAATCATTTAATAGTACTGTTTCTTTATAAATGGTAGAATTCAGATTTGATAAAATAGAAGAATGCTTTACCAATGTAATCTCTAACATGGTAGTTTTTAATTACAGAAGACACCAGGCAGGAAAATTACTCCCCCAAATCTGGTGTTTATCTGTTTATGCAAGGAGTCATTGTCTAGCCACAAATTCCCTACAGTCTATTGCATAAATGTACAAAAAGCTTCAAAATACTTCAGAAATTCCAATGCAAGACACAAATTAAACTAAACTGCAAAGGTGGTTATTCTTCAAGTAAATATGACAAACTGAAGAAAATGTAATACATAATTTTTTTGTGTGTGCAAAATGACAACTTAAGAAGATCAAATAGGTACTTGATATACAATGTTTACATATACAACACACAAAACTCACTATGGTTAGTAACCTTTATGGCTTAGAAAAACAGATATTTACATATCTTTCTTTCCTCTGTGCCTTCATGTATGTGTGTTTTGTATATATTTTTAACAGTTGACAGCTGTTTTAGAGCATACAGAGATGCCAAGCTGAATGAGGGTCTTGATTACTTCAAGATTAGCTATCTAAAGTTTCTATTCATTTTAAGTGTTGTTAGTTGGAAGAGTCATTAGTCACTTCCTTGTCTCATAGAACATCAGCATACATTTACATTGTTAATGAACATTTGGGGTAAATGAATTAATGGCACTTTAAAACATCAATTCAATCCTAATAACTTGGTATGTCACAGAAATGTTAGGCTAGGATATAAATGAAAATCCCTTTCAGTAAAGGTAACTACTCATTCCTTTAGACAATAAAAGATAAAATTAATTTAAAATGTTTTTAACCAGGTTTAAAAAATATTCAATATTTAATGAAATAGCCCCGAGAAAAATATTCACTTAAAACACAACAGAAAATGATCTTCTCAAATAAGCATGTAAATAAGGAATATTCTGAAAAGTATTGGCAATATTTTGTATTTTTCTTATACAAACACATATTCACTTTTAAACATTTATAGAATTATGAGTACTTCGTACAGGTATTAAATTTACGAGAAACATAACTAGAAAAGCTTTCAGGCTTTCTAAAAACTGCAATAATCAAAATTACAATTAATTTTCATATTACCAAAATCTAAACAGCAGTCTTTTTAGGCCCTTATGTAACAAACAAAAAATAAAATCACAAAACAATTTTGAAAGGTGAAAGGTGCTATTTTCCACAAAAACTTCAATGGCATTTACAGGGTATAAAAGGCATTAAAGAGTCACACAAACACACACACAAACACACAAATAATAAATAAATGAATGGATGAATAAACAAACGCACATGATATAGAGCTTTTGTTCTACAGAAATAACCATGTTTTTAAAGAGTCAGTTATTTTTTTTTTTTTTTTTTGTTTTAATTACCAAAATGTCACTGCAGATCTAAACATCTGCATTTAGGTAAAAATGGCTTTATTTGAATTATTTTAACAAAATTACTTGATAAATGCATTTCATGAGTGAAAAACTACAATTAGTGACTTGAAAAAGGAATTTTACCGAGTGGTCAATAAACTACTCAAGAATGAGGACAAGGTTTCAAGAGTTTTCATAAACTCATGTCTATCAGAAGTTATACTATTAAGTAAATATGGAAAAATAATATAATATCTAGTTCTGACACATTTTAGAATATCAAGAATGCATATCTCTAAATAATCCACAACTTAATGATTTTATTGCACATATCTGTAAGAGTATGGCACAAATTTCAGTTATTTACAAAAAAAGAAACAAAATTGAAACACTACTAAAAAGTTCATCCTGGGATTTAGTTCACTTTAATGTGTGTGTGTGGAGGGGACAAAGGGTAGATTAACTGAAAGGTCAATACCAACAGTTTTCATTCTTCAACACGTTTGGCAAACAGCATTTTGAATTCCAACACTGACTTTATCTACTAAAAGTATTGTCTAGAATATAACTTTTCTTTAAGAAACACACTGTATTGAACATTTGGCTAATGAGTCTTCTACCTTCAATAACAAAGGACACTTTCTCTGGTATTCACTAGCATCAAGAATATTCTGTACATATCTAGCATAATATTCGTGAAGTTGTTCTGATTAGCTTCATGGAAAGACTTACCCCTATAGTGTGGACAGAACATACTGAAGCCCCTCCTCCCAGCATATGCAAAGAGCACCTGCACACAAAACTTACCTCCAGGCTTATTTGAATAGCTGGACAAGGGGTCAATGCCTACTTCTTGTTCTTCTGACTGAAGAGGATGTCTAGTTTCAGACACGGACTGATACATTGCATAAAATACAGGCAGTCACCAAAAGTAATTACCTAGATGAGAATCCAAAAGAAAAAAAGATGAATATTTCTTCTGATATAACTGGGAAGGAATACTAGATAGAATGAAATGATTAAATGAGCACTATAGACACCAACAAGCTTTCTATAGGATATAAGGTCTGTTACTTACTACACCTTGGAGGACTTGTAAAAAACAGCAAACAACATGACAAAAAAATTCCATGCCAACAATGATTCAAAAATTCTAGACTGCACTTATTAACTTATTTTGTGGAATCACATTTGTTTTTGGTAAAATTTCATTTTGTAAAATCTCATAAGATCATTTGTTGAACACTTTGGATAAGGCAATATGCTTAAATAAGGACATTCAACATGGAAACAATACAGCCAATAAACATTACTCATAATAATAGTTAGAGAGACCTTGGTAATATTCTATTGTATTAAACTTAGGCTTGTTTTTACTACAGACATTTAGAGTACACGTTATATGATCTACCAAGGAAAACATACTATTTATATAGAACTATTACTAAATTTCAGGAATTATTAAATTATCATGAGTGTTGTCCTTGTGTCTAAATTGCAATTTCTAATGGATGTCTAGCACTACATTATGTACCACAATTTATGTAAGCAATTCATCAATTTATGTAATACTTTATAAATTTCAATTTAAAATTATTTAAGTATCACATTTTATTAATTTCAAGGGTAGTAGGGACACAAAATGAAACTGAGAAAAAAATTATGAGTATGCAAGTCCAATGAAAATGATATCTTTCAAATACGAAAATGGTTAAATTTATCAGTTTTAGTGTTTAAATATTGAGCAGGTTTCAGAGGCTCAACTACACAGATCCTTAGTAACATTTCTGCAATTCAAAATGTCCCTCTATCCTATCTAAAACACTTATCTTGTAAAATACTCCTGTGGCTCTTCTAATTTTATCAGAACAATTCAGCTCCACTGTTGACCCACAATCACAGCCCATTGTAAATAAGTTCTACTCCCTTAGGATTATGGCTAAACCAAAACTAATAGAATGTTAAGTTAAACAGAAAATGTGTTGTGAAAGTAATGGCTGGTTTTGTTAGCCTGATACACCTAGAGTCACCTGCAAAGAGGGTCATCAATAGAGGAAATGTCTCCAACGGGATGACATGTGAACACATCTGAGGTAATTATTTTCATTAATGATTGGTGAGAAAAGTCTCACATATTTATGGAAGGTGCCAACCCTTGCAGATGGTTCTAGGGTAGAAAAGAAGCAAGCTGAGCAAGCCATGGAGAGCAAGTAAGTAATCACTGTTCTTCCATACTCTCTGCTACAGTTCCTAGCTTCAGACTGCTGTGTGAGCTCTTACACTCTGTACTTCCTTGATGATGAACTATAACTAGTGTGATGTTATAAAACTCTTCCATCCCCAAGTTGTTTTTGGTCATACTTTATCACAATGACAGAAAAGCAAACTAGGCAGTGAACATGAAAGGTGAATTCCTAAAACCATACAATCCAACCTCATCTGTCTAAGGTAGCTGTCAGAGTTTACTGATTAGAATGAAGTTTGGAGAATAGAATAAAATAGGGATAAAAATGCAGGTTATGTTACAAATGAGACAGAAGCCAGTGGATGAATTCAGTTTAACAAATGAAGATGAAGTTGTCTACTGTTCACCAAATAGAACCCCAAATTCAAATTTGTAATGAAGCAAGATAACAGGTGTTATTAGTGACCGTTAATATATTTTAAAAAATAAATATATATGGAAATATTCATTCTCCCTACCACCTAATTATGTATCTTCTTCTTTACTGACATTTTGCCCAAAAGAATCCTAATTAAATTTGCACAGCCACACACTAAGTATTAATTAATTCATCTATTAGATAATTTTTGTATATATTTTTGCTTTCTCTACATGAATGGCTGATGCCCACAGAGGCTAGAAAAGGGTATTGGATCCCTTGGCACTGAAGTTAAAGAAGTTTTTGAGCCCCCATGTGGGTGCTGGGAATGGAACCACACCTCTGTGGAAGAGCAGTAAGTGATCTTAGCTGCTGCGCCTGCTCTCCAGCCTTACATAGTATTAAAGCCAGAACTTGAATATACTGTTTTTTTTTTTTTTTTTCTTTCAAAGCTTACTTTGTTTTTCCAGCATTACCTGGGTCTCTCAAGAGAAAGTCAATAAAACAAACCAATTACAAAACGATGAGAGGAGGGGCCAATGAATAACTAAAGCATTATTTACTCTGGTTATGTTCTGTCAAGACAGACAACAGTTATCCAGGATGGTGTGAAACCTTCTTACTTGCACATACTTGCAAATAATGCAAAATTTTAAATAATTACTGCCATGGAATAGATTATTTAAATAGATTTCAAATTTATATTTAGAACATGGGATTTCTAAAATAAGATTCATAGTCTCTGTTTTTATATTCTTTAAAAAAAAAAGATAGAAAAAAAATGTGACTATGTAGATCTATTCTGAGCTGTTAAATGTCCTTGAGATTTAAGTAGTGTGTCTAACCAGGGTTTTCATAGTCATAATACTTTAATTTCTTATTTTTAAAATAGTAGAACTCTATCTTACATTCTTTAAAGATTCAAATGAACAAATTTGGGGGATATTAAACTTTCTGAAAAACAGGTAACAATTAAACTGAGATCAGATTCTACTTTAGAAGGTAAAGATAGGTCATAGCTCAGTTGGCAGAGGGCTTGATTAAAAGGTATGATTCCCTGAGTTTGATCCCCAACACTAAATACATTCAATGTGGTGGTTCATTCGTAGACTACAATACATTCATTCTCAAAAACAGGGGCCAGGAAGAGTCAACCAGGATCCATAACGCCATGTACCTGCTGTCCCAAATACTGAGTGGGAAGGCTGGAGACAAACCTTGAAAATGCAGAAAGACAGATGGTGTTCATACCTGTCCAAGATGCTAAAAGGCATTTAAGAATTTTTCCATTCCTTAGGGAATGTTAACATTCCTCTGAAAATTATTTGATAAAATTAGCCTCAACCTATGAGTTCCTACTCCCATGGGGGTGACACATCAGATACCCTATGTATCAGATATTTGCGTTATAATTCATGACAGTACCAAAATTACAGTTACAAAGTAGCAATGAAATAATTTTATGGCTTGGGGGGTCACTACAACATAAGGAACATTATTAAAGAGTTGTTTCATTAGGAAGGTTGAGAACCACTGCTAGAGCTTGACAAGTCTATGGCAATAGCCAAAAGCCAGATTGAGAAAATAAACTATTCATAAACATAGTTATCTACAATGATTCTTTACAATGAGGAATGCACTATATCATAATTTATGATGGCTATAGATCAAAACTGAGACGCTGAAAAGGATTTATAATTAAACAAAGTAAACCTGCAGACTAATAATAAGTTACTTTCAAGTCATCTACTGATAAAGAGTATGGATGATGCTCTTCATTTCATTTTAATTACAGATTTAAATACTAATCTAATTTAAAAGTAACTAAAGATGCTGCCGTGGTTTCTACTGCTTTGCTTTAAATATAAAGGGCTATTGCAGTTTTTAAAATTAAAAAGGTAAGCCTGACTATTATTGCTATTGGGATAACTGTAAAAATTGAAATAAAATGTTGCTTTTAAACATAAAATCAATTTACATGGAATTCCCAATTTGTGGTTCATGAATGTACCTGAAAAAGTTTATTACAAAGCAGAATATTAAAGATCTTCAAACAAATGTGTCTATATTCATCTAAATCATTGTTGTGAATGAAGTATTTACCAATAACATCAGATTATTAAAAAAAAAACCACTCATCTTATTCATCTAATGGATTTTTTTTAAAAAAGTCACAGTAATTTTTAATTACTAAAATTCTTGTACCAATTCTGACATGAACGTTACACTGTTACAGTCTAATCATCGGGCTTATTGGGGGAAGAGAATATATAGCTGAAAACAATGCCTCTTAGAAAACAAAAATGTAAGTCAGCATGGGATAGACTTTAGTTCCCTTAAATGATGCTAATCAAGCTCTACATTCTAATAAAAATATCCGTGTTTTTAAATAAGTCAAAGCAATCACGCTTTTGGAACTTTTAGAAACATAGCAACATACATTCTTATATCTCAGAAAAGATACACATTTCCTTAGTTATTCTTATTAGCTTATAATTTTTTATGCCATGAAAACACAAAATTAAAAACTTTGAGACTGGTTTTACTGTAATACTTTGAAGCTACCCTAGTGAAATAAGCATACAAATTAGGCTGTAATTATAATTCATAATCTAAAATTAACCTGAAAGGCAGGTATACAGTTTTCAGAAGTCTGATTCTTACACTGTTCAATCTAATATAAAAGTACCTATCTAAAAAGTTTTATATAGTAATACAAAACTTATAACACAATGAGTATTTCAAAGGGTCTGACGGTTGGGATTTAAAGTATATTAAACACGTTTTAATTTTTGTGTAAAGAAAGTACTCTTAATTAAAGTTGCAATTGCAGGCAATGCATGGGCAGAACATGTTGAATAGCATGTGCTCTTTTAAAAAAGCATCATACAAACAGAAGTTTGAATAAACTATTCTCATCGATCGTGAAATTTCACTTGCTTGAACTTGTGCTCATTCCTCACTGCTTATAATACATAGAATTAGCATTGTGAATTTTTTAATTAAAAAACACACATTTTTAAAGTGGAAATAAGCGTTATTCATTCATTTGAATTCCTTACTGATGGCAAACTAAAAAATAATTAATCCAAGCATTGAGTGGTATTCCTTGACAAGAAAAAAAACTAAAAACAAAACAAAAACAAACAAACAAACAAACAAAAGAAGTAAAAAAGAAAAAACAACTAGACCAGATTCAACAGACTACTTAGGAACTCTATAACTAACAAGAAGAAGACAGAAAAACTGGTAAAATACATTCACTATGATGTGCGTTTAACCTAAACTATAACATACTGGCTTTAATAGAATGCTTCTTTTACACAGCTTACAAGTTTTATTTTTATATTTAAAAGGTAAAACTACTCAACATTTTGAATAAATCATACAAAGGAGATAAAAATACCTTTTTAAGTTAGAAATGGTAGTAGCTAAAAGTAAATTACTGGTTGAAAACAATTTTCTTTAAAATATCAATTACAAAGAAGACAAGATAAAATGTATGAAGTTCTATTTTAAATTTCTTTCAATCTTTAATTCAGGACAGCCACATGGACTTTATATAGGTTAATTAAGTATTAAAATTGATCATTTTAAGTCTTAATATTTAATATTGTTAGATTGTATGTCAAAGTAGTTTTATTACTTATTTACTCCAAATCTTTATAAAATACTTCATTTGACATTAGGGGGTCTGGTTCTCACAAGATAAATGTACTTACAATGTCAAATTTATTATATATAAAAGTGTGTGTCTGAATACATGTCATTCAACATTATCACTCATAAACTTGAAATATCAAGTGTTGTCTAATATGGTATAGGACTATAATGACTTTCTATTTCAAAAGAAAATTAAGATACATTGGATTCTTATAATTTTTATACAATTAGAATAAAATATCAAAAGCAAGATTATAAGGAATATATAACATGTAAAAGACTTGTAATAATAGTAAAATGTTTATTCTATGAAGTAGTAACATATTTGGCCTTCCAGCACTCAAACTTATAAAGCCATACATAATACCCTGCTATAACTATATACACTCTGAGACACAAAGTTATCTTTATAAAATAAGTTGTCATAAGATCCGCATATGATTCTAAAGATGAAGAAAAGAAGCTTGTAACATGGGGCATTTCTATAGTCCACATTTCCTGGGTAACAGAAGAGCAGAAGCACTTACGTCTTCATAGGTGGCTTAGTGCTATGATGAAATTACATGATCACAGCAACTCTGTTTTTGTCTGTCTTTTATGTTTGTTTATTTTTTTGTTTTGGGGGACCACAGTTCCCCTCCCTTATCCCCTCATCCCACCCATTTCCACTCCCAATCCTCTCCTCCTCTGTCTCTGGTTTAGGGAAGGACAGGGTCTCCCATGGATATCAACAAAACACAGCATATCAAGCTGCAGTAAGACTAAGCACTTTCCCATTCATTTAGGCTGGGCAAGGCAGTATGAGGAGTAGGGTCAGAGACAGCCCCTGTCCCCACTGTTAGGAGTCCCACAAGTGGACTAACTTCAAGGCTGTTACATATGAGCAGTGTGCCTAAGTCAGTCCCATGCAGGCTCCCTGGTTGTTGGTTGAGTCTCTGTTGAGTCCCTATGAGCCCAGGTTAGCTGATTCTGTAGGTTTTCCTGTGACGTCCTTGACTGCTCTGGCTCCAATGATCCTTAGCTCTGCCTGTGGGTCTACTTCTGCTTCTGTCAACTGACAGATGAAGCCTGTCTGATGATAATTGCATTAGCAACTCTTATATGAGAAAGCATTTCATTGGAGCTAGCTTACAGGTTCAGAGGTTTAGTCCAGTGTTGTCATGAGAGCAAGCGGGAACAAAGCAACAGGAAGGCAGAAATGGTGCTGGAGAAGTAGCTGAGTGTTCTACACGCTCATCAGCAGACAGCGGGAACAGAAATCCAGTGGGCCTGGCTTGAGCAATTGCGACCTCAAAGCCCAGTGACACACTTTCTCTTATGAGGCCACACCCCTTAATAGTGCCACTACCTGGTGATCAAGCATTCAAATATTCAAATCTACCAGCATATGAAGGCCATTCCTATTCAAACCTTAGCAAAAGAAAAAAAAAAAGTATCAAAAACAACACACACACACACACACACACACACACACACACACACACACACACACGCAAAAAAAAAAAACCACAAAAAGATAATTAAAGTGGGCAAAGTAGTTTTGAGGCTGGATTAAAGAAAACATGACAAAAGCTTTAAAAGGGTTCTGAATACACAGAAAATGAGCCACACTGGGCTTCCTAGTCTCACAGTCTCATGCATGGCATTGCGCACAGACACTGAGGCAGTCTGGCTTCAGAACAGCATAGTCGATTCCCGCCTAGGCACACAGAGGCCATCTCCAAGCTGCACAGCACACCACATGGCAGATTTACCTTTTACTCTTACAAAAAAGGTTTGTGGGTGGTGTGCTACCAGCTGCCTGATAGCAGCATAGACCAGAGTCCAGGCAGTAAGCACAGGTCCCAGAGCTGGCAGTAAATGTACCTCTAACAAGTTGTAAAGCCTTACTGCTTAGAATTAGCAGCCAAAATCTCTGCTTTAATCCTAGCCATGTTGTTTAGCAGGTTAAAAATTTATGGTCAGAAAAGGATAGAGATATACAGTAAAGGCTGATTCAGATGAAGAAAACCCTCTAAACGGTTTACTGTGTTTACAAATATACATAGTCGTAGGAGAGAAAAGAAAAAGGATAAAGTCCTTTAAAAAAAAAAAAAAAATCCCAAACTTCACAGGCAGAGGCAGACAGACCTGTATGCTTTCAAGGCCAGCCTGGTCTATAGAGTGAGTTCCAGGATAGCCAAAATTACACAGACAAACCCTGTCTCAAAAATTAAAAAATAAAAGAGTAATTACAAAAAAAAAAAAAAAAAAGCCATGTAAAGGTGGAAAATGCAGAGTCTGGAGGAAACTTTATGTTAGTTACTGTGTTGCCTTTGAATTGTTTGATTGCTGAGGAAGGATCAACAACTACTAAAAGACATTTGATTATAAATGGTGCTGGATTAATACAACATATATTTTGAAAATGCCTTGACTTCAAACATTAAGTCTAAGGACATGTTACTTTGGAAAAGAGGTTCTGCCTTTGTTCCCACATTAAAATGAAAAGCAGTGGATTTCTTCCATACTAATATAGTTTAATCAAATCTGAAGCCATGGCCCAGGTGATTCAATATCCAAGACAGTAGAAACCATGCAGCCTCACAGACTACAAACAAGATTTGGCCGGGGTTCTGGGTTTTCTCAGGAACCACTTTGGGTTGATGGAGCCCCCAAATAGAAAGCAGTTTGGAAAGAACTACACCCATACTCCAAAATATTGTTTATAAATGATTTGTTTTCATTTAAATGGGGTTGGCTTTCAATGATTGATGGTCACAGTCAATCTGTTTCTTAAGCAAAAAACAAACAAACAAACAAACAAACAAAAGGATGGATATGGTTTAGAATTGAATAGTTTGCATTGGTATGAATTATTTTGATTTACTGACATAAAATTAAGGTCAATTTTGTTATATGTATACTTCTACTCTTGTATAGATATTATGTATAAACACCTTATTTTTTTAAATGTAATATAAAATTAAAATATACAAATTAATAGTCAACTATAATAGTCAAAACTTCTGGTCATGTAAGTTTTTCTACATTTATAGAGAAATATTTCAGATGAATAGGTATTCTACAAAACCTTTCAAAAATCTACAGTATATGGAACTTAAAATGGTTTATTAGGGTTTTTCATGACAAGGAGACACATGTGTCCCTGGCAAAACCAATTATGTCAGAGAGGAACATGGGCATCGAATAAACTCATTATTTAGTTTGCCTTTAACATGGAAGGACTAGCCATTTGGACAAGAAAATGCTCTTGCCTGGACTGCTTGACAGCATGCTGTCCAAACTGAACATGCAGGTTACAAAGAAAATTGACTGCTGTACTTGCCAGGGGACAGGATAGTCCTTTAATGTTCCTGCTTCATTGAAAAGTTTGCTAGACATTATGGCATATAGGCTGAAGATGGATGCCCTAATGTTACAGAGAAACTTTGGTGACTGGCCAGGCAGTGAGGTGTCTCTGTCAATTCTGTAGTTTATATATCATCCTTCTGGGGTCTTTGATAGGGATAAAGACAGATAGTTATGGTTATGTTATAGTTATGGTTATATGGTCTACATATAAAACTGTAGACTCACAAAGATAGGATAGATGATAGAATATTTTCTTTAAATTTTGCCAAATGTTAGGGGACTAAATATTGTTAATTGTAGTTCTTACTTGAAAGCTGCTTTGGTATATATAGTTTTACAATGTTAAAGTTAAAACCTTCCTTTGTAGTTAGACAGAAAAGAGGAGATGATGGGGGATGTCCTTCTGTATGCTGTGAATATATGCTTTTCTTATTGGGTGATGACTAAAGCTGTTTCGGCCTATGGAGAAGCAGGATGTAGCCAGGCAGGAAATAGAGGTGGGACTACCAGAGGAGGCGAATTCTGGGAATAGGAACTTGGAGAGTGGGTCTTAAGAGAGATGCCATGTAGCTGCTAAGGAAGAAAGAGGCCCAGGCATCACCGGTAAGCCAAGACCACATGGAAATACAGAGATTAATAGAAATGGGTTAATAATTAAGAGAGAGCTAGGCAATAAGAAGCCTGAGCCACAGGCCAAACGGTGTAATTAGCATAAGCCTCTGTGTGTTTATTTGGGAATAAAAGGCTGTGGGACTAGGCAGGACAGATATTTTCATCTACAGCAGGCAGTACTTGATTAACACTATATCTTTCCAAAAAGCCTCTGCACAGATTTAAAAAAAAAAAAAAAAAAAACAATCAACCAGGCAATGCAGAAGCCCAAAGACTGGGAAAGAATCTTCTGACAACATACATTTCAAAGGATTAATATCCAAAAAGAGAGAACTCAAAAAAAGTAAAGAAACAAACTATAAAATAATAATAATATCTACTAAAAAAAATAGGGTTAGGACCTGCACAGTGATTCTCAAAAGGAGGAAGAAAAATGAACAAATAAACTAGGAAACATCTCAAAAAATGTTCAATCCCTCCAGAAATTAGGAGAATGCTAAAAACCTTAAGATTTCATCTTACTACAATCAGAGTGCTAAATATCAACAAACAAGCAAAGCAGCAGACAACAGAGAGTAGAATGGTGGGGTGAGGGGACCTCGTTCACTGTTTGTGTAATTGCAAGCTGGTATAACTACTATGGAAATTATTATAAAGAATTACCAGAAAGCTAAAATAAATCTACCATAAGCCCAGCTACAACAATTCTTTGGCATTTGCCCAAAGGACTAGATGTCCTCCTCCTCAGATACTAGCTAATCACAAATAAAATACAAAGACCATGAAAAAATAAATGATGGGATTCCATAAAGTAATAATCAAAATCTACTAAATTAGTAAGGCTGATGTGAGAAAAGTTAACAAATGGAATTCCCAAGTATATTGTACGCAAAGAAAAAAACCTGCATTTCAGAGAAAATATTTCAGAGTAACATCTGATCTACATTTGATATAAACTACAGAAAATCTTGTGGAATTTTTTGTATGGTTTATATAAACATAAGTAAGTTACAATATATAACTAACAATTTTATAATTTTCTAGTTTTTAAAGATGTTTCTCATTTTACTTCAAATATTTTCTCTTCAAACAAAATTAAATTCTAGATAAAAATGACATTTTAAAGGAAAGAAAAACATTTTAATTTCATATAATACTTTTCTCAAGATTGACAGATAAAATAAATTCTTTATGGGGACATATAAAAAACCGAGCACATTATACAATAAACATAAAAATTTCTTCGTAAGACATCAGATGTATGACTAGTTACAGCCTAAGGCTATATTGGTCTCAGATGAATAGAAAGTAGTGCAGACTGGAAAGAGAGGACGGAAACAGACTCCACATAAGGTACAGGCATGTTGCTTGGCAAAGGAAACATGTATGAATGTTCAGAGACAAGTAGCTGCACACATGTTTCTATTCAAAGTACTAAAAGCATTGAAGGCATAGGGTTTTTATCAGGTTCAAGGAGAAAGGTCAGTGCCATCCATGGCTTATCAGACCTAGTCAAGATTCAAGAAGGGAAATCACAGACAATTTTTGTTTTTGTTTTTTCCAAGACAGGATCTCACTAGGTAGCACTGGCTGTCCTGGAACTCACTGTGTAGGCCAGGAGGGCCTCTGTCTCCCAAGTGCTGGGATTAAAGGTGTGTTCCACTACACCCAACAAGAATACTCTTCAAAGGAGGCAATTCTGCTTGTTCTACACGCTGAATCTTTCTTAAACTATATCAAACTCCATGTCTCAGACCTTCAACACACAAAATTCCTCCCTCACCTAACTCCACATGACTTTAGTGGGATAGGGACCGACAGCCTGGGAACCTGCTCGGGACTGAACTAGACCGTCTGAATGGGGGTGACAGTTATGAAACAATCTGCTGTGTGGGCCCCAGCAGTGGCACCAGGACCTATCTCAGAGGCATGAACTCACTTTTTGGAGCCTACTCCCATTGGTGGGTTACCTTACTCGGCCTTAATACAGGAAGAGGGGAGGAGGCTTGACCCAACCTCAGCTTGGTATGCCAGACTTTGTTCATACCCCAAGGGAGGACTTACCCCATCTGAGGAGTAGATGGGGGATATGAGGAGGGGGAAGATATGGGTGGGAGAAGAGGAATTGGGGTTGGTGTGTAAGAGGAAAAAAAAGTTTAAATAAAATTTATTTACTAAAAAATAATCAACTAGAAACTCATCTTTTCTCAACTTCTCCCATAATGCTCAGGATGCTAAACTCTTATATAGGTCCAAAGTGTCAACACCATGAATAAAAAGATTTATTTCATTAACCTATGTCTTCCAAGAATAGAGCACTTCATTTGTTCATCACTTGCATAGAAGAACATGAAGATGCTCAATTAACCATTAACAATTAATACACTTCATTATATTTCACAGGTAAAAGGATCAATTGAGCTATACTTGTTCTGAAGAAGTATAGGCATTATACTTGCCTTTGAGTTACATTATTTAAGCTATAGAATCTGAGATAACTATCATAAAAATATTATCAAAACCACTCACTAACATGTGTACAACGAAGATCCTACTATGGACAAGTATTACAGCACTGATCCTCATCCAGGTACAAATTTAATAGGAGGCTTTAGCTTTATATATCACTTGCGGAGAACTGTCACTACAATAGTGCATGGATACTGAAATGTACTGCTTATTTCCAACCCAACCTCTTAACATTTTCCCATGAAATAACAAACTAGATGTATTTCCCCAAAACACAAACTTCTTTGTAAAATGCCATCTTTGAAGGTCATAAAATACACAGAATGAAGGGGAAATGGCCTTATAGTGCAAATAAATGTAAGAAGATATTAGGCTGCATTTAGCTACCAGTTCAATTGACAACCTGATCTAACTTTTGGTAAGTAAAGTAAGTGTTCAGAATATGTTAAACAAAGTAAACATTTCCTGTTAATGATAGCTAATTATACGAGCTTGGAAGAGAAAGGAAGGGAGATGATGAAGAGAAAGGATGAGAAGGGAGATAAAACAGTTTTAATAAAGGGTAAGATCTATTAATTATTCACTGAAATGTGATTCTTTTCTATGAATACAATAAAGAAAGGAGAAGCGGTAAAACTGGTTTATAAATGCTCAGGTGAAATCATATCAGATGTTTAGTTCTTTCTCACAGTTAGTAAAAAGTCACCTGCCTACCATGGGAACAGGAAAAACAGTGCATGCATATATAATATGAAAATTCTTATCAATAAAGACTTACATTTAAATAGTACTGTCCAATTTACAAAGACTTCCCCCAAACTGTACCAGTCAAAGGGCAAGACACTGCAAGAGCAGCAGAGATTAGCTGTATGAGTTGAAGGGGAAAGTCTTAAATAATGCAATGGCGTTTACCCTTCAAATAGATCACAGCACAAAAACACATACAAAATATGAAGGGGGAGGAAGAACAACTAAAAATGGGAAGTGGTAGGAGGAAAGGGGTTAGAAAGGGGAGGAGGAAATACTGATATACGCTGCTCCTTAGATCATCCCAACCTTCTATGGGATGAACAAGGTAACAGTCTCCATTATAGAAAACATGGGAGACCAAGCTACAAGAGTTAAATATATGAAAAAAGGGGACAAACAGGTAACACACAGAAATGTGAATGCCATACATTAAGGACTTACATGTTGCATGTAAGTGTGTATGTAGAGTCAGTAACATAATATACCTCACTCACAACAAAATTCAATTTACATAGTTTTTTTTGCTGATCAGATTTGCAAAATATAGTTAGAAAATACAAATTATACAAAAGTATGCATTAAACTTCTCAAATGAACTGATTAAGGACATAAAAAGTTTACGGAGGCTGTTCACTACCAAATTTAGAAATGCAAAGACAGATTTAATAGAGCACACCTGTAGCTGGAGCTACTTTGGAGCCTGAAGCAGTACGATCACTTGAGCCCATGAGTTTAAAACAAACAAACTGGAAATTAGTGGGGGGGGGGAGAACAAAGCAAAACAAACAAAAATTACAATACACCTTACCCTCTGACACAGCAATTTTACTAATCCAAATTTATTTTACTACTATATATTTTAGACAAATTGATGCAAAAAGAATTTAATATCATTATACGAACTATAATGCAAAAATTAAGTAAGAAGCATTAAAAATATAACATACTGATAATAATGTGTACAGAATCAAAAACTTCTGACAGAATGCTTTTGTAAAAACTTATTTACAAAAACTTTATTTTGAACTATAGCTCTATAGTAGAGCTTGAAGTCAGGGATGGTGATGCCATACACAAAACTCAAGTCCAAATGGATCAAAGAGCTCAACATAAATCCAACCACACTGAACCTCTTAGAAGAGAAAGTGGGAGGTACCCTTGAACAAATTGGTACAGGAGACCCATTCTTGAACATAACACCAGTAGCACAGACACTAAGATTGACAATTAATAAATGGGGCCTCCTCAAATTGAGAAGTTTCTGTAAGGAGAAGGACACAGTGGACAAGACCAAACAACAGCCCACAGACTGGGAAAAGACCATCATCAACCCCACATCTGACAGAGGGCTGATCCTCAAAATATACAAAGACCTCAAAAAGCTTGTCACCAAAACACCAAAGAACCCTATTTAAAAGTGAGTTACAGAACTGAATAGAGAACTCTCAATAGAGGAAGCAACCTAGATGCCCCTTCAACTGAAGAATGGATAAAGATGTGGCACATTTACACAATGGAATACCACTCAGGGGAAAAAAAAAAACAATGGAATCTTGAAATTGGCAGGCAAATTGATAAAACTTGACGAAACCATCCTGAGTGAGTTAAACCCAGTCACAAAAAGAGGAACATGATATATACTCACTCATATATATATTTTAGACCTAGAGGAAAGGATCACCAGCCTATAATTCACACTGCCAGAAAAACTAGGATAAAAGGAGGAACCTAAGAGATTCATACAAGGTCCCTCACAGAAGGGGAAAGGAACAAGATTTCCTGAGCATATTGGAAGTGGGGGGGCAGTAAGTGGAGAGGGAGTTAGGAGAAAGAGAAAGGGAGAAGAGGAGAGCATGTGGGACTAGAAGATTGAGTCAGGGGAGAAATAGATGATTATGATGATAATAATAATAATAATAATAATAATAATAATGAGATAGAATAATAGATGGAGCCATTATAGACTTCAAGAGAAAACTGACTATAGAGAAATGTTCAGAGACCTACGTGGATGACCCCACCTAACAATCTGAGCAACAGTGGAAAGACTACCTTAATTGCCCTTCCCTGATAATGAGATTGATGACTAACATATATGCCATCATAGAGCCCTCATCTCGTAGCTGATGGAAGCAGAAGCAGACACCCACAGATAAACACTGAGCTGAATCCCTGGAATTCAGTTGCAGACAGGGAGGAGTGAGAAGAAAATGGGGGCAAGGCCAGGCTACAGAAATTCACAGAGATAGCTGAACTGAACAAGGGGGAACTAATGGATCCCCAGACTGATAGCTAGGAAACCAGCATTGGACCAACTCAGATGCCCTGAACGTGGGTCTCAATTAGAAGGCCTGGGCAGTCTAAGGGGCCTCTGACAGTGGAACCAGGATGTGTCCCTAGTACAGGAAAGGACTCTGGGAGCACATTTGGGAGGGCCTAATCCCTATTCCAAAGAACTTGACAGATTTGTTGATCCCTCCTGGAAGGCAACACCCTCTCTGTGGAGAAGGGTACAGAAAATGGGACTTAAGAGTCAAATACACATTTCCTTTTTACCTATTGCTTTGGCAGTACTTGTAAATCTGTAGCAGCAAACTATCCCTTCATTATCTTCCCACAGGACACTGGCTTTCATTTTACACTTCTTGCTTCTGAGAAACATATGTGACACAGCATTTCTGCTTCTCTCCAACATTAACAAGATATAGAAAAGGCAGAAACAAAAGAAGACATTGTTGGTGTTTTAAGCTTGAGAATCTAATCCTCATGAACATTCAAATTAATTATATACAATAAACCATTTTAACTATTTTACATGTAGGTAGCCAACAATCTAAATTCTAATTTACTTTAAAGGACTTAATACACTATGCAGTTCCCCACTCAGTATCAATTGAGGACAATCATTAACAAGTAATAAGGGGACTAGATTAACATAAATTACAATGTAACTGAAAGTATAGCAATTCAATAAACCTCCATTGAGAGAGAGAGAGAGAGAGAGAGAGAGAGAGAGAGAGAGAGAGAGTAGCTGTGGCTGTTTTGGAATTACTATGTAGACCAGGCTAGCTTTGAACTCACAGAGATGTGCCTGACTTTCTTCTAGAATCCTAAGATTAAAGGAATGTACTACCATGCCCATCGCAGACATAAGCAATTCAACATCATTGTTTTAATGATTTTTCTTTAAGTAAGTAAAAGCTAAGTAAGCAAAAGCGGTCTTATAGAAGGTTGTTTCTATTTTATACTTAACCTAAATAGGTTCCTTCAAAGAAAAAATTTAAGGGCCTACAATGCCATTCTTCAGAGGTGTCTATTGTGACCTAGAAAAGAAGATTCCAGTTTTCATTTTCACAAATAAAGCACTATTATTAGCCTAAGAAAACATTCCAGTTCCAAAGATTAAAATAAAAACTTGCTTAATAATACATTTAGGTTAACAAGAATGTAAAGAAAGAAAAAATATACAGAAAAACAAAAAGGATATAGACAGCTTTGAAACACACACTCACAGAAACCTGCTGTACATGAAATTGAAAATTTTATTTAAAATATGGACACACATCAATACACTATAGAATAAGTGGGGGGAAAAACTAGAGGTTTAATTAATTAACCACAGTTACAGTTATCCCAAAATCATACATACTTAAACTATAAAAGTATTAAGTATCCCAATAATTACCATGTTTAAAGACTGCCATATAAACACATTTATAGTAAACCAAAATCATTTCACAGACTTTCCCCCAGGTATATAAAAAAGTAAAATGTAATAAATCCATACATGTAGATATAATACAGTTTGGTAGAGAAACAGTCTTCTTATTCAGTGTAAACAGTAAGAAGTTACTCAAATATATTACAACTCAAGTGAAGACACTCAGTCTTTGCAAAGACTACTAAGAAACACTACAGCTCTGATTGTTTTTCTCACTTACTGTACATCTGTCACCTCCAACACTATCTATGCTCACACACAGTGCTTCACCATTAAAAAGTGCACACATCAGCAGAAAACTGTCAGAAGACATGTAAGTGTATCTAATATACACAAGATGTACCTACTAAATCTGCAGGCTTGCACACACATCCAGCTTCCATATTTATAAGTTTTGCACTGGATTGAGAAAAGCACAGAAAGAAGTTATCTGTGATAACAAAACTTGGCTTGGCACTAAACAAATACACAACTTTTACTATAATTATTCCATAAGCAACACAGTGGAACAACAGGCTTCAAAACATTTACACTCGATTAGGTTTTTAAAGTAATCTAGAAATGATTTAAACTAAGTTATATGTAACTGCTACATCATTTCATGCCAAATATACATTATGAAATTAATGTTTTGTCTAAGTATTTAATGTAATGGTATTACACATATTCATACTACACAATAACCAGCAAATACTTCATTAATTTAATCCCATAAAGCTGACACTTGTTAAATAATAACTGTCCACACACCCCTCCTCAAACCATAGAAATCAGAAGTATTTCTGTCTCTTAGAGAAGAACTGCATATATTAAAATTTTACAAGGTTTTTCTTAACTAGCTTACTCTATGTCACATAATGACTCAAGTCCACCCATGTCGTGTTTTAAAGCCAATAATCCACTGCCATGTATAGCTACACTGTGCTCATCTAGTTTTATAGTGATTGACATGTTGTGATGACAAATAGTAATCTCTCTGCTACTCACGAAACCACTGGCAAGTAGAGCATGGCACTTCTTTTCTATTCTACTGGTCCACAGGTTATCAACTTAGAAGAAACTTTTGACAATAGGAAGTAACAGTCATCCAACTTTTCTTTTTTGTGAAGATTATTTTGACTATTCAGAATACCTTACGATTGCATATGAACTGATATTAATATATGCTTTTTCTATTTTTACAAATCGCTGGCATTTTTACAAGGATTGAAGTAAATTTATAAACCAGTTTGAATAGTAATAGTACTAGTACTCTAATTCATGAATATAGGATGTGTTCTCATTTATTTATGTCCTTTTGACCATCATCAATGTTTTATCGTCATCATTACTTTGTGCTTTAACGTCTTTATTAATTGTTAACTATTTTGTTATTTATTTCCTTCGCATTTGCTTTGTAGTAGCGTGGGCTGGGATGGAACCCAAGTTCTGATGCATGATGAGCCAGTGCTTTGCCACTGCTCTGCAAGTCAACAGGCAGAGCCTTAAACCCCATTCTCCCTTCATTGCTGTCTTTCTTTGTCATCGTTTACTTACTGCGTCAAAGGCCTCAACATGTTATCCAAGCTGACCCTGAGATCCTGGCCTCAAACAAAGAGACAATGTACTAAGACAGAAATACTCCCAGGTTATAATAGTAATTGAAAAGATCAAAGCCTTATGTCATAATTTGTAGGAGGGGAAGTAATTATACAGAATGACATATATAATTGTGTTTGCCTTTATATTCATAAAGCATTTATAGAATGGCATACATTAAACCAACAACACAGATAATGATCTTTTAATAAGCATAAAGTGTAACTTATGTGGAATTTCTAATCAAAACTTCAGCATCAAATATAACGAATAAAATATTAGAAAGGAAGGAAATGCAACTTTTACATATTTTATTGTTATTTAAAGCAATTAAATTTGGTTATATGTGTGTGTGTACCTACATACACTTCATATCTTGAGTATACAGGTATCAAAAACTGGTGTATATCAGTCACATTATCTTATCTAAAATAAATTCCTTGATTCCACCCTTAGAATTTCTCTATATCCTAATGAGGCTCAAGAAATCTCAGTTCTTAAAATTTTCAAGAATGCCAAGTTGCTGGTTCAAGACTAGATTCCAGAAACAACGTTTTAGATTAGTTTCTATCTCCTCAATATTGTACATGAAAATCCATATGCCATAGCTAATTTTTTTCCAACATATTTAGATGGTAATGATATTTTTGGTTTTTTTGTTTTTTTTTTTTTTGTTGGTTTTGTTTTTTTTTTTTTTGAGATTTATCAAGTTTGGACTTATATCTGGAGATGTAAGATGATTTAGATTATTCCCAACCTGGTAGAATAAAAAAGGGAGAGAAAATACAGGGTTAAACCATGTTTCGATCTTAGCTCAATTCTGACACAAGATTGAAACTGGATCAATGGCTGAGTACAAAAATTATAGGCATAAATGTAAAAGAAAGTAAATTAACTGAGATGCAAATTATGCCAGAGCATTAATTATAAAGAGACAAATAGCTGTGCCTACTTTATTTTTCAATGTATATGTCCCAAGCTCTTGGCCTACAAAGCAAACAAAGCTTTCTAGAGCTGCAGCACTCATATGGCGAAAGCTCAGCTAAAGCACTTCTTAAGTGGGAAATGGTATTTACAAAGATAACCAATTAAAATGATGTTACTAATATAAGATCTAATACACTATAATTTGGTGTTTTTATAATAAAGTAAAAACTGTGCACTTACACACAGGGAGGAAATAGTCATCAAGAGTACCCTGGAAGACAGTCTTCCTCCTAGACTTCAGAAGGACTCACATCCTGCAACATCTTCATCTCAAGACTAGTATCCAAAACTCTTCTAGTTTGTAGCATTGTGTTAGAACAGTCTAATCTTTCCTATTTTAACTTCCATGTCTTACTTTCTCAAAAGTTAAATGAGCAGCCAGGCACAGTCAGGAAGGCCCTTCTGTTCTGAGGTCAAAAAAGATCAACCTGGGCTGCAAAGTGAGACTGTTGACTGATTATTGTATGCAGCTTCAAGATAAGAAACAAGGAGCCACCTAATTGTTTATTATTTTAGAAAAGCAAGAATATTTATCAGACGTCAGTAAAATTTCCACATCGTTTTAACGTGGATGGCATTTAGTACGACATCAACAAAACTGAGACACCAACCCTTTACCACTGCATTTTTACTTTCAGCATCCCATCTAAAGCACTCTTTGCTAACTTGTCTTTAGCACAAATCTAAAGCAGTTTTCTCTTCAAACCATCATCAGATTGCTCACAGGCCTCTCCTGCCAGCATCTTTTAAGTATTTTCTCTGATTAAAGTATTTCAGTAAATTACTCACAAGAACATGAAGAGTAAGATGCAGTGTCTCACACTATAATCTCAGTATTCATGTGGCTAAAGAAGCTGAGGTAACATGGGCTAAACAGCAAGTTCAAGGAGAATTTAGGATAAAACTCAATGATTGATTTACCCTCCAACCCCCACTGTGCCACACCCCACACACACAAAAAAAAAAAAAAAAAAAAAAAAAAAAAACTGAGAGAAAAAAAAAACAAATAAAAATTAACACTAGCTTTTTTTTTTCCAACTCAAGTTGTATATGTACACAACTTCAAACAAATAAATTACACCTAGCAGCAACCCACAAAGTCTTTTTGAGGACAAGCTATATAAGTTATTAATTACAATGAACAAAAAGAGCATTAGTAATAGCGTAAGTCATCATTAAACACACAGTAAGTCTAAGATTATTCCACCAAGTGCTAATTACCTCATGGTTTAAATAAGGCACAAACTTTTACCTGTGGGTACCTCTTAGCACACACATGGCTATGCTAGGATTTTTATTATGGAAATCCTAGGAAAGGTTTCTAAAATGTGCAAGCAAGCCACTCGAGAGACCTATATTTTATATATCATTTCTAATGAATTTCCTCAGCATTTTCTCTTTTACACTCTCAACAACTGCATTAACTGTTCCATAGACATAGGTTGCTAGAGTCTAGAATGCTAGAATTGATTTTCTCTTAACATTT